>NC_041401.2:61118126-61463144 GCF_900747795.2 Erpetoichthys calabaricus | reverse complement strand
CTTTGCTCTGATTTATTGTAAGTGGTCTTTCAGAAATGGACTATTGCTTATTGACAAAATATGGGGTCAAGACCATGTAAAGGTTGGAAGAAATAGTCATCAGTGTTGTAAACCTCCAGAAGACTTTGGAAGAAATTGTTCCTTTCCCAGGACATTAAAGTTGCATTGTACTTTGGTAGTGTTTGGAACCGTTTTTTTTTTCCAGTGTAGGAAAATTGTAGGGTGTAGTGTTCTTATAAAATAATTCATAGTGATAGATCTTGCATTACCAGTCATCATCTGAATGTCGGTAGCTCTGTGCTATACAATTTTCCTCTGATTCTTAGCATTAAACAGTCACTGCTTCCACATGCCAGGAAAATATCATTTACTTGATGTGTTGTTATCCCATTTTCAATTTTTTTATGAGAAAGCCACCCTTCTAACACTAGTACCAAGTCACTTCAGTTTGCTCTTGGAACTTGCTTGCTGATCTAATTTAATCAGGCTTTCTGCGCTTTGTTTTTTTCATAAATGATAATCTAGCCTTACATATTTTATTTTAAGTTTAGAGTTAGTTTATTCCTTATTTGATGATCCATGCTGCCACTATGTACTAATAATTTCAAATAAACATGCTTCCTTCTTTTCTGAGACCAGAACTCAAGTTCATTTGAGTGAGGATTAAGGTGTTTTCAGCCCCTTTTTAATAAAACACCACTGACATGAGGAGAAATCCATCTTTTTTTTGTTGTTCTTGCAGAGCCAGATGATTTAAAGTTTGACCCATTTGGAACCTTTAATGGCTATCCAGGTGCCACTGCTGTGAGCAGCCTTGCCAACTACGACTGGTGTGAGCAAGAAGAACATTTGACCAGTAAGGATGTGAAAATGCACCAGAATGTTGAATCTGAGGGTGATGGAGAACCCACTTCCTTAGCTTTGAACAAGAAGGAAACATCCTTTGGTAGTTCTGAGAATATAACCCACACCATGGCTGCTATAGTGACAACCTTTCCCACTGATGAAGCTGCCTCTACAGCAGCCAAGCCTGGGCAACTGCCAGATGCTGGACCACCTGAGGCAAGCTCAGAAGCTGATGAATTTGGGGACTTTGCTAGTACACATTCAGTTACATCAAATTTGTCATCTGGGTTGACAGAAAAACCCCGGAATGGCAGCAGGCATTCATCTGGTGATATGGATGATTTTGGTGCTTTTCAAGGTGAAAAACCCAAATTTGGCAAATTTGACTTTCTTATGGCCAGCTCCCAGACTAAAGTCAAGTCAAGTGAAGAGATGATTCAGAGTGAATTGGCCACATTTGACCTTTCTGTTCAAGGTAGGTATCCATTTGTAAGCATACTTAATCCTCTACTTGTGATCCAAGCCTAGCCATATCGAAGAGTAAGTTCACCTTTATTTAATGTATAAAACATACTGTAGGATTTAAAAGTGTGTTTTTATAAACACCACAAGCCAATTTGTTCATTGTGGAAGTAACCTAAAATGGGGTAAAGTATAATTGATTTTTCATTCTGTTATCGGTGAATTTGGTGGTATTCTTAAGACGATTTTTTAAAATGTTTTAAACTTTTAAAAAAAGTCATGCTTCCTGCAAGCACAAGTCAGTCATATTTTGAACCTTTTCTTTCATACTCTAAGGATGCTATAATAAGTAATACCTTCTTTTTATTGATTTCAAGTAAAGAAGCTGCTTGCTAACATATTCCCATTTTGGGAATTGCACAATAATAATATTGTTTTATTTTAATTAAACTAGTTTATTTTATTTTGTACATTTCCATACCAAAAGTGTAGATCAAAGGGCTTCATAAGAAGTAAAGGAATTATAGGTACAAAGAACATAAAAATAAAGCATACAGATAAACCAATAATAAAATAACGTTAAAACAGTTATGAGAAAAAAAAAAAAAAATTGACACTTGATTTACCAGGCTCATTGCAGACACAGTTTGGAGTAGATTCTATTTAGAAGATGTATAAGATGTACTTTCTCACTGCATGGAAGTCATTGGGTAATATAAGGTTACCTTTTTAAATATGTCACAGATATACATGAAACAGTTTGGGGCATTGTCATTGGCTTATAGTTTAAATAGTGTAATAATTCTTTATTTCAAAAAGAATTACATTAAGTTTATGCCAAGTAGTACTCTGGTTTTTATTGCATTTGAATTGGGCACATACAGTACATGGCATTTGCTAATTATCTTATTTGAGTTACATATGGAGCAAGCCCTCTTTATTACTAAGTGGGTAAGTAGTAAGTGGTTGTACATGTTGCATTAGTATCAGAAGACATTTTAACATATTCCTTACCAAACATTTTTGTTCTAGTCTGAGTGATTTGTATCTGAAATGCTGGTTTTCAGATGACTTGAAAATCTGCAACTGTAAAATGAACCTGTAAATGCTTACAGCCCCCTGCAGATACTGTATACATTTGTTAAAGGAATACTCCACCAAAAGTGTTTTTCTTTTTTATTTGTTAGTTACACCATATTGTTTTGTAGTGATGCCTGAGAAGAAATTTAATGACATGTGTTTGTGAATAAATTGCATATTGAGATTTCAGTTTCAACAGGACCCTGTTGTGACCAATACTGGACAATAGCAAACAATGTGAAAAACATCCATGGGAAAAGGAAAAAAAAAAAACTCAAGTAACTTGTGCCACGTACTCCACGTGTCTGTTTACCATTCGTATGGACAAAACATTTTTTGCTAAAATATTATTAATGGTTCCTTCCTGAAAACTCTGCATTGAATGTCAAAAGGAAAGACACCATACCTGTATTTGAATTGAAGACAGAATTTGTGATCAATGAATTAGGGGAAAGGCTGACCTTCCATTCAAAAGCACTGTATTGTTAGAAAGACATCTTTCTTGTTGATATACAGTAATGTACACGTTTTGACCATACGACTGGATAGCAGACATGTAGTTTTTTTTTGTTTGCTTTTTTCCATGGATGTTTTTCACATTGTATGCCATTGCCCAGAATTGGTCACTGCAGGAAATAGAAACTTCAATATGTATCATCTTTACAAAACAAGAGAGAACTTTTTTTTTTCTCAGCCACTGCTATAAATTACATGGGCTAAGTAACTTATAAAAAATATACTTTTTGGGTGAAGTATTCCTTTAATGTTTACTTTTGTGTTTAACATCTGTGGAAAATGTACCCAATGTTCACAGTGTTTTTTTTTTTTTTAATAAGTTATTCTGTACAAGTGCTAGTTAGGTTGCTGTTCAGTTTTTCATTTGAAATCAAACCAATCAGCCTGTCCTATTATCAGAAATTATTTCCTGCAACACTTGGGTATTATGGTAAACCATCTGTACTCTTTGAAGCAGCCCCATGAGTAGCATGTGTGTTTATCAAGTACTCATTTTTTTTAACCAGTTTCTACTAAACTGTGTATCAGTTGCACTTACATATATTGAATGTTTTTTGTTAGTATTTCCTTGATGGTATGGCTGTGCTTCCTCTTTCTGTGTTTTTTCCCCTTCCTGAAAATTTATTTTATAGCCAACAAACCACTTCTTTTCTATTCCCTGACAAGAATGCAGTTCATAGAAAAGTTGTAGCACTTCACCAACAAGTGAAGGCTCATAATTAATGACAAAGGGGGAAATCATACATTACTCAAATTAAGACCATTTCACGTAATCTGCCTCATCATAAATTAGCAACTGGCTTTCCATAGGTATATTTAAACTGGTATTCTTTACAGAAGGTAGCTGAATTGAATATGGTTAGACACCTTCAGGAGGCTTATGATATTGAAGATATTCTAGCACACCAAATTCTTTTCAATAAATAAAAAATAAGTCTTATAAGAAGTCTAGTTCATTATATACATGGGCATACATGTCAGCCTCTGTTTCACAAATCTGGCTGTGAAGACTGTGTATTACACAAAAAGATGACAGACTGTCACAATAAGAAGAACAAAGGCAAGGGGAACCATTAATGAATGTAAGTGGGAAGAAATTTCAGCTTGTTACTAACTGTGTTGATGAGCACAGTGGAAGCTGGATGTCTCACCAACACAAAAGTGTTAAATTCAAAGAAACAGCATGAGATGTAAGATATTAGTAAGGATTGGACCACCTTCTCCAAGAGAATAATATTCCACATAACAAACCCCCAAATATAAGCATGACATATGCTTTCTTACCCAAATAGCTTGTACATTCACACTAAGAATGGCCCAACATTTGTGTTTAGTAGTTGTTTTCTAATGCTGCTGCAGTTTCACAAATTCATTGTCATTACTTCATGTAAAATGTGTGGCTTGGCAGGAGTTTGAGGTGGATCCTTGCAGTTACCAAAACTGAAGGGCCATTGCCAGAGCCTGACTGCCTAGCCTTTTCAAGACACATTAGGCCCTCAGAAGTGAAGAGAACTTCACATTATTTCAAGGGATGCAATTTGAAGATAGTGTGTCTCTTTGACATTGTGCAGTAAAAATAATGGTACATTATGAGGGTAATTGAAATGCATTTTGAATAAAATACTGCCTATAGTATTTCTGCAGAGACAACACTGATTTGATGTATTGACAATTTGATCTGATCCAAAATGCAGACATCACTGGGGTCTCTAAAATAATAAAAAATAAAAAGGACTGGAACCAACCATGAAATGAATGCACATAAATTACATAGTGCTGTTTGCAGCATACAAAGTGGCATTTCATGCTGAATAGTGTAAAATTCAGTCCAGTGACAAATAGACAAACCACCGAAAAGGCAGAAGATCCAGTCCTCAAGTGTCACACATATATATTCTACATAAGATCAGTGATCATGTGATTGTGGGATAATTAACTCTCTTGCAGAACAGGATAGCTGATGGTTTGAACAGTAAACTTCCTCAGGCCTCTTAAGTCAGAACACATGACACCAATATTGGAAGAACAGAATGATCCCACATACAAAAGTGCCATCCATAACTGGACAACTTTCCCAGTCCAGCTTCGTTACTCAAGGCAAGGGAAGAACAGACTAACATCATACTAATAAGCATCTGACCGAAATTGACCTATTTTCTACAATTCACAGAGACAGCAGTACAGCCGTAGAAATAACTGTTGAAGCAAGACATGCTCTCACATGACTTATGAAGTAAGAACAGCACACCACAGCCATGTGCCATAATATCAACATAAATGCTGAATGGTTAAAAAAATGGACAGAAAGCCCTTTTTGGAAAAGCAAAACATAGAGCAGGCTGATGCTATGACATAATGGTTAGCATGGCTGCCTCCTAGCTCCAGAGTCCAGAAAACCCGGCCCGCAAAGCTGTTTTTGCATGTACTCCAATTTCTTCTTACATCCCAGAGACATTCAGATTAAATTTATTAATAACTGTAAACTGGCCTGATGTGGGTTTATGAGTGTGCCTGTTGATAAACGGTTAGTCAAGACACAGCCCACGTATTCTAACCTCGATTTCTACATAATACTATATAAGAATAAGAGCATTTGGAAAATTAATACATGTGGAGAACAGAGGAGGATATTTCTACAGCCACTAAACCCTGTTGTGAAACATTTAAAGACACAATTTACCCCAACTGCAACATTATTAACAAATGTGAAAAAACAGCTGTAAAAGGCAAAATGCTATACAAGTGACCAGAGAAGCCTGACATCCTCTCTTGTTTTCTGTTGGTATACTGTGCAAAATTACTATAAAAAGCAGCTGGTGTCATTTGTGGGGATGTGCTGGAAAGTCTCAACAAAATCTGTGGTCATTAAAAAATCATAGCTGAATTGCAGATGTTTGTGCTCTCAAGTGCTGCAGCAAAAACCACTTGAATAGTCTTGCAAGTTCAGGATCATCCATCTGCATCATTTTAGTTATCTGATTGGAAGTTTAAACCTGCATAAAGCAAATGTTCAACCATCAGTTTCTGCATCTGCCTTTCACATTACAGGACTATGGAAAGCCAGAGTTTGTCCAGATAACATCAGACAGAAGATAGTAAGTGACTCTAGATGGGATATAATTCCAATCCAAGATATACATACTCTCATACTGGCCCAGTTTTAATTAACCAGTTAACCCAACATCCAGTAGGCTATTAATTCAACACAGAGCTTTAAGGCAGAGGAACTTAAACAATGGACCCCTGCCAAATTGTGTTTCCTTGTTTATATTTGAACCTTGTAACAGAACCAAGAGGTCCACAACACTTGCGTTTAGATAGATAGATAGATAGATAGATAGATAGATAGATAGATAGATAGATAGATAGATAGATAGATAGATAGATAGATAGATAGATAGATACTTTATTAATCCCAAGGGGAAATTCACATTCACGTTTAGCACCTTATTGTGTCTTTGTCAAGTTGTGTTTCAAACCAGACTGTCCATATTTTTTGTTGTATACTCTAATATATGTTTGCTTATGTTCTGCTTTGTTCTACTGATCCTTTTGTCTTCCAGTTTTTGTCATTGCAGTAATGTCACACCACTGCCAGTCCATAATCTGGACATCTTGAATGTACATTTTTAACACTTATCCAAAAGGCATTGATCTAGAGCTTTTATCTGCATTTGGCTTATTTAGTGGGCAGTGCATCAGTGCTGATTAAAATAATCCTCAAGCAGGCAAAGCACCATCCATATGTGGTACAGCTTAACGTGCTGAAATTGTATGGCACTGAAAGTAAACAGGATGAAGCTTTAGAGGGTCAAAGTTGAGATCATCAGTACTTTTCATAGCTACACTTGTCATGTTCACTTCAGTTTTTGCTTCTTGTATGGAAAGTTCTTAGCTCCTTCTCAAATAGATAAAGTGGACAATCACCAATAGTTATGTGAATTTTTGTTTTGTTTTTTTTAATTTTCTTCCACTGTTGTTCTTGACTGTATGCGGTAGGTTCTCACAAAAGAAGTTTGAGCCTTGGAGATAAAGAGATTAACCGATCGGCTTCAAACACAGCACCAGAACAGCAATTTCGTGATCGCTCCAATACATTGAGTGAGAAGCCTGCTCTGCCCATCATCCGTGACAAATACAAAGATCTCACTGGGGAAGTTGAGGTATAACTGCCTCCTTTCTGCTGAAGTAGCTAAAGTTGTGTTCTTACAACAGATATCTATGCTAATTTTTTCCCTCTCCTTTCCATCAGGAGAGCGAGCGCTATGCCTTTGAATGGCAGAGATGTCTGGAGAGTGCCTTAAAAGTGAGTCAAATCAGAATGGTGCAATTTTATGATAATTGTTTGGGAACAACAGATTCTTGTATACAATCATCCATTACACAAAATGTATTGAAAGACACTTTATTGAACCTTTTTAATGTGTATATTAAATGAAAATATGAATATTATTCTTAAACTAAATACCAAATCATACAACATTTTCAGCATTACAAAGATATCAGAGATGTACAAAATACAGGTTTCTTTAAGGGGATACTTCTGGTGATCAAAGCATAGCCTCTTAATAATACTGATTTACATTTGACATTCTATAGATTTTTCAGCACAGGTTAGAGCACTTGCAGTGCCTCTAATCTTCAGACATTTTATGTACCTTGTTTCTGTGGATTTTGTAAATTACAGTTAGGTCCATAAATATTTGGACAGAGACAACTTTTTTCTAATTTTGGTTCTTTACATTACCACAATGAATTTTAAATGAAGCAACTCACATGCAGTTGAAGTGCAGACTTTCAGCTTTAATTCAGTGGGGTGAACAAAGCGATTACATAAAAGTGTGACGCAACTAAAGCATTTTTTTAATGCAATCCCTTCATTTCAGGGGCTCAAAAGTAATTGGACAAATTAAATAAATGGAAATAAAATGTTCATTTCTAATACTTGGTTGAAAACCCTTTGCTGGCAATGACAGCCTAAAGTCTTGAACTCATGGACATCACCAGATGCTGGGTTTCCTCCTTTTTAATGCTCTGCCAGGCCTTTACTGCAGCGGCTTTCAGTTGCTGTTTGTTTGTGGGCCTTTCTGTCTGAAGTTTAGTCTTCAGCAAGTGAAATGCATGCTCAATTGGGTTAAGATCAGGTGACTGACTTGGCCATTCAAGAATTTTCCACTTCTTTGCTTTAATAAACTCCTGGGTTGCTTTGGCTATATGTTTTGGGTCATTGTCCATCTGTATCATGAAACGCCGCCCAATCAATTTGACTGCATTTAGCTGGATTTGAGCAGACAGTATGTCTCTGAACACCTCAGAATTCATTCGGCTGCTTCTGTCCTGTGTCACATCATCAGTAAACACTAGTTTCCCAGTGCCACTGGCAGCCATGCACACCCAAGCCATCACACTGCCTCCACCGTGTTTTACAGATGATGTGATATGTTTTGGATAATGAGCTGTTCCACGCCTTCTCCATACTTTTTTCTTGCCATCATTCTGGTAGAGGTTGATCTTGGTTTCATCTGTCCAAAGAATGTTTTTCCAGAACTGTGCTGGCTTTTTTAGATGTTCTTTAGCAAAGTCCAATCTAGCCTTTCTATTCTTGAGGCTTATGAGTGGCTTGCACCTTGCAGTGCACCCTCTGTATTTACTTTCATGCAGTCTTCTCTTTATGGTAGACTTGGATATCGATACGCCTACCCCCTGGAGAGTGTTGTTCACTTGGTTGGCTGTTGTGAAGGGGTTTCATCCACCACTGTTGTCTTCCGTGGACGTCCAGGTCTTTTTGCATTGCTGAGTTCACCAGTGCTTGCTTTCTTTCTCAAGATGTACCAAACTGTAGATTTTGCTACTCGTAATATTGTAGCAATTTCTCGGATGGGTTTTTTCTGTTTTTGTAGCTTAAGGATGGCTTCTTTCACCTGCATGGAGAGCTCCTTTGACCGCATGTTTTCTGTTCACAGCAAAATCTTCCACATGCAAGCACCACACTTCAAATCAACCCCAGGCCTTTTATCTGCTTAATTGATAATGACATAACGACGGACTTGCCCACACCTGCCCATGAAATAGCCTTTGAGTCAATTGTCCAATTACTTTTAAGCCCCTGAAATGAAGGGATTGTGTTAAAAAATGCTTTAGTCGCCTCACATTTTTATGCAATCATTTTGTTCACCCCACTGAATTAAAGCTGAAAGTCTGCACTTCAACTGCATCTGAGTTGTTTCATTTAAAATTCATTGTGGTAATGTACAGAACCAAAATTAGAAAACAGTTGTCTCTCTCCAAATATTTATGGACCTAACTGTATGAACTAAACATACAATATGTTCAAAGAAACAAAGTGTGAATAGCTATGAGCATTCTTTATTCATTATTTTTAATTAATAAATGTTATGGTATGTTTTTATTTACTGCTGATATATTAAATTATAGAAACTTGTGTTTTCGTAGAATATTAATATGATGGATTAAATGTACTAAAGGAACCCCATATAAACTTTTTCTTCCTCTGTTAAATTGTTGACCATTAGTTCATGGGTTCATTTCTTGAATAAAGCACAGTAGTTGAGTAAAGAAGAAATTTTTTTGGCAGGTCATTGATAAAGCCAATGATACACTGAATGGAATCAGCAGCTCTTCTGTCTGCACCGAAGTTATTCAGTCTGCCCAGGGAATGGAATATCTTCAGGGTAAGGTGAACTCTGATATGCCTGTGGGTCTTTTATTATTTCATCACAATGCTGTGGTTTTGGGAGATGTACATACATCATATTTCATATGTTATGTTCAGGTGTTGTGGAAGTTTACAGAGTCTCAAAACGTGTGGAGCTGGGCATCAAGGCAACAGCAGTTTGCAGTGAGAAGCTTCAGCAGCTTCTGAAGGATATCAACCGAGTTTGGAACAACCTAATGGGGTTCATGTCCATTGCTAATGTATCAGTAAGTATGCTTATTGTTTTGCAGAACTCTTCACCTCAAGTGGACACTTGAAGAAAAATTACATTTTATCTACAAATTTGTTTTCACCTATTTACTAATTCTAGCTGTGTACATTTAATTACTCATCCTTTCTAAGCCAGGATCTAAGAGAACAGCTATCCTGGCATTGCCAGACACAAGGTAGGACCAAACCCTGGGCAGAGTGCCAGTCTATCACAAGACACTCTTGCAACACAACCACACTCACTCAAACAGGGTCCATTTAAATTTGCCAAGTAGCCCCAGAAAAAGTAAGTACACCACATGAAATATTTTTTCTTTTTTAACATACATTGATATATTAAGATTTGATCTTTGTATATATAGTATCTTTTGATAAAAGTGATATAGCAAACATCATGCCACATTTACATTTTGCTGTCCATGTTTTAATTTAAAAAAACATAAACACAAATTTTACATGTAGAAAAAGCGAGTGCACCCCTATACTTATCAGTAGATCATATATCTAAAACTAAATTCAGGTGTACTAGATCAGGAGCAGATGAACAAAACATCATTAATAAGATTTTGTCTAATGGTGTCTTATTTAAACTTTAGACATTTAGCTTGATTTGCTCTTCGTTACATGTTATCAACATGCTAAGATCGAAAGAGCTCCCTGAGGCCTTCATAAGGGTGATTATAGTTGCCTATGAGTCTGGGAAGGGATTTAAAAAGATCACCAAATACTTGGAAATCAACTATTCCACTGTCCAGAGATCTTCTACAAGTGGAGAAAATTTCAAACAACCACTGCCTTGTCCGGGCCAGGCCACCCCAATAAATCCACCCGAGAACAGAATGCAACCCAGAATTTCATTATAGCCCCTACAGGTAGCTGTTGCCATTGTTAATGTCAAGGTGCATGAGCCTACCATTAGGAAAAATCTGCACAAATTAGATCCACGTGATAGGGGTGCCAGGAGAAAAAACCTTTGCTTTAAAGAAAGAACGTTAGGGCAGGACTAAAATTTGCCCATGAACACCTAGGCTAAGACCAGAACTCCTGGAACAGTGTGCTGTGGACAGACAAGGCAAAGTTAGTAAAGTTGACCACAGTACCAGAAGACAAGTTTTAGTGAATACCAAAGATAACACTTGACCAGAAGAACCTGAAACCATTTGTAAAGTATGGTGGTGGAAGTATAATGGTTTGGGGCTGCTGTGCTGTATCAGGGCCCAAGCAGTTCATGGTCATAAAGTGACAGTGATTTTGTTTATTGTACCAGAGGGTGCTTGAGGACAATAGGAGACCATCTATGAGGATTTTGCAGTTGAAATGAAAGTGGACCTTGCACAATGACAATGAGCCTAAACATTCCAGTAAATCCACCATGGAATGGCTGAAAAGATGAAAAAGGAGGGTTCTGGAATGGCCAAGCCAAAGCCTGAATCCCATCAAGATGCTGCGGGGGGATTTGAAACTGGCAGTACATGCAAGACACCCTTCATATGTCAAAAGAATTCAGCATGGAGAAGTGGGGAAAAACTTTATCTCAGTTGATGTCAGAGTCTGGTAGACAGTTAGAAGAAACACCTACCTGAGGGTGTGATACAACATGTTAGAGCTAATTTTTAAAATTATTGCACGTCACAACTGTCATTGGTTTTTAATCACTTACATGATTTTTATCAAAGGAGACAATTTAAATGAAGATCCAATCTAAATATATCCACATATGTTAAAAAAAAATATGGGGTGTACTAACTTTTGCACACGATTGTTCTTGCTTGTCTTTAGGATGTGGAAGTAAAACCTACACAGACTTTAATTTAATTTTCTCTTTGTACATATATAAATGCAAAGAATTATTATTGTTTCAAATTCAAATTTCTCATTAACATCCCACTTTCAAAACTTGTTTCTCAAGTAACCTTGTTGAATTTAATTATTAAGGATTGCAACACTGTCAGGTGATGCACAACACACTCTAGTGTGAATGCTTTGAATGAATATGACTTGTGTATACAAAAACATTTATTAACAAAAATGTGATAACTGACTTTTTGAGCTAGTTTGAAAAAATGTTAAACACTTCCAACTCTAGAAATGATTAACTAAGTCCCAGAAAGCACCTTAATATTACGCCAGGCACACATTTTCAGATTTGTTTATAACTCACTCCTTCTGTTTAAGGTTGCATGAGGCAGTTTCGCAACACTGAAAGCAACACAGGAAACCAAATTGGAGAGGCTGCCAGTCTGTCATGGCAGCACCCTCACTCTCATAGCCACATTAGAAAGAGTGACCCTAAAACCTAAGAACAACTGGTAGAATACCAAAAGAAAAGCAAAGGAATAAATCCAACTAAACAGGCACTTCAATGAAGGTGGTCCTGGTCATTGTAAGGATTGTCCAGAAGGCAAGTCCAGTGCCACTGTAGCCCACCAGGACTGGATTTGCCATTGCACATTTTAGATAGTACTGCTTCAGTCTCTCAAAGAGAAAGTATTTAACTTTCAAGATTCTAGATTCAGATGACGCATGTTTGTCTTTATACTTAACTCTGAATTTGCCCTACCAGTCATTCTTGGCTATTTGCTTCATCAAAGGCTTGATTTATTGGATTTATAGGTTGTTTCTTATAACTTATTCAAATAAATTTGATTATCCTCTGCTTAAGTATTATGGATTCAGCTGGCTTTTTTTTGGAGGGATGTACACATCCAAGCAAGTATGCAGTATATATAATATTATTTTTTACTGAGGAAGATGTGAGTAGTTTATGAGTAATTAGAGCACTGTGTGTAAATACTACTGGTAATCTAATAGTTACAGTGCATGTTGTTTTAGGTTCACAATCCAATAAAGAACAAACATATAAGATGCAGGTGACCTTTTAACAGCTTAAAAAATTCCATTAGCATTGACTGTTGGCAGATTAGGTTCAATATAGGAAAAAAAAATTAAAGGTTATTTCAATGCTGGAAAGAAAACAAGGTAAGAAATGCAACTTTTCAGCTCTAAAGATTTCATCAGGCGTGTCAATGAAAAGAAAAAATCGGGTTACCTACGTAGGAGAAAACAAAGCCAGAGCAGGTGAAATGAGTGAAAGGCAGGAGTAGGAGTGAAAGAACATGAAGAGTGAAGTTAAAAAGTTAGTTGTAGGAGAAATATGTGATCCAGTGTAGGAAATAAAAAACAGCTGTCTCATAACAAAATGAGGGACCTGTTTTTAACTGTAAGGAGTTCCTGTCTTGCTCCCTAAGCTGTCAGATTAAGTTCCAGCCACTGGTAAAGTTAAGTTAAGTGGATCTACTGAAATGAATGGTAGCTTCAGGCATGAGACCTTATTTTAAGATCCAGGTAAACATTGTAATTGAATTTAGACGAGAACTGCAGGTAAGAAGAGAACACTCCTCATGATGAATCATTAGTGCAGACCCTAAGGGATATTGGACATTATTCATTTTTATTAGTTACATTGATTATAAGATAGTTGATAATTTCTGAAATTCACAGATGACACTTACATTGATGAAACAGCAAATACATTACAGACAACAAAATAATTCAAGAGACAATCTTTAACACTGAAAAAATATTTGTAAAATGGTTTATTTTACTTGGAAAGTACTTAGTGCTACATTAAGGTAAAAAGCATGTTAATTAAACATTCAAGATGAGTGAACCTGGTCTATAGGAAGCAACATCTGAAAATGTAGTAGTTTACCTTGACATGACATTTTTGTCCTGTCACTGTACACTAACAGTTAAAAAGGTAAATTTAAGTAGCATTATAAAATTTATTGACCCTGTTCAAGTGCTGTTAAACTCACATCTGGTCACCACATTACAAAAAAGACAAGCCCTCAAGAGCTGTGCAAAGAACAGCAGCCAAATGCATCCTGGGATTGAAGGGCATGTCTTACTCCAACAGGCCAAGGGAACTAAACCTCTTTAGCCTCAAGCAGAGAAGGTTCACTTAATTTAGGTGTTCAGAATTGTCAAAGGTATCAGTAAATTGGACCCATCTGTATTCTGTCGGTTAAACAGTGAATTGTATACTTGAGGACACCGGTAGAAATTACAGCAAAGCCAGAAAGCACCTCTTCACACACACGGACATTAAAATGTGGAAGAAACTTTCAAGTCAAGTCCTTGAAGCAAGTACTTTTAAAAGTATCTAGTTGAGATACTGGGGACAAACTGGCTAATAGCTGACCAATCAGCCTTGATGGCCTGACAGGTCTAATGTTCTTAGTCAGACTTACTGTGTTCTTATATGCTGTGTCTTTCTCTCACAGCCGGATGAAAATTCCTTGGATTTCTCTTCATGTATTCTTCGCCACGGCATCAGGAATGCTAAGGAACTTGCATGTGGGGTTTGTCTTCTAAATGTTGATTCAAGGAGTAAAGTAAGTATAACTACATAGAGGCTAGAGACAAAAATTAGTAATTGCATTGTTCTGTTTTTACTTTATTTTACATTTCAGTTAAATTTATTAGCATTTTCCATTCTAGATTATATCTCCAATTAAAACAAAAACTCCTTATTTTATTATCCAGTTATTATTACAAGTACAGTATGATGTTATGAGAGTCAGGGCATGTGATTGATTTAACTATTTTTTTTGTCTTTGGTTATTAGGTTTTTGCTTACTGATAATATTTATACTTGTTTGGTATTAACTATATACTAGGGGGGAACCAAAAATTTCTGGAATTGTTTAAAAAAAAATGCATTACACATCTTTCAGCAGTTAGAGTACGGATGCAACACACTTGTCCAAGCACTTCTTGTAACATTTCCAGTGCTCACCTGTTGTTTCTGTGTCCAGAGCCTTCTGCCATTTTTTTTTCCTGATTTCTAACATGGTAGCAGATTATTTTCCCTTCAGTCTCAGCCTCAATTTTGGGAGCAAAAACAGTCACAAGTAGTGAGACCTGGCAAATACAGAGTTGTGAAGCAACAACCACATTTTCTTTTTTTAAAAAACTCTTTGACTTCTAACATGGTTTGTGTAGTTGCGCCATTGCACCAAGTGTTTTTATTCCTGATGCTTTCCCACAGAGACACCCTGATAGGGAAACGCTTCATGAACATGTGCGTTAATGTTAAAAAAAAAAAAAAAAAACACAATTGTCTGATGTTCGACATGGCCTGGCTTGTGGAAAAAAAATTGCAAAAATCATGTGCACAAATTGTAGAATAATTGCCAGAAATACGCGCTTGATGAAGTAAGCACAATGCCCATGGCTGACTGATCACAACATTAATGTCTATAGCACATTTTAATACAAAGGATGTAGCTCAAAGTGTAAGACCGTAGGCATGCAATACATATCCGCGTAGTTGATAACTTCACCCTAACCCCATGCTACTGATCATATCCAGTATGGGTCAGTTTGGGTCTTCCCCCACATGTTAAATAGAAGTTTTATTTTTGAAAGTGTTTTCCAGAGCTGCCAATGCTTCATCTCTGCTGCTTTCTGCTGGATAGGCATTATTGAATGTGCCCATTAAAACTGGGAGCAGCATTCAGTAAATGTTGTGCATTCGCAAGCAAGGAGCAGAGGTTTTTGCCAGTTCCAGCCAAGCCAAATAGATGTTTTTGTGATTTGGCCAGCATGTTTGCAGAGCGGATTGCTGCACCCTATAGATGGTTCACTGGCCCTCATCACAGTTGATTGCTGCAAGGAAGCTATTCCACAAATTGGGTGTGATTAAATCATAATTCAGTCATATTTCATTCTGTCTTTGACCATTTCTTTTTGGGGTTTTTGAACATTTTTATTTTGCAGATGCAAGAAAAATCTAAACAGCAGAAAACTAAAAAAGTAGGAGCTCCTAATATCCCTTCTGTAATAAAATCATTGGGGTGCTGGGACTATTTTACTTGGAAGGTGAATGAGAAGAGACATGACATTTGTAGGCTATGTTTCACTGAGTTCTCCTGTGCTTCTAACCATTTATGCTCATCATCACCAACCAGCTAATTGAGAGTGAAATTATGCACATTCAAAATATTGAATCAAAATATCTGGTTTGATTTACCATAATGAGGCAGGTGGAATAGCTCAATACTAGAAGATGTTGTTTTGGGAAATACAGATTAGTGCAAGAGAGTTGACCAGAATATTTAATTTGGCTCAGAATGCCTTGTTCATTAGCTTTTGATATTTTGCACTGAACCAGAAGTTGAACTTTAGGTAGACATTCATGTTCTCATCATGACACTCAGTAGCTAACACAACTTAACAAATGGCATCTCTCTCTCTCATTCGGCTTTTATAAATGAGGGCTCCAGAGGATTCAAGCCAGGTGTTCGCCTATCAAAAGGATACTTACTGACTGAAGCAGCCGAAGACGGTGCCGATTGCTGATGCTTGACATCAGTTAGCCTGTTAAATGATGAACAGAAGAATGAGCTTTTTAATATTTCACCAGCGTTCTGCTGGCCCCACTTCATATCGTGTTTCAGTGTAATGTGGCCTAACTGACCCCAGACAGGTCTTTTGGAAGCTGTTCGATACTAGTAGTAGTAGTATATAATAAATAAAGGGCCCATAGGAAGGTTTCACATTTTTTGTTACGCAACACTGAATAACAGTGGATTTAATTTGACTTTTTTGATATTGAATAACAGAAATGACTTTAATGTCGAAGTGAAATCAGATCTCCACCATGTGGTCTAAATTAATTATAAATATAAAACACAAAACAACCTTTAATATGACATGCCTAACTCATCACTGGTGTAGCCAGCTTGTTTCAGAAGTCCCAAATTAGTTCAATGGAGGTCCCCTGTCTGGGGCTTCACTTGCTTGTAGTAGAAGTGCACCTTATCTGGAAGGTTGTGCGTGTGTGGTGGCCTGACCTACACAATGAAGACAAAAGAACACTCCAGGGGCCTCATGTATAAACGGTTCGTACGCACAGAAATGTTGCGTACAAACGTTTCCACGCTCAAATCGCGATGTATAAAACCTAAACTTGGCGTAAAGCCACGCACATTTCCATGGTAACTCATACCCTGGCGTATGCAATTTCTCCGCTTGGTTTTTCAGACTGGCGGCACCCAGCTTCAAAGCAGTGTTACTGTTCCTGTGTGGTCACCCTTTCTTTCTTAGACCCACATTCCTGACACGGCTTTATAAATACACTGAAATTAACTGCATATTGTTTATTAGTGTAATGCATCTGATTGTAATTAACCTGCAGCAATATAATGGTCCAGGGAATAGCCATAGTATTCCAAACACCAGAACTGCTTTAGCGTTGTTAATCTCACTGCATCATCTTCTTCTTTCAGCTGCTCCTGTTAAGGGTTGCCACAGCGGATCATCTTTTTCCATATTACTCTCACTGCACCACTCGGAGTACTTATATCACTGTATCTGAGTGGGGAATCACAGCAGCAGCTGATCGTAAAGAGAATTATCGGTGTACAGTTTCAAGCACACACTACCTCAGCCACAATGCGTCAAAGCCTTTCCTGTACGGACCTCGCGTTTCAGAAACAGTTTAATCCCAAGAACCATAAACGCACTCAATCAGTCCATCAAGTGCTCCTTGTAGAACTGTTTGTACTTATAAGTACAATTACCCCACTGTAAACTTGCACTACAGTTATAATATTGCACAACCTGCGCCACTTTATAAAGCGTGTATGATGACGATATTATTTTTAAGATGAAATGCAGCAAAACATGTTGCTTATAGTATATAGATAAAACTTTAACTTCATTTAAATAATCTGTATTGTTAATAATTAAACATGTGAGGACACGGTGCCGCAGCGCTAGCTAGTTCACGGATAGCTCCTTCCTTGCGCTGTATTATTGCTGGTGCTGACGCAACACTGGAAGGATAGACGGATAGAATAATTAAACATGTACTACGAAGATTTCAATGTTCCTTAAAAGTTTTGAAGAATCGGCGTTCTAAGCTTATAGATGGCTTCACGTCTATTACAGAGCTGATTGTGTGGCGATTGGGTATTTGGAGAAAGAAAAGTAAGGACAGGAATTGGAGGTTAGTAAGTTTGAAAGAGACAGTACTGCTGCGATAAATTATTTCATCGAAGGTCGCACATGATGCAGCAAGCCTCTTGCGTGAGATATGAACAATCACTGCGCCACCGTGTTCCCATGTTTAATAACATGCTTTCATTCCTGTCATCATGAAAAAGATATCACATATACATCTCAGTATTTTAATTATTCAGAGAGCTGTAATATCACGAATGTAATGGATTCTGTGTCCTGTCGGAGAAAGAGAAAGAACGGAAGCACATAGTGATTCACACACATTGATCTGTATTTGATCTTCTATGTGCTCTAAGCATTTAACGTGCTACTTGAGAAACTAGTAAAGTAAACAATTTTAAGATGAAGTTTATGATGTTCTACTTTAATGACAAACTAAGCTACTGATTAAAGTGGAAATTTCGAGATTAAAGTTGACATTTCTTGCTTATTTCCCACTGTGTGCCTATTTTTTTTCTCTGTACCCTAATAAGCTTTCATATGACACTCAGACGGTCCGCTGCGAGTCGCCTTTTCACGCCGACTTTGATATGTGACAACTTCTTTTTTATTTCGGGCACTGTGCGACTTTGTGAACTTGAGCTTTCGAGTTTTTCCGACACTCTGTCACTTGATCAACTTTCTTTTGTTGATTATGCCACTGTTTTAAACCAACAAATAGTAAGTTTTTCCTTTGCCTCCACTTGGTATTCGCTGAAATTCTTATATTTTTCCCCCGTGCTTTTCCCATTGTCTTTTCACAGAAGGCTATTTATATCGATTTGCATATTCAAAGAGGCGTAATTCTGGGAGGAGTTGGGGCGGGACAGAAGGCGCGTGCACATGCGTTACTTTTCACGCTGATCGGGATTTATGTAGTGGAAGAACGTGAAAGTTTGCGTGCACACAGATTCCTGCATCTGGATTTTTCTGTGCGTACGCACATTCCTGCTTTTGTGCTTACGCCATGTTATAGTGTAAGTTCTACGCACGGCGTTATACATGAGGCCCCAGGTGTCTCGGTGAAAAGGGGATTGAAAAGCACGAGCCAGGGGAATGAAACAAGAAAATATCCCTTGGAGTCAAGTTCATCCATCCATCCATCCATCCATTATCCAACCCGCTAGATCCTAACTAAAGTGTCACGGGGGTCCTCTGGAGCCAGTCCCAGCCAACGCAGGGCGCAAGGCAGGAAACAAACCCCTGGCAGGGCACCAGCCCACCGCAGGGAGTCAAGTTCAGTTAACCAATAATGAATGGAAGGAATATGCCACAGGTGGAAATCTGCCTACAGCAGCCTGTGAGTGATCATGCAAGAAGAAGACTAGTAAGAGAGACCACCAGAGACCAATGAAAACGCTGAAGGAGTTACATGCTACAGTGGATGAGGTTGGAAAGGCTGGGCAGACAATAACAGTACCCTGCATGTTTCACCAGTTGCAGCCTTATGGGAGAGGGACAAAGAGAAAGCCACTATTTAGAAAACCACATGACAGCATATGTGAGAGACTCTGTATTCACCTGGAAGAAGATTGTAATGTCCGATAAGGTTGTGCATTTTGGCCATCACACTAAATGATCTGCTCAGTGTAAGCCAAATACTGCACAGACAGCATCATGATGTGGAGATGCTGCTTCTCTGCAGCAGGCTCTGGACAGTTGTGAGGGTGGAGGGTAAAAATGAATGTGGCAACATACAGAGAAATGCTAAAGGGAAAGCCAATTTAGTCTGCGAGAAGCCTGCACCTTTGGAGAAGATTCCAGCAGGACAACAACTCTGAGCATGAAGCCAATATACACAAGAATGGCTCTACACAACAACAATGTTGAAGTCCTGGAGTGGCCAAGTCGTTGAGAATTTCAGGCTGGGTATGATAAAGACTGGTCACTCGGGATCCCCATGCTGCCTGACAGAGCCTGAGCAGTTTTATACAGAAGAGTGAGGAAACATTGCAGTGTCCCGATGTGCAAAGAGACTCCAGGCTGTGATGGCTGTCAAAAGGGTGTCTGCTGAATACGGAGTACAAGAGGTGAATACTTACTGTGTGTGATCAGTTACTCTGTGCTGTATGGTTGTAATTTGTTTAGTCCACCTAGCAGAGATCTGTGTTCACTTTGACATTGAAGAGTCGTCTTCTGATGGTCAAGATCAAATAAAAGCTTCATTAAATCCACTGTAATTCAGTGTTGTGTAAGAATGAAATGTGAAAAATGTCAAGTACATTTTTTTGGCACTATATAAGTCCTGGAAACGCATATTGTGAATTGTAGGGCGCATCTCACACACACATTTTCATTTTTTTTTAACTATCCAATTGTGTTCTTTTGATGGTCAGCTGACTTGACTGCCATTCATATGGTAGAACTTAGAGAACAATTACTGAGGCACCTCAGGAGTTCAAAGACCAGAGCCAAGTTAGTGCAAGGCAGTAAACGGCCCCCGGATGGGACGCCAGCCCACTGCACCTCCACACGCACACAGGGCCATTGGCTATTAATGGCTAATCAATTCGACCTGCATGTCATTAGGGACGTGGCAGGAAACTCCATGAAGACACACGCAGATCACAAAACATCCACATGAGCAATGACAGGGTTCAGGATTTGAGCCCAAAATGCCCAAATCTCATAACAGCACAGGGGGTCCTGTTTTAGGTTCATTACAAAGCTTCACCCCTCCTCAACTAGTAACAAATAATCCTCATGTTCAGATTTGGGAATCTCCACAGGGTAGGAACGCCAGAAGAGCTGAGGCCCCCTCTCTGTAGCCTGGAGTGTCCGCCGTTCTGCTTCCTTTTTTTTTTTTTTTCCCCCCAGTGCTGCTTTTGCGTATTTTTACTGAAATTCTGTGTCACCTGCATATTTGTGGCAGGCATCGAGATAGTCGGGGGGTTTGGGGGGTCTGCTGCTTCTGCTGCTTCAGTCGTCACTTTGAAGGTGGTGGAGACCTTTACTTTTGTAAACTAACAAATCAGAATGATTATTTTTTCTTTTATATTTTGTTCTTTATTAGAAATACCCAAATTACGGATTTAAGCTTGAAAAATTGAAATATAACATTTTTTCTGAAGTGTTGTTGATTTTTTGATAGGGTGGTTAACTGCTGGTAATGTAGCCTCACTACACAAGAAAAGTGATACTCTTGTGTGTGTACGCGCTCTAAAATGTGAAATCAAAAGAAGTTTTTCCGCCGCTGGAACTTTGTTTTAGAAACCAATGAGTTCCTGGACCCGACATCGTCCTGTCCTGTCACACTTGTGATCGCTTACCTATGTTGTGTTCCCACCGCACCACAGGACCTGTCATCTTTATTCAAAATATGCGATGTGCAAAGAAAAGTGAGGTGAGCTGGGGAGTTCACGGTGGACTCCGCACACCTTATAGCTTCAAAGCGATTGTGACTTCATGGGGGCGATTATTGCTTCGCTGATGTGAACGCTGTGGCGTGCCAGGGAGGCGGCTTTGAAGAGCGATGCGGTGTGAAGTGCAGCCCTCCATCTTTACTGATTACTCTCACAAGTCCAAACTACTAACAGATTTGTAAGATGGCGGCAGGGCTCGTAGTCTGCTAGTCAGCACAGTTCATCGCCTGAGCCCCACCTGTGATCGTTTCTGGTTGAACGGAAAGTACGTACCCTGGAGTAGGAGCTAAAAAAAAAAAGTAGCAGGAAATACAAATGGCCTGAGTCCCTGCAATGGAAATTTGAGATAAGACCCTGGTTTCTGAAAGAAAAGCACCTAAATAGTGCCTGTGACAAAATACCATAGACGTAGAAGGGTGTGTGTGCGCAGCTTTGGCCAAATCCAACACTTTAGTCAAAGGGAGTCAAGAAGCAGCGCTTTGTGCCTTTATGCAGTCACCAAAAATGGGAGAAGTAGCATTAAACGATATGAAACATTAAAGCATAGAAGTAGAGAAGAGTGAACGCTGTTGTTCTGCACGTGGTCCTCATAGTCATCATTTCATCTGGACCCTGATTTGTTGACATGGAGAGGCATCACTGTAATTGGCTCCTCATACACGTCATTATCTGTCAAGTCTTGCTGGTGCCACAGAGAGGGGGAACCGAAGACTTTATGGTGCTTCTCCTGAGTAGTAGGAGTGAGCTGTGGTGTCTTCATGTCGTTGATCCGCTCTGGTGCCCATTACGTTTAAAGTGTTCATGAAGGTTTGGAGAAGCTTTTACTTGGCCTGGGCAGGTTCAGGTGTTCTTGTAAGTACAGTGCAGTCCATACGCATTTTGACATGACACCATTGTCACCGTTGTGGCTTTCTACTTAAGCATACTGGTATTGAAATTAAACAGGTGATATGAGCTTATACCATAGACTGTCCTGCTGCAGAGCAACACGTCACCCGGCAAATCTGGGCCTATTCTGGTGAATCCACGCAGGTAAGATAGATGTGTGTGTGGACCTCAGAACTCATCCTGCTGCTTTTATCACCCCATCAGTAAATACGCGTTACTTACTCAACACTTACAAAAAAGACCCTCTCCACGTTATACAGTTACTTATATTTAAAATGGAAGGTATTGCAAACAGTGTGTTACTTTTTTCTTCTTTTGTACGCAAAACAGCACTTTCCACTGGCCAGCATTTGGTACTGAATCCTATGCCCATTTTGAACTTCTGTGACACTGACCAGAAACTCGGGTAGATGTTTTTTGTGTTTTATAAATACGTTTAGTCCTTCATGTGTTGTGAAATAAATAACACTCATCGCCTTTTACCATCCCCAGTGTGAGCCCCCGAAGATGAACGCTGGCCGCTGCACTACCCGATCACACTGGGCTAGCCGGGGGAAAACTAAACTGACACTCGATTGGTACAAGTAGGTGTCAGTCACATGGACTGCACTCTGCACGCTCTTTTCTGATTGGCTGTGGGATTAAGCCTTCAAAGGACTGGCCTGCCGTCCGTCACATTTACTTCTTCCTTTAAACCCTGAGTTGCTGTGATGGCTCCTCGTGCCACTAAACTGGTCAGATTAAATGCATACATCTTAACTTTTATTCTTCTCCCTTCATGCAAGAGCTTAACCTCCTCCTCGCTGTCACCAGCACTAAGCTTCTGTACCAACACATTTTTTTTTTTAAAAGGAGCACAGGTAGTTTTAATTCAATAAAATACTTTATTGCATCACTTGTGACTTTAATCAAAAAAAAAACAATGGTGGCAGACAATGCGGTCCTAAGCCCACAGAGGAGGTGGTGTTTTTAGGAGCACGAGGTGGCCCCTTCTTCCTCCACAGCCTTCTCTGTATCTCATCTTTCCACTTGATAATAATTCCATTTTGTTGATGTGTTTCTAAGCTGCCATTTACTAACTTACCAGTGGTTTGCATCTTGTGGCGGACCCTCTAAATTTAGGCATCTGTAGTGTTCTCCTGATGGCCGTCTCTGTCATGGCTACACCTACACGTGAGGAGGTGTTCCAAGTGAAAGTATTCTTCAGTCGTCCTCCTTGGTTTACCAGGCCATTCATGCTTTTTAATGAGGATTGATTTTGGCAAACCCAAACTTTCTGCTGTGTCTCAGATTGCTTGTTTTTTAAAGCCTCTTGATGGCCAACTTTACTGACGTGGACATCTCTTTAATCCTCATGTTGACGGACAGCAGCAGCAGATTCCAAAAGAAAATGCCACCCTAAGCATTAGCTTAATGGTGCAGTAGGACTCCCCTTGTCAAGAAACAGCTAACGGCAACATCTCATTATATGACTTGTAGTCGTCGGGTGTGTCAGACTCGCTGACTGCCAGACTGCGTCAGTTTTAATGACTGAAAGTCGCTGGGCTTGTCACTTAGAGCGGCCGACGTTCCAGCGCAGCCGTGCTCCCCCCCCCCATTTCATGACAGTCCATAGCTTGCTGCCAGACAGACCTGCCGCCGTTATAAAAGATTTACAGGTACGGCGAGTTCAGCCGCAGTCTTGGGTCTTTTTTCCTTTTTCCATTCTGTCGTGGTGTATAAAATATGAGACATCACAAACATCTGTCGGAGTTCCAGTACACTTGTGTTCCTTCTCGCTGCGTTCTGTGCATTGTACCTCCAGACGAGTATCTCTCATGCACATCCCGTACGACTAAAGACAAAACCAGACCAGTTTTTATTTTATCCCAGTGAGTTGCGGACTACTTGGGATGATTCTCAAGGTTTATCAGACTAGACGGCTGCCTCCGACTCGCAAAGATTCTGTAAGTGAAGGCAACGACTGAAGTTCAGTTGAAAGGTCAGGTAATGTGTCACGGCCTCAAGCAGCCAGTAGGCCGCCTACGTAAACTGGGGGTGCTGCAGTTCTTATGCTGCTCATCCGTTTTTTGTTAATACCCCTGAGACCGTCTACTCTAAAAGCTCATATGCTTTGTTTCTTTCATTTCAGTACCAGTATGCTTGGGTAGAGAGCCACACGGGTCACAAGTGCGTCACCTCCAGATATTGGCAGCCTGCCTTTTGTTCCGAGTTCTTTTAAGGTTTTCTGCATTGTTTTTAATACGTGCTGCTCTGTTTACACCTACACAGTCCACGTATGGAACAGGCCGCATGTGTACAGGTGACCACCAAAGCCAAAAACACAGAAGAGCCTTTTCCTCCATACTTATTGTGGTGTGATGAATATGAACATTGTACTCGATTCACTTTTTCTTTTGTCATTAGACATACTAGACGTTATTGACTTTGCTGCACTGCAGCCCCATTTATATACATTAGAGCAGTGAAACGGGCACAAAACATGAACTGGTGATTCATTCCATTTGCTGCATTTAATCACAATTAATTGTATTTTTTTTTACAGTCTGATGAAATGATATCCCAATTAAGGAACTCTCAGTGAATTAAAACAGTTTGTCTTGATCATCCCTCGGCACAATTCACACCATCAAGGGGGATGCATGCAAAGTGTGTGCCCGCTGGCGTATTCAAGGAGCATGGGCGGCGGATGCGTGATGGGGTTGTGACTGCGGGACGGTTAGCCGTCATGTTTGACCACAAGAGACGAGCCACACATCAGGCACACACAACAGAAAAGGGAAATGTCAGGAGTAGCCTGCAGGTTCAGTTTCTACAGCACAAGTGGTTCTTTTATGCAGCAAGTGGAAGCCAAACATGTCGACATGATTGCCATTTTTGCTCAATGTGTTAACACGGAGACTCGCAATAAAGCAGAATGGCGAGCCCCTTCACAGAACTTGGAAGTTCAGTGTGCCAACCGAACCATTCTGTTCATGGAGTTCCCAAGTCTTCCTGTAGTCTTCTACCATCCAGAGCCGCAGTGCCAGGTCAGCTGGGGGCTCTGAAATACCCATTGTGTGCCATTAGATGAACACGCTGGCAGGGAAGAATGTCACCCATTATGAGAGATTTTGGGCATCTAAAAACGAAAAGGGGAATTTGTAGCAAAATCCTTTCATTCACAAGTAGAACCTTAACATAGCTGGCATGAATATAAAAACTGTAAATATATTTTTTTGTTTTGTTTCGGCTTGACACTCTTCACTGGTACATCTGATTACATGGCCATCCTCTTTATAGTTCGACGTTTAAACAGACGTTCAGCAAGTGATCTCTTGGTAATGTTGTGCCCAGTTCTACAATGACGATGTGACTAAATGGATTTCCATTCAAAAACTTGGGTGGTTGGCATCGTAAGGTTTCTTTAGTCAAACATAATTTAGCTTTGTGATTTCCAGTTCTAAACACTACAGTTTGCAAGGGATGAGTAAAAAGCTTTAAACCTGCATGCTTGCTGCACATAGGACAATTACCCATCCATTTTCTAAAGCCATTTTATGTTGAGCAGGGTTCTGGCAGAGCTGCCGCCTATCCCAGCAGGCATAGCAATTATGTTGTTAAAATCCAAACGACAAACACTTCTTTTGTAATAAATGGATTTGAGATTGTGTTTAACACAGAGACCTCATTTTGCACACACAAGCCTGGTGACATAGCAGGTCTTAGGCTGGCACAGGGAGCCTGTCTCTATCCTTGTACAAGTCCCCCCATTATCCATCAGCGCACCTTGTGATGGTCTGAGTGGTTTAGAACTTGATGGCGTGAAACGGTGTGACCACTCGACAGGTGCCCAGAACAGAAATCCATTTAGTAATATCATTGTTTATTTGACACATTGGACCTCAACAAATATGCATTTCTGTAACCAGCATCTTACTTTTCTTTCAATCCAAGGCCTTCAACTCAGAAACGGACAACTTTAAGCTGCTTTATGGAGGTCACCAGTACCATGCCAGCTGTGCCAACTTTTGGATTAACTGTGTAGAACCAAAGCCCCCAGGACTGATCCTGCCAGACCTGCTGTGAGCTGCGATGCTGACCTGGAGGATGATGGCTGATGGAGTGGACTCCTCCACAGTGGTATCTTCACCTCTTTATCACGCGGTGCCCCATCTCTAACCACACTTGGCCTGTAGTTGGAGGGCATTAGTTGTAACTGGACTTCTGGTCATTCACTAATTTATTTTCATTGTCAGTTAAAGTAACATTTGGAGGATTTGTATTTATTCCATTTTGAGGGGTGGCATATACTATTGAGGAGAGACGTTTATGTATATATGGTCTTATAAAAAAGAAATGTAAACCTTAACTGGGAAATAAAGTGGTTGGTTGCTCAAGTGGGTAAAGCATTCGGTGTCTGCTTTGTAGACCTAAAACTCGATTTACTTGAATACCGCGAGTAGAGACGGCTGTGATGGAAATGTACGAGTGCGGCCTCCTTTGTGCCTGCGCATTTCTCTCTTATCAGATTTAGTTTTATCAGTTTACAGTAGTTTGCCATAATACAAGTCACTTCAATTCTTCACACTTTAAAGCCTTTACCCGTGAGGAGAACGCTGAACGGAGACATAGAACAGGACTTGGCACATTTAAGTCTACTGGTTTTTTTAAACGAACAGGAAAATCAGTTTGTTGAAGCCTCCCTTAAGTTCCTCATTTTGGTTACCTGACCTCAGTGCTGGTCATTTTTACTTGCGGCACACGGGGCTGTAGTGCCGCCTCACTTTAATGGACTCATCTGCCATCTGTGTGGAGTTCCCATGTTTTTCAAACAGAATTGTCCTGGTGTGAGGAGACACGGTCACAACGCTGATGGGAAGGAAAAGACTGCACAGTGCAGTGGGCCGATCCAGTGATCCTGACCAAAACACATCAACGGATATCCTCCCATGTCATTTATTAAAGACAGAGTTTACTTGGGCACTATAGCATTCCGCCATTTCCAGGTGGTGCCCACAAACAGGCCATGGTGTTCACTCTCACATTAAAATCATCGCTGCCTCCTAATACACAAGACTCCTCGTTAGGTGATGGTTACCAAGGTGACAGGGCAGCATCTGCCATCTCGACTGTTGCTTCATTGTGCTCGGCTCTGAAAGCTCGCTTCGCCTCAGTTCACGGTTTAACATTTTTAGTCACACTCAGATACACGACGAGAAAGGAGAGCGAAGAGTCAGTCGCCACATTGCAGCATTACGCCATCTCTCCGAGTGCAGCTGCTGTGTTCGGCGTGCGTGTCTTCAGGGCACGGTGCTTGGCAGGGATGTGCTGCGATGCAATTGCAGTGTGCTCAAGGCTTCAAGAGGCCAAACGGTACACTGGGTGTTAACAACTGTCAGGTTTTGTTCACTTTTTATGGCCCATTTCGGGAAAATAAGGTTAAATGCGGCCATTTCCAAATCTTAAACACGTTTATATCACAGTTGAACATCTAAATGTTTCATTTCATAACATTTCAGTTATTTTTAAAAGCAAAAAATAAACAACAAGTTTTCAGACGCCAAGGCTCCTGAGGTGCACAGTTTGACTTGCCTGACTGGCATAAAGAAGTCCACAACAGAACATTTTGCATCATTAGTTTTATTGTGCCTCACTTCTTCAGCACTATGAAGTTAAACCATAATTCATCTGTGGACCAAGGCCCACATTTCAGTTTGAAGAGGTGTCATGATTCACATCTTGGATACACACCACAGATTGTCCATTTTGTCCTGACAGCTTACATTTCAAAAGCAGATGTGTGAACAACTCACGAGCTCTCTAAAGGAGCATGGTATGCTGGTAAATAAATATTCACAAATAATTATATCGGTTATATATTTCATCTCAGAATAACCTTTGCCTTACAGCCTATAACTGCTACATACTGTGATATATATATATGTTTTTTTTATAAAAAAGATGAGAGTCCACACCTAAACTGGTTCTTCTGCACAGTGGAAATCCAGTACAGTACAAAAAAAAAACCCAAACTTTAGTGCCGAGCCATTTGTGGTCCTTGGCTGTCTGACCGCAGAGGGCCATTCGTTGTTTGTTTAGCATTAGGACTAAACCTGGACATAAGGAGACAAGTTCCCTACTTGTTAATAAAGCACTAATATAGGACCCTGCTATGCATTATAATGCTCTCTACTGTAGTTTTCAAAGATGCAAAAATATGCAATTTGTTTCTCTAAAACAAAATATGGAGCAAAAAAGCTTTCAGCATCAATTGTAAGAATTCTTCGGTGGACTGTACCCTGTTCCCTTTGTAAAAAATGTGTATTTGATCCCAGAGGTCTGTCAGTTTAATTCCACCGTTTTTATTAACTTGTGCTTAACTGCAGGCTAATAAGTTACAGCAATCTTGGATGATTCGTCTTTTTCGTTATTACTATGATGCTTGGTATTGGTAATGGATGGCATTCGGCTGTGTAAAGGTCTGACCAGGTCATCGTCTGCTGGCCCCGGCATTGTGCCCACATACGCTGAATGCCAGGGTAAGAAGCTTATTATGTTTGTGGAGAAAAAAGATTGTAAGCCACGGCCACAGCTGGCCCCTGGGACAAAGGTTACGTCCATGTTTACCTGTATGTTTAATCCTTGAAAGTCCAAGCTGTTGTCCAACTTTCATTTCTAGGTAGTTAACACTTTTCAGATTGATTTCTATCAAGCTCCCGATAAATGCTTGAGATTATTCCAGAGACGGGCATCTTAAAATACTTAAATTCTTCTCATTTTAGTAAATATACAATTTCTAATCCTACATGTCCAGTGACCCAGTATGACATTAAATGTAGAGAGACGATTATTGTGTTCATGATCAACATTTTTGACTAATTCTTTAATATACCTCAGAGATATCTGGCCTAAGTGTGCCCAAAGAGAAGTGGACTTAATAATATCTGCACCCCATAGCTGCAACATTTTTGATTAAGTTTGTATTGGTAAAAAAAAATTACTGGGATGGTGAGAGATGCTGTGAGCCAAAGGCCAGGGACCGGGACATTCTTGATTTTGAGGCACATTGTGACATGGTACCCCATAAGGAAAACATGGAAGAGAAAAAGATAGTGTGCTTGATGCCAGCCATGTGGCAGAGCTGCTCAGAAGACAAGCTGAAGGCATCGTCACCCCAGCTATTTCATTCGTGGGTACGCTTAAGGACTTTGTAAAAGACGTCACCAAACAACACTACAGGACATTGAATACAATATGGAGAAGATAATATTTGATAATCGCGTGAAGTCTGCTTCACCTAGCCGACCAGTCCAATTGAGAATCTGGAATGGGGTGAGGACAAGAAGGGCTGTGCAGAATGAGAATGTGGAGCTTCACACCGTCCGTTTACATCTGTGTCTAGATGATGATGTATAAAATTTAAAAGGACATCTTTAGAAAAATAAAACCTAAAAACCTTAGCAGCCTGGCACGAATGTGTCTGCTCATATAAAACGTGTTTGCCCACCAGACTTGTTTAAAGGTTCCCATTTTCACAGACACCTTGTTCCAGTCACAGCAGCTTCCATTACCCTCCCTACTGAGGTGACACTTGAGAACTCCAGTGTGATTCTTCCCACACAACACCTCATTAAACTGACTTGTCTACCAGCCAAAACAAAGAAGAGAGCGCAAAGTGACAAATGTCTTCTCCCTGAACAGAATGAGGCCACAGTCTCTGCTTACAGACGTTTGGACAGGTTTCCTCAGCAGATGTCCCATGTTTGTCAGTCAAGCGTTAGTGCTGGACGCCATTTCATTTTCAGTTGCATACATGTGTTTGACCCTGTGTGGCATCTCTCCAGAGCCACTGTTCAAATTCTTACTGATCAGGATTTCAAAGAAGCACAAGAGATATAGTTAAACTTCTACCTAGGATCGATATGATGCCCCCAAAGCAAAGCAGCCTCCCGTTATGGAATGGTCCACAAACTGAGTAAAATGCAGACACAAATGCACAAAACCATGCTGGACAAACGTATACATCCTTCAAGTGGAATGACTGGTCTCCTTTTTCCACATACTGCTTAGCACACTGACCTAGCTCTTCTTGGACGAGTATGGCTCAAGATAACCCTTGGCATGTCAGAGCCACTGCCCTCTGCTTAACCCGGTTTTTTGATTAGGAACTGACAATTGGACTGACATGGACAGTTCTTTCCAGCTTGTGCACACAGTAGAGAGCGCTTGGAAACCCTTAACTACAGTGGCTGCACTTATGTACATCTTAAAACTATAAATGGACACACATTTTGGAGTGCTAAGTAGTTGTTTGTGCCCACCTAGATGCCCCAGTATGGAGTCAGGTTGCGACGCTCTTTCTCATAGACATCTGGAATTACTCCATATGGAGTCTGTACCATTTTGACACTGGTCCTGCCGAAGAGCTTCCGCTCATATTCAATAAGCTGCCTCCAGAAGCCTGCATTGGGACGAATGACAGGTCGACGAGACTTCACCCAGGCATGAGCCTCTGCCAGTGAGACACGGTGGTACTTCATGAGATATGCTAAGCACAAGGAGGCCGAGCGGCTGACTCCAGCTGCACAGTGGACAAGCACTGCTCCCCGCTTCCGGCCCACACTGTGGATCTTGTCAGCCACACTGTCAAAATAGAGCGAAATGGGTGAGTGAGGCATGTCAGCCAGTGGTACCTTAACATATTCTACATGGGGCCAGTTGAAGTTTGGCAGCTCTATGGTGGCATTAACCACACAGGTGATGCCTTTCGCTAGAAGCAAGCTTCGATTGGATGCCACATTGCCTCGGCTGAGAAAAAGAGATGGTGTAATCTGGGCAATACCACTGAGCACCCCTGATTCAGGTACCAGTCTAGGAACAGGAGTGGGCATTGCAGAGCCCCGGTGATGCAGGAAGTAGGTTTGACTCCTGGAACTCATTAAGGAATCGGAGCAATATCACTTGGTAGAAACAGAGGGAGCTGTACTCAGGCTCGCATCAGCATCTAATAGCCAGGATCCATGGCACAGAAAGATGGACAGCACTGAAGGAAGGGATTTGCATCTTCACAAAAGGCTATAAATCTGCAAAAAAGACAGAACAAAATTTAAAATGTACTGAAAATAAAGTGAATTGTTGAAAACAATAAAGCACCAATGCTGCACGAATGACATCCCAATGGTTTCCCTAACCCTAAATCCCATGGTGCTACTGGTCTAAATCAAAGAATCTCTATAGGAAATTGCAATTACATTACAGTATATTTTTGAAGCACCATCATTTCCACTTCAGTCTCTATTACACTTGGACATAAAGGACATAAACATTGGCACTCAAATAACAAGCAGGTGGATGGATACCCATGTTCAACATATTTCTGCATGCCTGCTCGCCCCCTACAACCCATTATACTGAAGGAAGGGGACACAAACTGGCACTTAATAAAAATACACTTATTTAACAAACACAATGTGTCACTTTTTAGCTTCCCAAATGCTTTTAATATTAAATAGTGTAATTATCATTAAGCATTTTAGATGTATCTTTGACAAATTTCTTTTATCAACTGCATTTTCATCAATCTGAACCCACTTGGTCCATTGTCATGGTCAGTTGTGTTTTTCTGTGTTCATTTACTGATAGCCAAAATATTTAATGGTATCCAAAGAGTCATTTACAACTTTGGTGACTTATTCTTGTGTCTCATAATGTTATACTGTACTTTAAAAATCTTTACTAATATTAAACACTACTGAAAAGGAAAATATTGAAGTATAGTTTTAAATGATGATAAGACCTGATATGACAAGAAAGTCCTTATTCACTTGCACAAGTGACTTGTAGGAAAACAAGAGACATAGCAGCAACGCTCTACTACACCCTTTAATTTAAGAGAGATGGACCCGCAAAGACATAGTATAGAAAGACTGGACTGAGTCCAGTTTCAAACATAAAACACACAATTTGTTATACAGTATATGAGACAAACTTAAGTCATTAATTTGAATAACTTTTTGATGGTTACATTCTTAAGATGGATCTCCCTGAACAGGAGTAGCCTGTCTTGTTGTCTGAAGGCTTACAATGTAATGGCACAAGCCAATGCATTCCAGTTTGATCTTTCCTGTCAGGTTTCCTTAATACAAGCATCGGTAGAACGAAGTACACACACCGCACCCCTCCATCTCTCCAACACCATCCAAGTGTTACCACTCTTCACCAGGGCAACTAAACAACAATGTGATGCAGAGCCTATTAGGATAGGTCAGGTTTTAAGGTAATTTAGCAGTTAGAGGCGAGACTATCAGAACATTAAGCTATAAAAACAACAAATTTCAATTCAGACAGGATTAAATAAATGTCAGAAATTAAGCATATTACAGCATAATAAATAAGCCAAGTGTGTAAATATATCTCACTAAAAACAGGCAGCAAGACAGAACCCTACAGGAACTTCACCTTCGAATAAGGTCAGCTTTCTCTGCCCCTTTTTAGTCCCAAGGCCAACCTTGTGTCTGTACCCGTCCTGAGGGGCTATGCTCATGGCTGCCTACAGATGCTGTCTAAGGTCCGCAAGAGCACACAAATAACTCTAAAGATCAACTTACTGGATGGAGAGGCTGCTGCTTCACCACCTTAGGCCCACACGCCCTTGACCCTCTGCAGTTTGCATATCAGGAGAAGGTGGGAGCAGAGGATGCCATCATCTATATACTACACCGATCCCTCTCTCACTTGGACAGAGGCAGTGGTGCTGTAAGAATTATGTTTCTAGACTTCTCTAGCGCCTTCAACACAATCCAACCTCTGCTCCTTAGGGACAAGCTGACAGAGATGGGATTAGATTCATACCTAGTGGCATGGATCGTGGACTATCTTAAAGACAGACCTCAGTATGTGCGTCTTGGGAACTGCACGTCTGACATTGTGGTCAGCAACACAGGAGCGCCACAAGGGACTGTACTTTCTCCGGTCCTGTTCAGCCTATATACATCGGACTTCCAATACAACTCGGAGTCCTGCCACGTGCAAAAGTTCGCTGATGACACTGCTATCGTGGGCTGCATCAGGAATGGGCTGGAGGAGGAGTATAGGGACCTAATCAATGACTTTGTTAAATGGTGCGACTCAAACCACCTACACCTGAACACCAGCAAAACCAAGGAGCTGGTGGTGGATTTTAGGAGGCACAGACCCCTCATAGACCCAGTGATCATCAAAGGTGACTGTGTGCAGATGGTGCAGACCTATAAATATCTGGGAGTGCAGCTGGATGATAAATTAGACTGGACTGCCAATACTGATGCGCTGTGCAAGAAAGGACAGAGCCGACTATACTTCCTTAGAAGGCTGGTGTCCTTCAACATCTGCAATAAGATGCTGCAGATGTTCTATCAGACAGTTGTGGTGAGCGCCCTCTTCTACGCAGTGGTGTGCTGGGGAGGCAGCATTAAGAAGACTTACGCCTCACACCTGGACAAACTGGTGAGGAAGGCAGGTTCTATTGTTGGCATGGAGCTGGACAGTTTAACATCTGTGGCAGAGCGAAGGGCGCTCAGCAGGCTCCTATCAATTATGGAGAATCCACTGCATCCACTAAACAGTGTCATCTCCAGACAGAAGAGCAGCTTCAGCGACAGACTGCTGTCACTGTCCTGCTCCACTGACAGATTGAGGAGATCGTTCCTCCCCCAAACTATGCGACTCTTCAATTTCACCCGGGGTGGTAAACGTTAACATTTAACATTATACATAGTTATTGTCTGTTTTTCACCTGCATTATTATCATTCTTTAATTTAATATTATTTATTGTATCAGTATGCTGCTGCTGAAGAATGTAAATTTCCCATTGGGATTAATAAAGTATCTATCTATCTATCTACTGCAAATCACTTTTGTCACTAGAAAGTGTGAACTTATTTTCTTAGTACCAAATCATAGCAAATGCCAAATGCAGTTGACATCTTCTAAGTTTTGATTTTTTTAACAACATTTTTACCCATACACCCCTCAGTATTTTTCATGAGTATTTTCACTTAGTTCATTTTATGCACAGACCAACATCACATTGAGAGTGTCAAGCACTACATACCGAACTTCAGTTCTAGAAGCACATGGTTCAAAGTGGCACATGGCAACTAGAAAAAATATGCATTTATCTGAACCCAATTTCCCTAACTTGAGCTAAGCGTTCAACTGGCATCTTTTTGAGGGTTGTTTCTCTGCCTTGTGCCTAGTGCTGCTGGGATAGGCTCCAACCCTCTTCAAGCCTAAATTCGATTAGGCAGGTCTGAGCAGGTTATTTTATTCTCATATTTTGGTACAGTACCATTTGTGAAATATGCATTACCTCCCAAATATAGGAACAGAAGAGTCAATGATGGATGAATACGGGGAAATGCTCACAGAGGGGTTTGGCACATTTAAGTGGAATAATTCTATGTGTTACTTAATATTCCCTAAATGTGGACTGAACACACAGCTTAACTGCCCCTGGAGAGCTGCACTGGCTGCAGGATTCTGACTGGTTCATTTAACAAGATAATAAAAATTAAAGACAGCAAACAATATGGCTCTCTAACAATGTTAAACATTAAATTCTATCATTTTATCTGACTACATTATTGGTGTTCATTCCAGAGCAGTGAATGCCTAATTTCTTATTAATTACCTGCACAACACAGGAGACTGTACTTTTACACAAAGTGATTTCTCGTACTTCAGCTTTATAGCTTGTGTTAGATGGGGAGACTAACTGTCCCATTCTACTGAAGCCACTGCATTGTCCACAGTTGGATGTTCAGAGTGCTTCACACCGTATTTCCAAGATGCAAGTAAATCTAGAAGTGGACAAATTTGTTGGTAACCTTACAACTCATTGAGAATATGCTGCATGCATCCTGAAAAGTGATTAAATGAAAAGCAATTGTCCCCTGTATACCTGTATGTCTTTGGTAAATAAAGTATGTCATCGAGTAAAGCAAAGCAAGTGTGAAAAGAGTTGAAGCATTGCTTAATCTGAAAAGATATTCTGAAATGGCCTGGACACCTTTGTTGGCACCTCTGGAGAAGATCATAAATAATTGGATTAGAGTGGTATTTCAGACTAGCTGTTTTCTTTAATTAGTATCTCACAAATCTCAAATTGAGCAAACAGTAATTCAGCCTATTTAAATGAAGAAATGTAGTCACTCTGCTGTTTGATATCATCGTGTTTCCCACACTGAACATGGACCAGAGAAACAAAGGGGAGAGCTGTCTGAGGAGATCAGAAAGAGGTTATTGACAAAAATGTTAAAGGCAAAGACTATAAGACCATCTCCAGGCAGCTTAATATTCCTGTGACAACAGTTGCAAATATTATTAGAAGTTTAAGGTCCATGGGACTGTAGCCAACATCCCTGGATGCCACCAGAATGGGCAGAAGGATAGTGAGAATAGTAGACAAAAAGCCAAAGACAGCATCCGAAGAGATAAGTGTCTGATTGCACCCTCCATCACTGTCTGAGTGACAGTGGGCTCAATTTAAGAAGACCCAGGAGGACTCCACTGTTGAAAGAAAAACATAAAAAAAACAGACTTGACAAGCCACAGTGTTTCTGTGAGAATGTACTTTGGACATATGAGACAAAACAGGAGCTTTCTGACAAGTTGCATCAGCTCTTCTATGTCCACAGACGAAAAAATGAAGCTTTCAAAGAAAAGAACACCATACCTACTGTGAAACTTGGTGGAAACTTGGTTATGTTTTGGAACTGCTTTGCTACGTCTGGCATAGGGTGCCTCAAGTGTGTGCAGGGAACAATGAAATGTCAAGACTATCAAGACATTCTGGAGCAAGACATACTGCCCAGTGTCCGAAAGCTCTATCGTAGGCACAGGTCATGGATTATTCCAACAGGATAATGGCCTAAAACACACAGCTAAAAGCACCCAAGAATGGAAAAGTACAAAACATTGGACTGTTCTGAAGTGGCCTTCTATACTGCCTGATTTCAATCCTATTGAACATCTATGGAAAGAACTGAAACATGCAGTCTTGGGAAAACACCCTTCAAACCTGACACAGCTGGAGCAGTTTGCTCAGTAAGCGTGGGACAAACTACCTGTTGACCGGTGCAGAGGTCTCACTGACAGCTACAGGAATCGCTTGTTTGCAGTGATTGCCTGTAAAGGATGTGCAGGAAAATATTAGGTTAAGGGTCCCATCGTATTTGTCTATGTTATTTTCACTTGTGTTGTTTGAAATAATCTGTTGAATCAAAACTCTAAACTCTGATTTTTTGTTAAATATGGAATAAACAATGATGGGTGCCAATTACTTTAATCAGTTCCAAGTTGTTTCAGAGACAATTCTGGGTACTTCTTCTGTCGAGGAAGGTTACCAACAAATATGTTCACTGTAGAAATTGTGAATCAGTCCATGCCAAGCATCCCACCCAAAACGGCACGTTGTTGATAAGTACATAGACAACATTTCATCATGGAGTAACAGCAGGTCACTTTTATGTGAAGTGCACTTAAAAAGGTCACTTTGAGATCGTTTCCACATACTTTTGGCCTAATGTAAGATGATTCATTTTTGATTAAAGCCACATTAATCTGCTTACTTTCTGATTCATGGATTTAACAAAAAAATCATCATTTAACATCTGTCCTAAGCTTGGTTCTTGCAACTTTCAACATTAATATAATTGGTAAATCAGTTCAAATGGTTAAAAAAATATCATTTTATTGCTTTATACAACTTTACTTTCTTGTTGACATACTGGTATTACCAGTAATTTATGACACTGCTTCTTAGAAAAAATGTGCTGTAAATAATTTAAAAAATTCTCATGCTGCTAAATCCCATATTATCATCTCAATTCTGTAATCTCTAATTCCAAATCAGCAAAACAAATATCTTTATAAACTGTAGGAACTCATTAGATTTTAATTTTATATAGCACTTTATTCAGTAGAGAGGCTTGGAACACACATATTGATTTACAAATACAGAATGTCAATAAAAAAACCTTAACACTATATACTACTTGCATATACTGGTACGTGTAATTACGAACAAGACATTAAAAAATAGTAAATGAAAACATTTATATAATTGCTTTTATTAGTTCCAAGGGTGGAATGTAAGGGAACAACTTAAACTAACAGGGTATACAATTATAGTTATTAATGAAGGAGAGAAATAAAAACTCAGGTTTACATATTTTTCAGGAGAAAAACACAAATGGAACTAACAGTAATATGAAACGGGCGTTGTCATATTGTGGCTGACCTTGGCCAACTAGCCAACCAGACTTCTGCCCAGGCATTCTGCTGTAGGCTACAGGGGACTGGCTTTGGTGTACAGCTCTACATCACTAGTAATTTTTAAAGACTGTGATTTAAGTCACTTGCTATGACACAATGCCTAGATAGATCAGACATTGTTTCCTTACATACGTGTAATATCTATTTGTAGCAATGATCACAACAGACAGGTGTCCTGTCCTCAGCTTTCACTACTAGCTCACAGTTGCAGTGACCACAGCCTAACAGAATAAATGATAGGGATGGACAGACTTACGATAAACAAGCTCTACTGCAGCTTCTACTACATATACTAAATGTGAGGTAACTAACCTTGTGAAAAACTTCAAAATTCAATGGATCAAAAAATGTCCCATTAATTCACAGGATCTTGTAGCAACATTATGCATTTGAAAAATAATATTTCATTAATAAAAATGGAATATGGCAATTTTTACAGCATCACTTTTCTAAACTCTTCTGTTTATTAAAAATAGGTGTAGAAATCATATGTATATTTATTTTTTGCTTTTTAAGATGCTAAACCAAGAGCTACAGGTAGAAATTATTAAACAAATGGAATGACTTACTTACAAATGGGTCAGTGCTTACAGAAGAAAGATACACTAAAGATTAAATAATTAAGAAGAATTGTCTGTGTTGGGATAAGTACCTATTTACAGACAGTCATCTGTGGTCAACAAAAATGGTTTCAGGAGTGATGCTGCAGAGAGAAAAATCTACCTAACAAATAAAATCTTTTCCTTTCATACTGTTTGTTAAATGGTGAGAAATATGACAAAATACTGAAATAATATTTTAAAATAGGGTTAAAGCTAATTTGAATGTTATGGACAACAGACTATAATATTTGAAAGCTGAGCCAACTGAATACTTAAATCCTACATTACTGATACCACTAGTTGTACACATCTCACATGTTCTAGGAATGACTTGGTTTCTGATAATCAACTACAATTAGTCGCCTCTTTAATGAGTACACCAATCTAATAGTGCTAAGATCTGGTGAATGGTAAAGCCTCATTCATTAACCCAGATTCTCTGTCATTTTCCTGAAACCATTTCAGTATTTTCCCAGCAATGCAAAATGGAGCAGTGCATGCGGTCAGCAATGTTTTTTATGTATGCTGTACAATTCAAAAGCTACACAAGTAGCACAGTTGACAGGATATATCTAAAAAGCTGTAGTATTTAAAAACATCATGGTTATCAGATGCTACACCCATAACATACGACAAGTTATGCATTCTCATATGTCTTTTTAAGTATCACTGTCAGTGAATGGTTACAGCCAAAATACAATATATATTCATCTAAACAAGTTGTGTCGGCTTCTATCAACTGTCTTCTTCCTTACCACAGGGCTGCCATTTAGTTGGGTATTTTTTTTATCTTGTTTATGATTTATATGGGCGGCACGGTGGCACAGTGGGTAGCGCTGCTGCCTCGCAGTTGGGAGACCTGGGTTCGCTTCCCGGGTCCTCCCTGCATGGAGTTTGCATGTTCTCCCCGTGTCTGCGTGGGTTTCCTCCGGGTGCTCCGGTTTCCTCCCACAGTCCAAAGACATGCAGGTTAGGTGGACTGGCGATTCTAAATTGGCCCTAGTGTGTGCTTTGGTGTGTTTGTGTGTGTCCTGCGGTGGGTTGGCACCCTGCCCGGGATTGGTTCCTGCCTTGTGCCCTGTGTTGGCTGGGATTGGCTCCAGCAGATCCCCGTGACCCTGTGTTCGGATTCAGCAGGTTGGAAAATGGATGGATGATTTATATGGATTTGGGTTAGAAAGGAAGTGGCAAAGATTAAAGCATGACAAGGGCAGGGTTATGCACTGCCCACAGCTCAAATATTAGTGTCAATGAACAACTTTATGATAATATCAATAAAACTGAGCTTGGCTAGGGATTTCATAATTACAATTTATTATGAATCAAATAAAAATCCTATAAAAATGGATAAAAACATTAATAGAATGATTCACTTTTTAACTCATTGAGACTAAATGTAAACAGATGAAATCTATAAAAACAAAGTTAATAATCCAACTATATAATTTAAGATGCCAAGTTTATAGTTAGATAGATAACTCACACCTTTAAAGTAAATATTGAAGTATGCAAAAAAAAGTTACTATATACTGTACATAAAAAATATAAACTGCTGCTACCCTCACCAATAGAACGGAGGAAAATAAAATAAAATTTAAAATAATAAAAAAACAAACACTCAAAGATTTTTAACACATTTGGGAAGTAAAAAATGTTGATAGGGAAATAGCAAATACATTTAATTCTTTTAAGGTGTTAACTATGAAGCAGTCAGTAACATGCTAGGAGTTACAAGGAACTCTATGATCTAACTAAATGAGTGGGGGATTTCTATTCAGGGCCAGGGAATGCTTTGTTTGCTCTGGTTTTGGAATCAGAGTTTATTCAGGAGTTACCTGCTCAGTACAGTGGTTGGTATGGATACTTTCCAGCTTCCTCTGACATCCAAGATACATGCAGTTTACATCAATCCACAAATCTGAACTGGGCTGTATAAGTAACTGTAGTGAGTTAAGTTGACAGGGTGTATGACTGAGTATGCACTGTAATGGACTGCTGCCCTGTCCCATGGAGAGTTCGTTCCTGCCTTGTGCCTGATACTGCAGAGGTATGTTACATCCCCTACTGCAACAAGCATTTACGGAAAAATAACAATTCTGAAAGAAAATACAGAAAAGCAGCTGTTCTGTACAGGTGTGTAGGTTGTGGGTGTTATATATATATTACCTACAATTTAATTCATACTTGTTTGTTTATTGTATTGTTTCAGTTCTCTAAAACAAAAATGTTCTTAAAATTTTTCATGTGAAATTTCAAAAATACTTAAGGAATAACACAGCAGCTAAACAACTGTTAATAAGAAGTTGATAGTTAACTCCATTTATTACATTCTAACTATTAAAGTGTTACACTCCTTTTAAAACATGTTCCATTGAAATCAGAGCATGGAGTAAGTGTCTGAGTTGTGGAAGCAGACGTTTTTTGAATCTCAAGTATTTTAGTAAGTAGGAATACGACTCAAACTGTGACATATGTTGATTTTTAGTGGCTAACACACTAGAAAAACACACCAATATGCCAACTGCAAATTTAACTTATTTTAAACTTAATTCAAGAATGTTGGCACACAAACCAACCTGGGTTGCAATAGTTGCACTGAGGATGACAATGATTTAAGCTATGTGACACAAGCAAGACATACAAACAAAGTTATGGAGATAAAATAAATATCAAGGCAATTCCAGGGTATAGAGCTATTAAACTATTACAGCCATGTGTAGTAATGTTTTAGTCCCATTCCCTGACTATTGACATCCACTGCACTGTTTTCTAATGAACTCGGTCCAATCCCCCAATATAAATAAAAAGAAGTAATTTAAAATCAGTAAACTAAGGATTTTCATTTTAATGAAAAAGACACTGACATACTGGCTGGTTAGACTTTACAAAGAAGTCTCTACTCTAAGCTGCTTGGAATAAAAACTTTGGACTGCTTGCTGAAACAATGGCAATGAGTGTGTTTTTTAGCAAGTGGTGGCACAATGGCCATTTACACTTTGCACAAACTAAACATAATATGGAAACTGCATTCTGTGAAGTAAGATCATTTCCATGATGAAAATACATGCACCTATCTTGGTAAAATTGGGGACAAGAAAGGAAGCATACCTGGACGAGGAGCCAACATACCAGTCAATAACACGATGTACTCACCAACACAACCAAATCCACTTGTTTTGTGAAACACAAAGATTTTCTTTACCTAAAACAGAACATGACTGGGCTCTGACAGCACAATTAAGCAGAATCTTTAAGCATCTAAATCAATTACTGACTTTCTGAAACAGGTTTGCTTAATCAAAAGTAACTGCCTAAATGTTCTTTGTCTGTAAAATTCCTATAAACTCACTGTACGTAGCAGGTAAAACAAGGCATAAAGCACTAAATGCACATTTCTCCATTCTACCTTTGTTTATGCCATTTTGTATGCATAGAGAATCTGAAATTCACCTCCACATGAAGTATAAATCAACTGTCTGTCTCCTCCACTTGAAAGGGAGGGTTAAGCTAATTTTATTGTGGTTAATAAACTGCTGTTTCTCACTGGACATATGACTGACAGCTTCAGTTATGATAAGAGAACATATCCAACTAATTGCTTTTCTTGGAAATTATGTAAATATTATAAAGTGATGTAACAAATCCAGTGATGTAAGATTTAATAAGCTAAATAGGATGCAGCTATAATAAAAAAGTTATAATGAATTTACTAATATCAAACCTTACAATGGGTTAACGTCAATAACCTATCGCCAAAAGGTAAGCGTGGGAATTTGCTTATTTTAACTTACTCCTAGTGAGGAGTAAAACAGCACCATAATGTTGAAAACCCAATCTAAAACAAGGAATAGGAACAGGGTGATTGGATATTTTACAAAACAATATGCTTGCTGCAGAAACAAACTAAAAAAAATCTAACACACAGTGAGGAAAATGCATCAAAAGAACAATGTCTAGCTCATTGAAAAATGATTAGAAAGAACAAAAGTTTATCTGAGCTCCTATGCCCCTCCATGTGAAAAGAGCAGTAAGTCAAGTCTTCTGGCAGTCCATAGATTCCTGTGCTTTACTTGTACACAACTGCTGAACAACAACTACAGTCACATCATCAGCATCTCGTAATCCCAGACTGTAGGAAAATACTGCAGAGCAAATAAAATGAACAAGACCAGTGGGCACATAAAAAAGCAGATTTTAACTTAATACTGAGAAATCAACAAAAACAGAACATGATGCTAGAAAATTTAACAGCACTAACACTTGTCCAGGAAAGGACCATACAGCATGTTTTAGTTACTATAGCTGAGGAACCCGAGAAGCCAGATTGGGTACCTTTTTGCTTTAGTTAACCCCAAATTGGTATATTCACTAGACTGCTAAAAAGAGAAACAAGCAAATAAATAAACTAATAAATAACTAAAATAACCTGGAAAAACTGGCAAAACCATGTCTATAAGCACCATCAAAAAGAATCAAAACAGAAAAAACAACAACAACAGTCTTGCTTTGATAAAAAGCTTACCATTCTGTAGGCCTGCGTTTATAATCTGAGGGGAAATGCCAAGCTCAGATGACCACAATCCTGTAACAACATATGTTGGTCACGTAACATTGGCCAATGCATCACGTTACCATACTGCCATGGTGTAGCAGCTTTTTTGGATTCCAGAAACAATATACAGTAAACTCACCAGCAAAACAACACAAAAAGGAAAACAAATACAATAAATTAGAAAAAGCACAAAATGCACTTGAGCCAAGTCATACGCCTGAGAATGAAGATGTGTGCTGCATCAGCTGTATCTCATTAAACACATTATTTTTATGTTCTAAATTATTTTTGTCTATGTTTGGAAATTTACTATTTCATTATTCAATTTTTTTTACTGTTATGGCAATAGTGATAATTTCAATGCTATCTTAGGATCTTTGTCCATATTAGGCACTGCCCTATTGTGCCTGGCTTTCATGGCTGTTGACATACAATTTCCAGTTACTGTGCTCATTTTGTTTATATGACATACTACACCATAACTCTTTACCTATCCATGATGGCGACATGTAATACCTGCAATATTAGCTTTGGCATAATTTAAAGATAATCTACTACTTGAAAGCCTTGCATATTTCTTTTTTGAAGAGAAATCCTCTTTTTTTTAGTTTGTCTTATTAGATTTATGCTCATATTTTCCCACAGATTTTGCCTTAGCATTTTGCATTTTAGTTTTGTGAATTTTGCCTTTTTTGTTATTAAATCTAGCCTGGCAAGACTTTGAATTCTGACTGCTCTGTTTGTCTTCCATCTCCTGATCTTATCCTCACACCTCTTCTTAGTGATTTGTCTTGTTTTTCACAGGATGTTCCTAACATTGTTGCTCCAAGTGACTACAGGGTTTCATGAAGCATTTGCTGTCATTGAAGTATTTTGTGAAGAGTACACTCTTGACAAATGCAACCCAATAATATGAAGAGATCGGTCTTAACCTAAGTCCACTAATTCATCTTGGGACAAATAGTATAATATATGCTTCAATGTCTCAAATGATATTTCAACACTTAAATCAAGAACAGATTAAACTACACATTCTAAAAGAAGATTACATTAATTTTAACTTTTAAAACAGACATGCACACTGAGTCCAGGTGGCCATGGTCTCAAAGGCCATCTTCACACATACAATACAAAACAGTTGGTTAAATATCACAATAATAATTTGAATTTTCTCATTCACAACTGTACAGCTGACCCGATTCCTTTCCGAAGTGGACTGCACCCAAGGAGAGAAATTCAGACAGATATAGGAGAACTGAATACTTTAACTTCTATAAAAAGTCTGTAACCTAACGTTTTCAAGTTTCTTTATAACAAAAGCCCTTTTTATAGTTTTTATCACCATACATGAACAGCCTTTCTAATATTTCTGTATAATACCACATCCGTTATTTTTCTCAAATGGTTCTGTACATGGCACTCAATGGTCAAAGAACTCCTTTTCAAACATCACTTCAGACTCCCAGGACTGGTTCACTTGTGCTAATCAACATTTCTTATGTAAGCCTATTTTGATTTTTCTGTTCAATAGATCTGCCAATTTTATAAATTTGTTCACAAAAAAACTAAACCAGGATACACTGAACCCAGTTATATATCCTAGCATACTGAGAGTCTATCTTTCATTCAAATAAGAGGTCAAAGTCAACCTGATAATTTACCAGTAAATTTGGGAGAATGCTTGTGTGTATGAAAAGACAACTGTTAATCTATAACATACCTATTAAAGAATAATTTGCCTTAATAGCCAGCATTATTAAGCAATAGAAATTAACTACTTCCTAAGATAAATATGACCACCTACTGTATATACAAGTAAGAGTATCAGTGTATTTACTGTGTTCACCTTCAGGCTAATGCATATTTTCTGTGTAATAAGTAGTAAATACCTAATGATGAAAAAAACATTAAGTGACAGTGTCAAAGTTCTATAACTGACACATTTTCAGAGGCAAAAAAAAATACATATTCGAGTTACACTAAATCATCAAACACTGAAGCCACCATGGACGGCACAAGGTAAAAAATGTGTGTCCTTTAACATTTTTGTTTCTTGATGTATTAATGCATGAATATTGGAGTTCACATTCTTCCTCTCTCAAGAAAGGAGGAAAATACTTTCTCATGTGGTACAAACTGAAATTGTTTCTACTGACGAAACATTATTTCAAAAGTTTGTCTTGTTTTGGTCGTCCTATTTGCATATATTAAACTGAGTGGATGGAGGCAAGTTCATTGATAGTATCAATCTCTGTTGGTATTTGTTTAGGCCATATTAGTGACAACATAAAAAGGATGATCAGTATGCCATTGTTAATCAATGTTCATGCCCAGAAAGAAGTCACACATTTCTAACGGATGTTTAGAACAAAAAATGACTACAAAGGATTAGAATTTCACCAAACATCCATCCATCCATCCATTTTCCAACCTGCTGAATCCAAACACAGGGTCACGGGGGTCTGCTGGAGCCAATCCCAGCCAACACAGGGCACAAGGCAGGAAACAATCCTGGGCAGGGTGCCAACCCACCGCAGGACACACACAAACACACCCACACACCAAGCACACACTAGGGCCAATTTAGAATCGCCAATCCACCTAACCTGCATGTCTTTGGACTGTGGGAGGAAACCGGAGTGCCCGGAGGAAACCCACGCAGACACGGGGAGAACATGCAAACTCCATGCAGGGAGGACCCGGGAAGCGAACCCGGGTCCCCAGATCACCCAACTGCGAGGCAGCAGCGCTACCCACCAAACATTTCTGTCAAAAATTAAAACAAAGCCTATTCCAGTGTTAATATGCAATATGGTGGAAATGTGACAAACAACGAGAGTTCCCACAAGTTGGTTTATGGGTTACCAGCCTAATTCTTTTAATATTGCACATGCCTAATTCATAAAATTTATTTCAGAATAAATACCTTCCATTTCAAATATGCCTTGTAGGCTCCAGTCCCTAGTGAAGCTCAGCCGTCACAACAAATTCTCTTCAGTTACATCTTGCAGAGTTCTAGTGACTCTGAAATAAATGAACTTTTCTTTATTCAAATAAAGTACCCAATAACATACTGTTTACCAATGACATTCTGTTCCATAATTTATTATTTTTTGGCTGATATCTGCCCTTCTGGAAATATAACACATCAGAAATAGCCTATGGAACTAACCCATAGAAGTGCAGCCACTCCTGTAGCCTTGACAGCTAGCCTAAAGAGAAAAACAACAACCTATTTCAGAGCAATGTTTGGTAAACATATAGCCCTCCAGTGTATCCATCCCTTTAGTACTTCAAGATAAAAAGATGTCCTGAAGAACACTGCAATTACACTGCACAAACTGACACCTGGCAAGTTTAGACTCGTCCTAGAATAAGATTGGGTTGTAAAACAGCTTTCAGCACACGTCTGTAGTGTTGCAATTCACACTAAAAATAGATAACATCTATATCAGTATTTTCATAATGACATTTTCTACAAGTTGAAGATGATTGGCCCACAGTACAGTAAATCAGTAACTATGGAGAATCATATTTGAGACTGGAAGAAACAATGATGAAGGTTACTTGCCTTTCCCAAGCCCTTCTGCAGTGATTCCCAAAAAATCACACTATGTATGAATATGTGTTTTCTCTAAACACTTAAGCAATAACAAGACTAAATTATGGTTTATATTGAAAAATTGTATTATTCTTTCTGTTTCTGGACAGATAACTATAGTAAAGAAAAGCCCAAAACCAGTTAAATAGAATATCAAAAATAAAAATTAAGTTTGTACGGACAGATGCAAATTAAAGTATCAGTTTGTATTATACTGTGAATGTAGTTTTGCATTTGCTATGTGAAATAAAACCTGGTCTGTACTCATTGCAAAAAAATCACCCCTCTGACCTCTTTAGTCTGGAATACATGCTGGCACAGGAACTTCAGATCAGCTGTTAATGCTCATCTTACTCGGAAGTGGACTGCAGCTGGTTCAGTCTATACACACACACACATATCAGAATACTACACATATGCCAATTAACAAGTTCAGATGTGTAAATAGGAAGAAGAAAGTGATAAGGCAACATAATTTAACAAAGCAGTAAAATAGGAACTTGACTGCATGTGGCTTTCTTCAATTTCCAGTTCCATTTCTGTATATTGTTATGCCTGCTGGTATGCTGGTTGCAAGTGGGTGGAAGTGCGTCTGTTCATTACACACGTTATGTTTAGAAAATCGTGTACATGCTACTAAAATGAAAAAGTGATTTAGAAAAGAAAAATCACTAACTACTGTGCATGTATTAATTATTTCATATACAAAAACGCTAAAATAACACTGAAATCTTATACCTGAAATAATACAAAGCATGCATTAATTAAAAATGAAAGAACTGTATTTTGTACTACCGATTCTTGCAACCTGCAAGGGAACCCACTTTTTTGCAGAGTGTGTCTGCTATGCATGATAAAACTGAAAAAATATTCTAAGCATATTAATATTATCAACATAAGCAACAAAAGATAGGAGCTGGCTTCTGCCTAGGAGGCTGCAGTTCCCTGATGTGTTCATCTTGTACTTTATTAATCTACCTTTTTGCTCATGAACACGTTTCTCTGGCACATAACTGAGAAGACCACACCCTGCTTCAAACGTCTGCTCATGTGAGTTTGTCTGCTTTCATTGGTTCTATGGCAACCAACCTTATAAACAGAAAACCCTTCTGTAGCAGAAGTCACAAGTGCAACATGTCCTTAATCTTGCAACAATGAACACACATGCATAGAGAAAGGAATATACTATGTGCCTGATATTTTATTATCTTACTATTTGTGAAATCCCAAATGTACTTTCAGATAAGCATTGCATTACTACAAAATATTACTACAATGAAAATACCTTCTCCTTGGGGTTTTATAGCTACACAATAAATGAACTCTTTTTAAAGATAGAGATTTTGGCAAAATTCATCCATCCCCAACTAGTTTATTCATTCATCTATCTCTCCTGACTCATTTTCTACTACAAATGAGTGGAAGAGAATCACAGCTAGAATAGACTATGTTCGATTATAAAGGCACGCTTGTGCATTCCCTAGCATTCAAAAAGAGGCAATTTAGTGTTAAGAAAAACTTAAAGCATCCCAAAGGGATCTGGTGTAAAAATTCCCCAAAAACATGGAACTGCCACAGCAACACAGACAGTGAGTGACTGGTCCAGAACCCTGGGGCCACAGTGTTAGCGACCATGTCATACTGGTTTAAATCCTTAGAAGCAAAAGTCCTGCAAGTAACATGTCCATCCATTTTCCAACCCGCTATATCCTAACTACAGGGTCACGGGGGCAAGTAACTTTTAATGAAAAAAATCTTCATTATCTTAATTTTTGCAAACTTGTGAAATACAAAATAAATATATTAAGCCAAAAATGATCTACCAGAAGAAACAATCCAAAATCTTCATACAAATGTGAAAATGTGTCCTTTACATTTGAAATTACTATGAACAAACAAATTTTACTCTCATCTCTAACTAAAATGAAGTTTACACCCTACTACAACTAGTAAAAGGGTTTGATTTGGCATATTTCAACACTGTTACCAAAAGGATGACATGATTTCCCACTCAAGGAACTAATTAACTTTGAAGAAGTTGCGGAGATTAGGTGAAGAATCCTCAATGCTGCTTCTGTCATCTTCAGAATGTGTTTTGGTTAAAATGTAAAGGCAATTTATATACAATACTTCTTTACTTTAATAACTAACGTTCACTTTAATATACCTGTGATATATTATTATAATATCCAAGTACTCTAGTTTTTCCTGTGTTGCTATGTGTTGATACTCTTATAGTTTATGTAATGGGAAAAAGCAGGCTTGGGATACAAACAAACGGATAGTTTGATAATGTAATCATGCATTACACGTTACATACAAAACATTATCTGTTGAAGTAAAAATATGTAATAAGCACAGCGGAAGAAAAAGATAGCAAAAAACTACTGCAAACTGGATGATTGAATTTCAGTAAATATGTAACTAAATGGGAGCTGAAGATTTTGCAAGTGTGTCAGGCTCTAAATAAGAACATTTTTACTTTTGGTGTGTCTGAGTAATTATTTATAAATAAAGATGCAAACTAGTTGCCTTATTTGCACAGCACCTTAAAATTTCTATGAAAAAATAAATTGACCATATAAAGATGCTTTCATCAAGAAATATTCAGCACTTTTATATATATGGATCCCATTAGATTAAGGTTAAAGGTACAAATGTCAGTTAACTTCCTGGACCTTTCCTTATTTGAAATTTAAGCCTGAAATTACAGAAAAATACTCTAAAGTGTTTACACGGTTTTCAATGATTATACATCATAATTTCAAAAACAATAATTGCTGCATACGATGAGATGTTTGGATTTTAAAAATTACCTGCAGTCAACAGAATTTAAATCAAAGAATTAGGTTTAAATTAGTAAAGCAAGAATTTCGAAATTAGATTTTTCCCCTATTAAGTGTTTTTTAAATTAGGTAGAATGTTCACAAACTACTATTTTATTTACTTTTTAATGTGCCAAATACATACAATATATAAAAAGGATAAAAGTAGGATGATGTCAATGTGCATGAAGTCTCAAATAAGGAATGTTGCTGGTCTTTTATTTGTGATATATAACATTTTCATTCACATATACGGCATTCACAATGGTCTTTTGTATAGTTCAATAGTGCTTTGATTTATCGTGCAGAAATCAAAAATAAAAGCTGATCCTGCAATGTCAAGCCATGCAGACAAATTAATCAATCCAGGGACTACTCAGAAATACATAAATGCACAAACTAACAAATAACTGGCTCTTATATGTATTGCTTGTGTGGACAATAACCAATTTTTATATTTTTCTTGAGAAAATAAAATAGCACTGTTAGCAGAAGAAAATAAAATTAAACAGAAATGTGTACAAGAATGACATCATGGATATATCATTTTATTTAAAATGGAAAAACAAGATGGAAGACTGAAACACAGGCTTATACATGCCAAAATTATCACATAAGGGCATAAAAAACTATTATCCAATATTAAACTTTTGTCTTATTCTTTTGCGACTACACTAGTTAAATGCTCGTATATGCTATATTTAGATCTCATCTGTATTTTATTTTTTGCCAGCTGCTATAAATATCAGAGTTAAATTATTATAAAAGCAAATATTGAAGCTGTAAATGAGACATCAAGGCTAAGGAAACACAGAAAATGTGTAACTTGCATTATTAATAGATAGATATCTTAATGAGAATCCAAGTGGAAAAAACTGACACAATATATATAAAAAAAATAAACTAAAGCATGCTCCGGTCAGCAAGCTCTCAACCTTTTGCACTGTTATCCTATTGCCAAGTCTAGAAATCAAATAAAAGAACTGAAGACTGTGAAAAAAGCTGAACTGCACAGAAAATGTTCAAGTCGAGGTGTGTTACTTCCAGCAAATGCCGCAGTTAATTTTCAGCTGTCTGCACTTCCCTGAGTACACTGATCTGCACATTCAGTTGCTGGAGCAGACCATTCTAACTGTACATTACATGCAGGCCAAATTAGCTAAAGCTGAATAATCAACACTATTATTACAACAAGCGTCACAGAAAGGCGGTGGTTAGGGGCTTCCCCGTTCAGCAGTTGCCATCACCACTGGTCAATAAATGAGTGTGTCTGGCACAGCTAGACTACAGTACACAGCATAAATAGAACAGCAGCCCGTGGATAGATAGCAGTAATAGAATCCTATGACACATTACAAATGCTTAAAAACCAACAAGCCAAATTTTAGCATTTCTAATAATTGAGGAGCGGCTGTAATTATATTGATAATTTGTGTTAATCTGAATACTATGGACAGTTACATTTCAATAAGTAAATAATGTTACATGGAATACCGTTTAATAAGTATTAAGTGTTGTTTAATTGGTTACAAACACTAAACTGTAATTTGGCTTTATATAATTATTGGAAAATAAACGTTTCAACAAATTTCTGAGTAATATTATACTGACAAGACAGACTGTTAGACGAAGCTGTGGTTGTATTTACTACACATTTCCTTGTAATACAGTTAACCCATATCATTTAAGCATCGTTTCAACCCCGTTCATTTAACCATGTGGAGTGTCAAAGTGCTGCCTCAAAGATCCACTTCGAAGTTAATGTGGGGTCGTTGCCTGTGCGGACTTTCCCCGTTCACCCCGTGTCTATCTGTAAGATAATATCCGACTCTAAACAGGAACCATATGGATGTATGTGGGGGTCCTCTGAGATTGTTTCCCCACCTTGCACTCAGTGCTGCCAGGATTTTGACCCACTAATGACCCTGAAGTGGATTAAGTAGGCCTGAGAATGTAAGCATGTAATTAAGTGGGAGCCTGAGAATACATGTATGTAATTAAGCAAAAGTATGATGTAGATACGTGCAGAAATAAAAACACAAAAAACTGCAAATACTTATTTAATATAGATATAAAAACGAAAGTTAAACTAAATAAACATTTTAAACTGATATATGTGCACAAAAGTTAACTGTAATGATTTATATATATGTAGGAATAAATATAAAAAAATAAAGATAAACTCAACTGCGATCGCTACATGATTGTAAAATGTAATATGTGAATGTCTAAAAAGCAATATCATATTACGTAGAAATAATTACACAATAATTTAAATGCAGTATTGATTATATAAACTAAATATTTGTCTCACTGACGACACACGTTGCAATACTTTTAGTAGCACGCAATAAAACTAGTGATAAACTGAAACTTGCTGTCCATTTTGTGCACTCGTGTAGCCGCATTTTAAAACTTATTTATTACTTGTACAGTAATTTACATTTTAAAAGCAAATGAAAAGGTCGATATACAAACTTGAATCGTTTCTTACTCCTACGCCAGCAAATCCAGTAACTGACTTCCAGCACGATTTGGCGGGCGCCGGCAGGAGACACGCACGCTGTCCTCTCGAGACTCACGGACTCTCGTGTGCAGACTCACCTGAAGAGCGAAGATGACTATCCCGTGGCTTTTCTCGAGAATGTTTCTACCACCTTCTATGTTAATGCATTTGTTACTATCTGGAGCGATGCAAAATAAGCAATAGAAGCAGCACTCATAAACGTGTGCGCGTTCAAAGGCACCCAGTTCACACACTGTAGACTCGGTCCCAATCTTGTCCCTCAGGGCGGTGGGCGCAGGCTTGGCTTGTCAGGCGGGCGAGGAGGTGGAGGGACTGTCTCTTGGTGAAGAGGAGGGGGTGGTGAGGGACACTCCTTGTAACGAGAAAGATCCCTGAGCAGGGCTGAGCCGAGCTCATCTGACCACGTCATATACTAGTCTCCGTATGATAAAGCCGAGCTCTCGGGAGTGACGGAAGATGCACGCCTCCCGTTACCAAGATACCATTCTGCGTTTAGTGCGCGCGCACACACACACTGACACGCGCGCACTCGAAAGTGCGCAAGGCACCCAAATGTTCAACCCCTTCAGGAGCGAAGCTTGATTGTCTTACAATTTTTTTTTTATGCGAATTCTTTTTATGTCTTTATATCGTCATTCCCGGTTGCATCACCGTTTCAAAGTGACGGAACTATGTCCATTTAAGTTTGCGGTTCCTGTCACATCTTTTGCTTTTATTACCTCCAACCGTTCACCTTCTTGTTTACACATCACAAATGTTCCCTGCAGGTTTTTGCTTAAACCCAGCAAACCAACCACGCACAGGTCTGACTACACCTCCCAGCTAATTTGTAACTGCCTTCAGAATTTGCTTACTCACCTTCAGTTGATATGAAAGACCTTTAATGTAATGACACGTTTGATCAGAACAGTCATAAACCATCCGGCGCCGGGAGAACGCAGAAGAGCTGCAGAGGTCTAAAGAGAAGGACACTGAGGACTGGGAAACCTTTGGACTGTAAATCGCAGATTTTTCTATTTAATCCTGAGCTGCAGATGTCTAAGGAGAAGGACGGTGAGGTTTGGGAATCCTTTGGATTGTAAGTCGCGGGGTTTTTTTTATTTCAAACCCCAACAAGGACTTACTAAAGTAGGAGCAGCAAGCCACTCTGCGTGTCAAATGTAGAAATACAAACAGTAATGTACTGCACCTGCTAACTACATTCGGGTGGGTTTAACACGAAAAGGACATTTTATTTATATATATATATATATATATATATAGAGAGAGAGAGAGAGAGAGAGAGAGAGAGAGAGAAATACTTAGATTTGTTTGTGTATGTGACTGTGTGTGTGCTGATTTTCTTTATCCCAAAAACTTTGCTATGGAGACCTTTGTGGGTCCTTCCGTCTTGGATAAAACGTTGAAGTTTCTTCTGTCTTACAGTTTGTTTGTTTTTTTATTTTTATAAATTTGTGACACAAACTACTCAATTCAGGGTTCATCTCTCCCAAACTCCTCACCAAGTACACAGAACATCAATTTACGTGCACAAGACTATGGATCACTGTTCATTCCTTCTCCACAAAATGCAGTACATGATCATTCACAACTTCTATCCACACCACATTTTGTAAATGCCAACACACTGTTTTCAAAACTGGTAAGTTTAAATTCAAAATGTGGGACAATATTTATTGTAATGTTATATGATTTTGAAGAATGCATCACTTCTCGAGAACCATGCCACCATAGTAGATTTTGAAAATCCAAAACAAATATGTTAAAACAAGTAGAAAAGTAAACCAATTCTATCTGATGATGATTTTACTTGACCATCCCGGGTCACACCTGGTCGGGTGTGTTGTTTTTGGCTTTCATTACCACCCTTACAAAACGGGGTCTTGTCTCATCCACAGACATGGATCCTGTCAGAGACAGTAGTTGACAAAATAGGGAGAAGTGTACCTGCATGCGTGGTTAAAGCCAGAGAAGAAGGTCAAATATCATAGTCTCATTAATATTAGCTAACACTACATGGTCATGTTATGAATCAGAGACTATCCATGAAAGAGGCAGGTCTGTGAGTACAGCCAAAACTACCAGGCTCTACAGTGACATCCATTGTTTGAACTTTCCTGGCGTGCCAACAGTTAAAATACATATTGTGCAAGAACATATGAATGAACATCATTTACTAGAAGAACTGTGAGAATAGCCACGCAGGAGCAGACATTTTTGTGTTTCTGCTTAACTGCTTAATGACTGCCTCACATTGGAGGGAGTGGAACATTTTTCCCAGTTGAGAAAAAACTGCCAGTTTTGGTATGATGCTTAACAATAACGCCATAAAGGCTGATTAAAATGTATGACATTGATTTGGGATTGGCATTGACTCTGTTTGAGATTTAAGAATGATACTATAAGCACACTACGATTGAACTGTATTTCGAGGCTACGGTTTTGTCAGTCATTTTGATAAATGATTTATTTACATTACACGCTTTTCTATTCTTTTTTTTGATATTATGAATCACTTTTAAGACATTTGCGAAATGTTTGGGGGTTTTAGTTCATTATGTTAGCAAAATTAAACAATGTGCTAAGCAGCATGTTGGCATGAAAACTGTGTGCAGAGTTTGGAAAAAAGTGAACCCTCTATTGAGAAATGTATGTCATAGAAAGAGAGGTTGGGAGCACACGACGAACTACCTGGATTGGGACCCGAGTGCAGCGGTCATAGCAATTGTAAAAAAAACACGAATCTTCAGATCAGAGATAAACAAACTAAACCTGTTCTGAATTGTAACTTCACCTCGAGCAGTTTTGGCATCAATTGTGGGAAGAGGAGAAAAAACCTGTATATACGTGGGAAAACGTGAAAGCTGAACAAACTGTGTGGCAACCGCGCTAACCACTGTGCCACCATGCCACCCACTTAATGATCCAAATTTATATAGCCGTATATATACTATGTTTTCCTGAAAAGCAAAATATATTAAGGTAGAATATTTCTTGTAAAATTACTTTAATGGCTTTGAAGTTAATACAGACAAATTATTTGTTTGGTTTAATAAACTAATTCTGAACTCTGTTTTAATATGAAGCGCTTACAGGTACCCAACTGCGTGCATGTATATTTGTATGCAGTGAGCGTTCGCCCTTAACGTGAATAATCTTTAACTAGACTGATTAGTATTCAGTTATTTGAGTTTCCGTGTACACGAGTTTAACACAGTCAACACGATCCTGTGCCTTTGGGGATTATGACTTGAACAGAGGAGGTATTTAATGTAACTATACAATCGGGGCATCTTATTTGAGAGCCAAGCGCTGAAAAAAGGCACTCTGCTTCTCGCTTGCGTGGGAGCTGACATCAACGCCGGGAGCCTAACAGCGCGTAGACTGAGTCACCTCAGGTCGCGCTCATTATAGGCTGCGAGCAGAATAACGAAGGGATGAGGGCAGCGTGACGAAAAGCGAGGCAGCGTCAGACGTGCGCGTGTTTGGAGCTGATAGGCTGCCCCGCAACTCGCAGGTGCGCGTGCACGAGCGGTCGTGATTGTGGGAGGAAACACAGAACAGCAGAGGTCCACACACCCACCAAAACCGTCCACCCCCTGCAAACCGACTCCTCTCTCTCGTCTTGGAGGTTATGGTTTTATCAGGAACCAATCCTTGGACGGGCACTAGTCATTTGTAGAGCATACGCAAGCGCGCTGACATTCACAAGACAGATCAATTTAGAATGGCGAGTTAAAGGAATACGCACGTCCTTGTGACGTTCACCTTGTATTCCACATCCAGTCTGCCCATTATACAGTATAATGGACTGTAGTGGGATTCCTTGGTGACTTAAGTTATGCGGATCTCGTTTCGTTTGTTTTATTCCTAAGGCTGTAACTCTCTAGCTATTTAATCGTTATTGTCACAGGCTGAGGCGCTAGATAATAATAATAATAATTCTTTACATTTATATAGCGCTTTTCTCACCACTCAAAGCGCTCAATATAGCGCATGCTTTATATGTTTATGTTTTTTCCTGAATCGCCTTCTCATGTTCAAGGCCACAAGGACTAATCAATCAAGGAAGGAACCAGATGTGGATGACCGCATCCATTCATCCATTTTATGAACCTGTTTTTTCTGCATAGGAGCAGCATCAGTTGATAGAACGGAATCAATCAATCGAGTTATCATATACCAGGGCCCAGTAAGTCAATAACTATCCTCACTTTTGTGATCATTTTGGCTTGGATTGGCTGTACAGCTTTCACACACACTTGTGGAAACACGATGTGTCTGTGGTCACAGTGGAAAGTTTCCACCTTGATCAGTCAATTTCTCGTGTTGTTTTCTAGGTGTAAACATGGCTATTTCCCTCTCCATTTGCATCAAAGAAGAGCAGCGAACGGTAATAATGGACAGAAGATGTGCCAGGTACCAAAATCCTCATCGGTTCATCAGAATCACTGTACGGACTTACCTGATGTTGTTGTCATTCGTAGATGTGGATAGGTGTCCTGTGAACTAAATTCATGTTTAATGCTAGTACAACCTCATTTGAACTTCTCAATCCATTTAAAACATCCATCCATCCATTTTCCAACCCGCTGAATCCGAACACAGGGTCACGGGGGTCTGCTGGAGCCAATCCCAGCCAACACAGGGCACAAGGCAGGAAATCAATCCTGGGCAGGGTGCCAACCCACCGCAGGACACACACAAACACACCCACACACCAAGCACACACTAGGGCCAATTTAGAATCGCCAATCCACCTAACCTGCATGTCTTTGGACTGTGGGAGGAAACCGGAGCGCCCGGAGGAAACCCACGCAGACACGGGGAGAACATGCAAACTCCACGCAGGGAGGACCCGGGAAGCGAACCCAGGCCCCCAGATCTCCCAACTGCGAGGCAGCAGCGCTACCCACTGCGCCACCGTGCCGCCCCCATTTAAAACACTGTCTCCAAATTGTGCAGAATGCCTTCTATGGACTTTAACCCTTCAAAAGCTTATCACCGCTCTTCTTTGGTGCAAACAGACAGCAGAGTGGCCATGTTTAATCCTAGAAAAAAACAAAAAGAGAATCTGATGGATCACGGTTGTCACCAATGTGATCGCAGACACACCTTGTTTCTACACGTGTGCAGGGAATGCTGTACAGGCAACTCAAACAAATGATCACAATAGTGCAGATAATTGTTGACTTAACCTCATACATCTTTGGGTACTCCACCAGTTAACCAGTCTCAAGTCATGATAAAGGAAGAGGGGTGGCCATGGGAATGGTAACTTCATCATGTAAAAATGTTGGTCTCGCTCTTAAGGTAATCACACCACAATCAAATATAACATAGCAGGCCACACCACTGGACTGATGAGGGAAGGGACTCAAAGTGAAAATGAAGTCTCCATCCTGAAAGCACACCTGCTAATGCCAATATCATGGATCAGAACAGGGTGATGGCATGCGCACACACTATTCCAGTCAGAAAAGCGAGCACAGGCAATGAATGAAACGAACAACTACAGCCTGAGTCTTATAGGGATAACAGAATCCAGATGGACTAGAACAGGAAATGGAACTCAGGAGAAGTCATCATAAGGTCAGGAAAACAGCAAGAAGGAGTAGCTTTAACAAATATCCAGAAAATAGCTAACACACTGCTGCGATGGAAACCAGTGAATGAATGATTGTTCTAAGTAAGGATGGATTCTAAACTGACCAAGTTATTTGTGGTGGTTGGACTATGCACCACTAGAAGATGAAAAAGATCAGAAGGAAGATGCCTTCTATAGAAACCTGCAGATCATTTCAGAATATATCCTTAGACATGATGTCCTACTTTCATTGGGGATCTGAATGACTGTGTGGGCAGCAACAATAAAAACAGAGGAATCACAGTGTGAGCATGATAACAGGTAATGGGGAAAGATTAGTCAACCTCTGTGAAGCAAATCACCCAATCATAGGAGGTAAAGTTTTTAAACATAAGAATATCCACGAGACTACATGGACATCACCAGATGGAAGAACGCACAGTCAAATCAATCACATTATTAACAATAAGAGTAGACACTTACTGCAAGTTTTGCGAGTTTAGTGACATGCTCATATTGGCAAGGATAACAACCTTCTCATGGCATTGTTAACTCTGAAAAAGAGGAAAGTTAAGACTGGAGAAAAAAATGAAATAAAAGTAAATGTAATAGACCAGATGGTTTTGGGGAGAATTTAGGTTAGTCCTCAAGGATCATTTTGCTATTCCTCAGAATGAAATGGCCCTCAGTACTGACAGCTTTAATGGAGCCATGAGAGAAACTGGAAAAAAATGTCTTAAGAAAACATTAAGAAAAGTAAGAAAAAAGATAAGGAGACAAAATTGATATCAGGCTCAACATGGAAAGCTACTGAAGAGAAAATGCAAAGAAAGAAAAAAGATTCCTCAACATAAATGCTCCAAGACTGAAGTAGCAAGCCATATAGAATACTGACAAAAAGATAAAAATAAAAGTCCTCATCAAGAAAAGATAAGAGGAATTAAGGAGAAACAAGCAGAACAGAAAGACTTGAAAATTGTATACTAGATTATAAGAACACTGACAGGTAGCTTCTGGCAAAATCAAGACCTTCCCCTCAAAAGGAAAGGTGGGACCTTTTTAATTCTAGCACAAGAAAGGTTGAAAAGATCCAAACAATATTTTGAAAAAAGTCCTCAGTCAGGCTAGCTCCCAAATATTTGGTTATATTCCCCAAAAATGAGGTAGACTTGGACATGAACCTTAGTGAATTCACACTCAACGAAGTAAAGATAACCATCCATAAATTAAAAAAAATGGAAAAGCAACAGAGAAAGATGATGTGCGTGCAGAGATGCTGAAGGCAGAAGATCAGGAAACACCATGCACTCCATGTCAAGTGCTACAAGAGTAGAATAGTGAAAAGATAGCAATGAAACGAAAAACTGAACTTACAGTAAAACACCCAAAGAAAGGTGACCACCAAATCTTTCTATTATATAAAAAAATCCTTTGGCGCATTGAGACATTTTGGAGATGGACTTTTTGGAAGAGAGATTTTTTTCAAGCTGCGGTGGGTTGGCACCCTGCCCAGGATTGGTTCCTGCCTTGTGCCCTGTGTTGGCTGGGATTGGTTCCAGCAGACCCCCGTGACCCTGTGTTCGGTTTCAGTGGGTTGGAAAATGGATGGATGGATGGATTTTTTCAAGTCCTGCGAGACGAAACATTTGCCTTGCCTTCACATTTTTTGAAGTCACGCCTTCCTCTCAAACATTTTCAAACAAGACCTCAACTCTCATTCGTGTGAATTCTTTTGTCAGACACACTTCCTGTGCTCTCAGCTCTTATACATTTTAACGTTTTCCTCGCTTTAAGTTCCCTATTAAAGAAGATGTATTATGTCCAAATCTTATTGACAAATTTCATCATGAAGGGTTATCAACAGAAGAAATGAGTACACGGGCAATCCTAGCACTGAGAAATGACGAAGTCAAATGAATTAATGCCAAAAATGTCGATCGATTATACATCAAATTGGTTAAATGCGTCCAAAAATGTTGAACGGTTACACAGCAAATTGGTTAAATGCATATCAATAGACTATGCTGAAACAGTTGGTGGTGATCATGTGGAAGATGAAAACAACAACTTAGAATATCATGAACAATATCTACAACCATTAACAACGTCCAGTCTTACAACGCACGAATTACTGTAGAAAGAAGGATGTATCCAAGAAAGGTAATGTAGTACATCTTCCGTGGATAACATTAGACAACAAATTAGATCTTGATATACCATTCATATTAAACATTAACAGATTCCCATTAGAATAGCTTTTGATAAGACAATTAACCAATCTCAGAGTTAAACATTCGAAAAAGTAGTTTTATTTAATAGAGAGAAACAAAATTCAATCACAAGCAGTTATACGTTGCATTGATGCATATGTAACAATTCCCATGAAAATAAACATCTGTTTAAATTGTACATCTCCATACGCGCGTGGAAGTACCGCAAAGAATCTAACGCGTAGCGCAGGCCAGGGGGTTGGCGAGCAAAGCGAAGAGGGGGCGAATCCTCTTAGACTGTAATGATGGAAGAGGGATATCCCTTGTCATTCACAAGTAAGATCTTCAATCATTTAATACTTAAAATGATCGCACCAGCTGTGAAAAAGATTCTCTGAGAAGAACTCTGGAAAGGAAGATCAGTACTACTAATATATTTTTGTCCTAAACCATATCCTGGAGCAGACCCAAGAATGAAACAGTTCTTGTATGCAGTATTTGTGGAATTTGAGGAGGTGTTTGACAGCCTTTACTGTTGAAGATCCTCAGGAAATATGGCCTACCAAAGAAGATGGTTGGTGCTATTACGTTGCTGTATACAAACTATAAACGCAAATTCAGCTTACAGAACTTTTGAAAGTGGTAACTGGTGGAAACAAGTGTGGGTCATCTCATCAATTCTCTTCTTATTAGCAGCTGATTGGCTGATGCAGAGAGCAATGGGCAAGAGGAAACATGGTATATAATGGACACTAACCTCAGTGCCAGAGATTCTAAAAAATGCAAACAAAAGTGCACACTTATCAAGTAGGTTGCAAGACATCCAAAAAGGAGTTGGGGAATGTAACTGAATCAGATAACACTACAGACCTTAGATCATCACTGAAAAGACATTTGTCATGAGGGGAAAAGACAGTATAAGCCAAGCACTTAGCATCCAAAACACACCTCTACAGAAGAATTTACATACATGGGCGGCAAAATTAGAGCAGATGGAGACTGCGACAAAGAAATTAACAGCAGAATTAGCAAAGCAAGTCATGCCTTTGCAGCACTGAAGTCAATCTGGAAAGCAACCAGTCTTAACCCATATGAAAAAATAAGATTTTCAAGAGTATCCTACTTTATGGGCAAGAATGCTAGAAGACAAGAACTACAAATGAGCATAAGTGTGAGGACTTCCAAATTAAATGATTGCAAAGGATCATGAAAACATTTTGGCCAAATACGATCTAAAATGAAGTACAGCTTTGCCATATACTGTATGTCGAATGACCCCATGTTCATTACTAAGGGGGAATTTTGATGTACACCTAAAGGCAAGAGGAAGCGAGTCAGACCCAAGGAACTATGACAGACAGGGGAAAAAGAACTAAGGCACTTAGGTCTGCAACTAAAAACAGCTTCCTTGGCAGCTGTAGACATAGAGACGGTGCAAAGAGGGAGAGAAAGATATATCTGTGAGATATGGGAGGAAGCTGGAGACAGCCCACTGAGAATTTTGAAACACCATACAAGACAGTCAATAGGATAGGCTTTAAAAACAGATCCCTGGAGCTCTGGCGTTCTGTCACGCCTGTCTGACATTTGTCTTCTAAAATTCTATACAGTAATTACATTTTTCATTTATATAGTTATGGACTAACTTAGGCCAATGTTGGTTGTTCTAAGCCAACACAATATACTGAACCACTCCTCTATGTGTGTGTTTGTACACAAGGATCCAGCATTATTATAGTTGTATTTTTAATTGACAAATACAGGGTTAAGACTGGCCACCTTTTCTACTCATTTCCTGTCAACTTGAGGAGACTGTTTAGTTGAAATAATTTTTAAAAGTATTTATTCTTATTCTCTATATTTGTATTACTTCCAGGGAGTCCCCTTTGGCGGTATGTATTTAATAAGCCCACACAATTGTATCAGTCATATCATTCTGCTGTCCCAGTAGGCATCTTTGACAGAATCATTTTTTCAACCCACTGTCACTTGTAAAAATGTGTCATCAGGTTGAGGGTTAATTTCCATAATTAGTTTTTGGAATCAGGTCTCGCACACACACACATATATATATATATATATAGAGTATATATATGGCTATATATATATATATATATATATATATATATATATATATATATATATATATATATATATATATATATATACATACATACATACATACATACATACATACATACATATACATACCTACATGTTTGTTATGTGCCATCTATTGGAATGACACACATATTCACCAGTAGAGGTTATAATTACACCCCCAAACTCCAAACACAACCTCACAAATACAGTCCCAGGTTCAAAACACATACTTTTACTTAATAAAGTACCTTTTACAGTCTTCTTCTCTGTGAGCACAGCAATGCAATACAACACAATTCTTCTCTCTCTCTCTTCTCTCTTTCCTCCTCTTCTCCAAGGTCAGTGTTGTCCAGCTCCTCTCCTGATGACAATGCCCACAACACAAGACCTAGATGTATTTCCTGTGCCAGGATATCGCGCATAGGAAGTCCATCTGGGTCAGGCAGAAGCCCCACAAAGTAAGGAGTACTAGTCCCTTCAGCACCCCATGTGGCACTCCCAGAACCCAACAGGGCCAGCCCTCAGGTCTACAGTTCCTAGCATGCCTTGTGTATGGAATCCTGCCATCTAGTGTTTCAGGGGAGCAAATACTTTACATAAGTTATCTTTCCCTGCCTTCCAGCATACTGACTTTCCGGCCGAGTAAGGATCCTCGATTGCGCCCATCTGGGATGCCAGCATCTCTGCTATGGTATTGACACCTTCTGCCAATTTCCTGACTGAGGCAAGGAACACTCTGCCTTTCTTCTTGTCCAGTTACCGGCGTGGGCCTCCTAGCCAGGTAAGGAACCTTGAACCATCCCAGCTGCCCTTTACAATATATACATTTCTTCCATTCTGTAACAATCACATCCTCGTGGACAGATACCGATAGCTCTTACAAAACTACAGTGTCTTCAGAAGTGCACATTTTGTGAATTCTGACTACAGACTTGTTATTGCTACTCTGAAGATCCAGCTTAGGTCCAATAGGCTACCATCTACTAGGAGAATGAGGCTGGACCTGGTGTGATAAAAAATTATGCAGCAGACAGAAAAAGGTTTGGGAATGGCCACCCCATGTACTGAAAAATCAGCAAAAGAAAAGAAAAGAAACACTTCCAAACATAAGCAGAGTTCACAACTGAACTAACAAACAGGTTGAGTCTGCTCTATAAATATGGCAGATATGAGGAAGAAGTGGAGAACAGGAACTGATGCGTCAGGAAGGTGGATAATGGGTACCAGATATTATGTCATCAGGGTTTGCCGGAAGTGATGTCAACAGTGGGTGGACTGGTGGTGATGTCATTGAGAGGCAGGGCCTTCGGCTGAACTGCAGAGGAACAAGAGAAGAGAGGATCAGGTGAGGTCTGACTGTCGAATAACACTATTTGAGCCTGCAAACTGTCCCCCATGTGAACGTGTGTGACACTGGCCAAACTCCATGATCAGGCTGTTTCTAATGAGTTTGAATGCAGTTTCTGTAAGGAGGCTGCAGACTTGGGTGTGACTGCTGATCCTAATGTGATGTGGGAGACATTATGTGACAAGACCCTAAAGGTTGCTAAGGGTTGTGTTGGTGTTGCAGGTGTTCCCAAAAGCCAGTGTTTCATCTCGCAGGCACCCTGGATATCATTGAGAAGAGTCACAATGCACAGCTTGATGGCAACTCTGGTCTGTACCGGGAAACGAGAAGGACGGCTGCGAGGGCTCTGAGGGAAGATAAGGAGGTGTTTGTTAGAGGAATCTGTGAGCAAGTGACCCACGTCCTATTTACATAGTAATCGAAGCATTAGATACATCCAAATCTATTCCTCGGAGAGTCGCAGTTAGGGAGGGTGATGGAACGATCCTTATGGATGACACTGCATTTTGACACGCTGTGACCCACTTTGAACAGTTGTTCAAAGCTGATCCTCCGGCTAGGACATTGGATATCTCTGGGTCTACAGTTCTTGAGGCTGATCCTCCAAATAGCTGTGAACCACCTAATCTCACTGAGATTGCACAGGTCGTGAACCAGCTGAGGGAGGAAAGGCTGCAGGGACCTGTGGTATGCGGGGTGAACTTCTCCATGCTGGTGGTAAGGCTGTCCTCCTGGCATTACAAGCAATATTTGCTTCCATTTGGGAGACTGGCATCATCCCAACTGACTGGAAAATGGCACTTGTCGTCCATATCTGGAAATGGAAGGGTGATTGCCTGGATTGCACAACTACAGGGAGATAACACTGCTCTCGGTGCCGGGTAAGGTCCTTGCTATGGCCGTCCTCAATTGGAACTGTGATCACTTACTCACCTACCAGTGACTAGAACAGTCTGGTTTTAAGCTTACGAAATCTACCATTGACTGCATCCAGGCATGGAGGATTCTCATTGAGCGGAAACGCGAATATCAGCAGAGTTCCTTTGCAGCCTTTGTCAATTTTTGTAAAGCGTTTGGCTCCGTTTATCGAGCTGCCCTGTGAAACATTCAGAGACGTTGCTGGATATCATGGCAAACCTATACACTGGAACTGTGAGTGCTGTGCAGAGTGGAGGGAGGACCTCTTCATTCTTCCAAGTTGATTCCAGGGTTGGTCAGTGGTGAGTTCTTTCTCTTCTGTGTTCACTGCTTGCATGGACTGGTGTTGGGCAGGGTCTTGGGGTCCAGCGGGTGTGGGGCATCTGTTGGTGAAGAAAGACTCACTGATCTTAACTTTGCTGACGATGCTGTGATCTTTGCAGAGTCAATGGAGACTCTGATTGCTTCTTGAGAGACTGAGTGAGGAGTCTGAGTGTCTGGGTTTGCAAGTCTCCTGGATAAAGACCAAGATCCAGGCCTTTAATGACCTCTTGGGCACAGCCATCAGCAGTGTGTCTGTCTGCAGAGAGAATGTCATCCTTCTCAAGAGGTTTACTTACCTTGGCAGCAACATTCATGACTCTTTTGACTCTTCCCATGAAGACAGTAGATGGATTGGGAAAGTATGGGGGTTTATGAGGTCGCTGGAAAGGGGGTGCATGGTGCTCCTGATAGCTCTGCAAAAGGATGAAGGTCTTTAGAGTCCTGGTGCTTCCTATTTTGCTATATGCTCACAAGACAAGGATGCTATCCAGTGATCTGAGATGAAGACTGAACTCCTTCAGTACAGTGTCTCTTCAGAGAATTCTTGGGTACCGCTGGTTTGTGTCGAATGAGCAGTTGCTCAAAAAGTCCCGAAAGAGGCACATTACATACATTATGAGGGAGCATCAGTTACGGCACTACGGCCATGCAGCATGATTCCCTGAGGGTGATCTGGCTCTCAGAATCCTCATTGCTGAGGGCCTGAACGGCTGGACCAGGCTAAGGAGACACCCATGTAACACTTGCCTGTCACAGACAGATGGTTATTTCTGGAGTGTGGGATTGGACCACGTGTCTGCCTGTGGGGTATCCAAGCAGGATCTCGAGGTGTTTTGCTGTGTGGGGGATGCGGTAACACGCTGTACCAGTACATGCTCCCCAACCCGGCCTCCAATTCAGTGTTGAAAACTATATGGAGAAGGATATCATCCATGCATTTTCTTCACTTACTTTCTCTTGTCCCGGATCCCAGGGAAATGGACTGTAGCACTGAGAGCAAGGCAGGAAGCAGCCCTGGAACCAAAACCTAATGATTAAATGGGAATGACCTGGTGGGGTTTTCTTTTGCTCCGTTACTTAGTGTCTCACATACTTGACTTGATGCCCTTTCAGTTATTTGACACCAGCACTACTGTACAGAGAGGCTGGTTAAAGTAGTGCCATTTGTCCTTAGCATGATACACTCTGTATGGTTTCATCTCTTGTAATAAAACGTGCACAAGAAGACAGACGACAGATGGAGTATTTTATTTTCTCCTTCAAAATCATTCTCATCAGCTCAATGAACTCATCTACTACACAACTGCTGCCCTACGCCTGCTGCTCTGATTAGAATCTCATGCAGTCTGCAAAAGATTAAAATAGGAAACTTGCTAAATCTTAGCTCCCTCCTGGGGAAGTGATCTACTCTGCATATGGCCTCAGATCTGTGAAGCAGTCTCATGGTAGACACTGACAAAACTCATCATGCATGTGGGCCCGGTTTTAACAGCAGAAGGTTTGCGACCCTGGTTTAAAAGCCTATTAAAGCAATTTTGTGGTAAGAAGGGGAGTTAAAAACATGTTACTTAAACACAAAATCCAATTACTAATCCAAATTCATGAGAGAGCAGTTTTTATGACTAGCGCCCCACTGGCAAAAAGTTACCAGGGCAAGATTGCCATCACTTTAGCACAGGAAAAGATGACATTTCACTATAAACTTCAAGACATGAATGTGAGCCAAAGTGGCAGCAGGTAAAATGTTGTATATGCCAATGTGCATGTAAGGGGCTGCAAGGGGGCATTATGGCTTTTATGTGTGTTGTGCCCCACAAAGGCACTAAGTAGAGGCATTGAATGTTTCTCACAGTGTGCTGGAAAGGAGACTGCCCAATAGTTGGCAGGGATGTCTGCCTCTTTATCCAAAGGGAGAAGTGAAGCTAAGGAAGAAAAATCAGATCACCTCACTGCAGGAAGGCATACAGTCCCATAAGGGAATATATGAGATTGCATGCCGGTGGGCAACTGCCATTGAGACTTGGACTCAGGAGTACATTAGAAGTTACTGAAGGAAGTTCTAGCCTACTCTAATTGGAGGAGAGGCAGGACTATCCTGACCCGGAAGAGACCAATACCCGCCTGGCACCTAGAACCTAATTAAGAACAGAGTTGGAATGTAAGCTGGGGTGAAAGCTGAGCTAGCAGGGGAAAGAGCGACCAGGGTGGAGAGAAAAGGAGTTAGACTGGAGTTAACAGGAGTGCTTCATGTGGGAAAGCTGACCCATCAGGCAGACAGAAGGCTGGCCAGGCCCAAAGGGGTGTAGGGTTTAGGAAGTCTTTTTGTATATTTTGTACATTGTATTCACTCTTTGGTCACCAACCCCTTGTGTGTTTAATTTTTTTTTAATAAACTCAATCTTCAGTATGATTGCCTTGTTTTCTGGGGATCACAATTAGAGTGTTCCCTGTTGAGACATCATATGATGACATACTCTTTCTTCTTCTTGAAAAAAGCTGTCCACCACAGTCTCCATCCCGCCAAAGCACAAGATGATCTATTGAGAAGAATGGCAGAGAGGTCCCAAATCTGGGTGTGAAGGTTGTCACATCAAACCCAAGAAGACTCCAGGCTGTAATCGCTGCCAAAGGGGCTTCAAACAAAATACTGAGTTAAGGGTCTGAATACTTTTGTCAGTGAGATTTTTAAGTTTCTATTTTTAATACATTCTCAAAAAATTCTAAAAACCTGTTTTCGCTTTGTTTTTCTGGGTTATTGAGTGTTGCTTGATGTGCTGGAAAAATGAGCTTAAAGGATTTGAGTAACATAACTTAATGTGAAAAAGTGAAGGGGTCTGAATACTTTCGGAATCCACTTTATATTAATTTGCACCATGTAGTGATGTTCTGAAGTGAAGCAATTTTATGGGTTGTTTAAAAATACCTTGTCTGTTTTTGCTTCGTAAAATGGTGGGGAAGGAGCTTTTGTTCAAACAAGAGAACAAAATCCTTAAAAATACTGACCTTCCCCTTTAAATAAATGAAGACTCCACAGCCTTGACTTCACTTTCACTCAGCTTATCCTGGCAAGGATCACAGTGGACACATGCCAAGTTGTGCAGACCGGGCCAACCTGTCCTTAGATGCTCCCTGTTGAGAAGTGCCTCCAGCTTGTCCCGGGTCTCTTCTCAGTGTGTTGTGTTTTATGCACCTCTCATAGGCGTGACAGGCAGACTACATGCCCAACTTACCTTGCTTGACTCCTCTTGATCTTCTTCTCCAAGTTCCACAGCCCATGACTGAGAGGTTAGCAACCCTTTAGGTGGAGCCTTGTTTTTGGCTGCTTGGATTCACAATCTCCTCCCATCACTATCCATGGCCCATAGGTGAAGATGAGGATGTAGACTGACCTGAAAACTGAAAGCATCATCTGAAGATGTGGAGTGGTGGCCCACATAGCTTGAGGAAGTTGTCATTTGGCCACACCAGCTGCAGTGTCAGGGTCATGAGACAAGCAAAAGTAGAGAGCCCATATTGTAATATAAAATAAAAAAATGTGCAAAGGTCCAAGTGGGAAAATACTTACTAAAGCCCTTCTCACCAGTTGGCCATTTTATTGACCGGACTTACATTTTCTGTCAGAACGTTCTAAATTCATTGAGTACTGGGCTAAATGAGGTGTTCATTGTAATTATTGCATGTGAATTAGTTATGGATATTAGTTATGGATCTCTATTCAGAATAGCTCATTCCTTCACACCCAGCAGATGCTTATTTGGATTGAAATCGCTCGACTGGTAGGCTATGAGTAAGCTGAAATCACAGTCTCCTTCATGAAGTCATTCCAGTTCTTGTTAAGCCTTTTGTTATGGATTGTTATCCTGCTTAAAACTCATTCAGAGATGCATACACTGCTGCCAAGAAGGAATATATGCACATGCCAAGCAACAGTTTTCAAAAATGATATTGCAATCAAACGTTGGTTCACCAAAGGTGGTGGGTATGAGGATACACCGGACACTTTGACATTATTTTCAGACGGAACTGTTTCTCTGTACACGTGTAAAAGCCCCTTCAGGGTTTCTCTAACTGTTACCCTGATCCCAACATGTCTATTGCCCACTGGCATGGTCAATGCTACATAAATCTTCGGTCTCTGAACTGTACGCCTTTACAATCCACTGCTGTCCTCCTATATATTTTGACCACTCAGTAAATGACAGCATGATATGTGCAAATAGTGCTGGTCAATTAGCTGGGATGTGCACACCAACTTAAAAATAAGGGGCCACCCAAACATTCTAATTTTAGAGGGAAGCAATTATGTTGTTAGTGACTCTTTACTATGCTTTCTGTACTATCTAATTTTTACTGGCAAGTTAGATATTTTATATTGCAATTAGTCCCCAAGTTATTTATACTGTAGGGTCTTTAAACCTGGTGAAGTGTAGACTCTGTTTAATTGTGAGTGGTGCAAGTTCTAGGGCTTCAGCCTCCGTGGTCTGAATAATACGTCCACTTGCTGTCTGTGTGGGTCATTCCACAAAAAACATGCATGTTAGGTTAATTGGCAATGCCAAATTGGCCCTGTGTGAGGATGAGTGGACCTGCAATGGTCCTGTGCCTACTGTTGCTGAGATAGGCTCTGGTGGTCCTCAGTTGGGTTCAGTGAGTCTACAGCCACACTACCATATTTTCATTTAAAAAGTGTTTTTTTTTTTTAAATAAAAACGATCTCTATCCACACTAGCGTTTTACAATGTTTATTAACCATCTCCGTCCACAGTAAAACAAATGAAAAGGTGTATGACGCAGATGTTCCCCTACACTGGGCATGTGTGCTTTTGCAGAAAAATCAGGAGTGGTAACACAAGCAGCCTTGTGATTCACTGGACAACTTTAGCAACCGTTGCATAAATGTACAAAATGCAAATAATGTAACATTCAAATTGTAGAAATGCAGATGCATAAATGCAAGCAGCATAATAAGCAATATGGAAAGCAACTCTGCTATGTATTCTATGTTGGAATATTCCCAAAGAAAGGGCGACCAATCAGGGAATGAAATATTGTAATGAGCAGGATCCAATCAGATAAGAGCTACATCATTAACACAAAAAAAATCAGAGCAAGTCAGGAGTCTGCATTTTCAAAAGTCAGTTTTCACCAGTCCACGCTGCAACGCCAAGCCGACGTTTTTAGAAATGGCCCTAGAGAGCGTTTTCTCCATTTTCAGGGGTTAATGATGCCAGGGTAGTGCGGATGAAAGGCAAAATAGAGACTAACATCTGCATTTTTAAATTAAAATGTAATAGTGTGAGGTTAAGAATGTTACCTTTACATAGAAAAAAAAGTCACCCTGTACTTTATATACAGTTCACTTTAGTAAGGTTGATGGAAAGCAACAATTAAGTCTTGATTTAATAATTTCATATCACCACTTTCCCTTCTTATGACATATGGTGACATTAATTTGTTGTTTTCTTGTTATGACAAAAATCAGAAGTGGTCTCCTCTAGACTTTCTCGTATACTTAGATATGGGGATGGATATTTGAGGAGTAAACCGCAAGACAATGATTATATTATGTACAGTGGGTACGGAAAGTATTCAGACCCCCTTCAATTTTTCACTCTTTGTCATATTGCAGCCATTTGCTAAAATCATTTAAATTAATTTTTTCCCTCATTAATGTACACACAGCACCCCATATTGACAGACAAAAAAAAATAATTTTTGAACTTGTTGCAGATTTATTAAAAAAGAAAAACTGAAATATCACATGGTCTAAGTATTCAGACCCTTTGCTCAGTATTTAGTAGAAGCACCCTTTTGAGCTAATACAGCCATGAGTCTTCTTGGGAAAGATGCAACAAGTTTTTCACACCTGGATTTGGGGATCCTCTGCCATTCCTCCTTGCAGATCCTCTCCAGTTCTGTCAGGTTGGATGGTAAACGTTGGTGGACAGCCATTTTTAGGTCTCTCCAGAGATGCTCAATTATGTTTAAGTCAGGGCTCTGGCTGGGCCATTCAAGAACAGTCACAGAGTTGTTGTGAAGCCACTCCTTCGTTATTTTAGCTGTGTGCTTAGGGTCATTGTCTTGTTGGAAGGTAAACCTTCGGCCCAGTCTGAGGTCCTTAGCACTCTGGAGAAGGTTTTTGTCCAGGATATCCCTGTACTTGGCCGCATTCATCTTTCCCTCGATTGCAACCAGTCGTCCTGTCCCTGCAGCTGAAAAACACCCCCACAGCATGATGCTGCCACTGCCATGCTTCACTGTGGGGACTGTATTGGACAAGTGATGAGCAGTGCCTCATTGTTTCCACACATACCGCTTAGAATTAAGGCCAAAAAGTTCTATCTTGGTCTCATCAGACCAGAGAATCTTATTTCTCACTATCTCAGAGTCCTTCAGGTGTCTTTTAGCAAACTCCATGCGGGCTGTCATGTGTCTTGCACTGAGGTATGTGTGGAGACAACCAGGCACTGCTCATCACTTGTCCAATACAGTCCCCACAGTGAAGCATGGCGGTGGCAGCATCATGCTGTGGGGGTGTTTTTCAGCTGCAGGGACAGGACGACTGGTTGCAATCAAGGGAAAGATGAATGCGGCCAAGTACAGGGATATCCTGGACAAAAACCTTCTCCAGAGTGCTAAGGACCTCAGACTGGGCCGAAGGTTTACCTTCCAACAAGACAATGACCCTAAGCACACAGCTAAAATAATGAAGGAGTGGCTTCACAACAACTCTGTGACTGTTCTTGAATGGCCCAGCCAGAGCCCTGACTTAAACCCAATTGAGCATCTCTGGAGAGACCTAAAAATGGCTGTCCACCAACGTTTATCATCCAACCTGACAGAACTGGAGAGGATCTGCAAGGAGGAATGGCAGAGGATCCCCAAATCCAGGTGTGAAAAACTTGTTGCATCTTTCCCAAGAAGACTCAAAAGGGTGCTTCTGCTAAATACTGAGCAAAGGGCCTGAATACTTAGGACCATGTGATATTTCAGTTTTTCTTTTTTAATAAATCTGCAACAAGTTCAAAAATTATTTTTTTTTGTCTGTCAATATGGGGTGCTGTGTGTACATTAATGAGGGAAAAAATTAATTTAAATGATTTTAGCAAATGGCTGCAATATGACAAAGAGTGAAAATTTGAAGGGGGTCTAAATACTTTCCGTACCCACTGTATATTAAAGAACCATCAACAACAAATCAATAATATATTGAACAATTATAAAAGTAAAGTTGAGCAAATTGGATTCTGCAGCTGCATGAATTAACAAAAAAAAAAAAAAAAACCTAGCATGCATTCAGGTAAAGTACCACTTCTGGTTAGTGGAAATAGCCCAACAGTTGATAGAAATCTACATTCTGTACCTAATACTTGTTTGCAAAATTTGGCTGACCTAAGTGAAAGTGTACTCAAGTTATCGTGTTTATATACACACACACTGCCAGATAGACAGACATACAGTGGTGTGAAAAACTATTTGCCCCCTTCCTGATTTCTTATTCTTTTGCATGTTTGTCACACAAAATGTTTCTGATCATCAAACACATTTAACCATTAGTCAAATATAACACAAGTAAACACAAAATGCAGTTTGTAAATGGTGGTTTTTATTATTTAGGGAGAAAAAAAAATCCAAACCTACATGGCCCTGTGTGAAAAAGTAATTGCCCCCTGAACCTAATAACTGGTTGGGCCACCCTTAGCAGCAATAACGGCAATCAAGCGTTTGCGATAACTTGCAATGAGTCTTTTACAGCGCTCTGGAGGAATTTTGGCCCACTCATCTTTGCAAAATTGTTGTAATTCAGCTTTATTTGAGGGTTTTCTAGCATGAACCGCCTTTTTAAGGTCATGCCATAGCATCTCAATTGGATTCAGGTCAGGACTTTGACTAGGCCACTCCAAAGTCTTCATTTTGTTTTTCTTCAGCCATTCAGAGGTGGATTTGCTGGTGTGTTTTGGGTCATTGTCCTGTTGCAGCACCCAAGATCGCTTCAGCTTGAGTTGACGAACAGATGGCCGGACATTCTCCTTCAGGATTTTTTGGTAGACAGTAGAATTCATGGTTCCATCTATCACAGCAAGCCTTCCAGGTCCTGAAGCAGCAAAACAACCCCAGACCATCACACTACCACCACCATATTTTACTGTTGGTATGATGTTCTTTTTCTGAAATGCTGTGTTCCTTTTACGCCAGATGTAACGGGACATTTGCCTTCCAAAAAGTTCAACTTTTGTCTCATCAGTCCACAAGGTATTTTCCCAAAAGTCTTGGCAATCATTGAGATGTTTCTTAGCAAAATTGAGACGAGCCCTAATGTTCTTTTTGCTTAACAGTGGTTTGCGTCTTGGAAATCTGCCATGCAGGCCGTTTTTGCCCAGTCTCTTTCTTATGGTGGAGTCGTGAACACTGACCTTAATTGAGGCAAGTGAGGCCTGCAGTTCTTTAGACGTTGTCCTGGGGTCTTTTGTGACCTCTCGGATGAGTCGTCTCTGCGCTCTTGGGGTAATTTTGGTCGGCCGGCCACTCCTGGGAAGGTTCACCACTGTTCCATGTTTTTGCCATTTGTGGATAATGGCTCTCACTGTGGTTCGCTGGAGTCCCAAAGCTTTAGAAATGGCTTTATAACCTTTACCAGACTGATAGATCTCAATTACTTCTGTTCTCATTTGTTCCTGAATTTCTTTGGATCTTGGCATGATGTCTAGCTTTTGAGGTGCTTTTGGTCTACTTCTCTGTGTCAGGCAGCTCCTATTTAAGTGATTTCTTGATTGAAACAGGTGTGGCAGTAATCAGGCCTGGGGGTGGCTACGGAAATTGAACTCAGGTGTGATACACCACAGTTAGGTTATTTTTTAACAAGGGGGCAATTACTTTTTCACACAGGGCCATGTGGGTTTGGATTTTTTTTCTGCCTAAATAATAAAAACCATCATTTAAAAACTGCATTTTGTGATTACTTGTGTTATATTTGACTAGTGGTTAAATGTGTTTGATGATCAGAAACATTTTGTGTGACAAACATGCAAAAGAATAAGAAATCAGGAAGGGGGCAAATAGTTTTTCACACCACTAATTCCAAAAATGGTATTTTCGGACTCTAAAACGTCGAGGTTCATCAAAATCTTGGAATGGAATTTTTGGAGGATTACAATACTTTCCCTGTACTTCATTGTTACGGCCTACTAAAAGGCCTAAGGGTACATAAATAGGCCGTACACAAGTAAGAGACATAGAGGAAGACAAAACACAGAAAAAAAAACAAAAAACTAAACCAGCGAACTAAAACGACTCAAAAAGAAAAACCTCACAAAATATGGAGAAAGTTACACACAAAACAGAAACAAGGCAGAAAGACAACACTAACTTAGCTATCTAGCTAAACAAAATTTACACAGCTGGGTACACAATATCCACATTTATCATATAGACAGCTAGTTTACAACAATTATATTTCTTTAGCAAGTGATTAGAAACAAAAACCCAAAGCCAGGCCATCCAACCCTAACTCTCCATACCCTGCTCTGTGAAACCCAAATCCAAATCCATCCATCCATCCATCCTCTCTCTCTCTCTCTCTACCCTAAAAACCCAAACAAGCTTCTTTTTATTACTTTTACCCCCACCCACAACCCAGGTGATTTAATAACATTGGGCAACTCAATAGGTGGGTAATTAGGACAGGACTCAGTTTAGTCATCTGCACCAAATTAAAGAAAACAAGCGGAGTTTAACAAAAAAAAAAATCTAGAGTAGGTTGTAAAATTTGTATACGAGAAAGTAGTAACAACAAGATAACATAACATTCGCATATCCACTTAGTCCAGTTTAGGAATTTAGGGGGCTTCACTAACACCATTTTATCCATGGATTACCCACTCACTCACACATATCCACTCCTATTTTTGAGTTGCCCATTAACCTAACCAGCATGTCCTTGGGGGTACGAGAACATGCAAATTCTGAATAGACAGCAACATGATGCAGGCTCCATGAAGCAGAAATGTTAACCAATATGCAGCCACATAAAGGATAACGGCACTGGATTTATTTGGTTGTAACATCCTTTTAGGTTATTATACGATATTGTCTACATCCTATTCCAGTAGCCATGGACTATTAAAAGAACACTTGCTTCTCAAGCCATATCCTTCGTCTGCTGGTTTCATTTGTGGCTGCCAATTGACCTGTGAATTTCCTAGAGACTGTTACCTGGAAACTCCTCCTCTCCACCTATAGCTGCGCGCAACGGGAGCCGAAAGCCACTCTGCATTGGAGTAACGGATGACTCGTCATCTGCTGCGTGCGCGGCACATCAAGAGGAGGGCTGCTCCAGGCTGCGGGTGGGGGCAGGGACAGCACACTTGTGTGAGTGCCTACAATTAAGAGTGTGAGCGTGTGTGCGTGTCAAGTGTTATCAAATTCTTGACAGCGTTGCAGCTGCAGCAGGCTGACGGGTGCCAATTCAGGACAGCACTCATTCACTCTGTTCCAATTTCACTTTGTGTCAGCGATTTACTGGAAGAATTAACAAATGTGAGAGAAGAAAAGGGAGAAAGAGAGGGCGAGACTGCAGAATAATGCAAGTCGTCAAGGTGATCCAAATTTCTGAAAAACAATTTTGCAGAAAAACCACTAGAGCGGACCAGTCTAATGCCCATGATATAATAGTCTTGTACATCCAAATCTTGGCACCACACACACAAATGTGTTAGGTTTTACAGCAGCATTTTTAACCTGGGAAAGTCAAACTACAAGCAGCCAAAGTCAAACTAAAGACATTTTTGATAATTTATGAGCAATCAGCCTACACATTAACAGAACCCCTTAATCTTGTTTTATATCCGTGTTCCTTAAGCTCCTACCAGAGCAGCATCAGGTAAGAGAGAGGAACCACCCTGGAGCGTGGGTTACACTTAATCACACACCCAAGCATATTGACTCACATTTTCTAATTTAGTTTACTTTGTACATGGAAATAAGATGTACAGGGCAATATTCTAAAATATGACAATACTGCCCTACACCTAACCTTTACAAAATATTGGTAAAGAACTTACCGGTTTTCTCCAAATTTCCCTAAATAAATTATGATGTAATCTGTAAGATCTAATTAAAATGGCACTAATGCCTTTTTTGTATACTTTTAATAAGCGCTTTGGAGGCCTGAGTGGTTTGCAGCTAAAATAAATAATCTTATGAGGTTACTAATATATTTATTCCAATGCTCTAATGCAGGGGTTGCCAAGTCCGGTTCTGGATGACCACCTTGGCTGCAGGTTTGCATTCTAACCCTTTTTGTAATGAATGCCCTGTTTGTGCTGTTCAATTCAATTAAAATGAATTCACAAGAAGTTATTTTTAAAGATTCATTCCTCTGAATTGCTTCATTTCTTTCATTAAATGGCACCCAAACAGAAATGAAATGTGAAGTGAGGGAACCAACAGAAGACCAGCTAAGTCAGGGCCTCAAACTCCAACCAATTTCACTCCAACCAGCTGCTTAATGAGGTGGCAATTCCTGTTGTTAATTAAGCCTGTTATTTAATTTCATGGCTTGTTGCTGCTCATATTGTGTAATAGCAGACATTTCTGAAATTGTTGCTTTTCTCTTTTCTAAGAACACTGTTAAAATGTTTTGGGGACCTGAGAAGATCAACATTCTTGAGACCTTCATCTTTCTTTATTTTCAGATATTGTATGAGGAACACCAGTTGTTTAGACTCATTTTGTATCTCATTATTGTTTGGCTGCTAATTAAAGAAAAAGAAAAAAATCAGGGGGCTGAGTCTTTAAGAGCAAATCAATTAAAATTAATTCAAAAGACGTTAATTAGCAGCAAAAAAAAGGTCACTCATTCAGAAGAGGGTTAGAATGAAAACCTGCAGCCACAGTGGTCCTCCAGGACTGGAGCTGGCAAACCAACTCTGGGCTGAGTGGCAGCTCTGAGGTTAGGGATCTGCACTGGCAATAGGAATGTTGGCCATTTGAATCCCGTAAACGCCAAAAGTGACTCTACTTTGTTGGGCCCTTGAGCAAGGCCCTTAACCTGCAATTGCTCCATCCTGGTAATGATGAAAACCTGGGGGTTGGTGGCAGAATTGGCACTCCAGCCACCATAAAAAAAAAATCTCCCATTGGTTCCATTCCATCTGAATTAGTGTGGTGCCAAGGTGTCACCCATTGCATGGCTGCACTCAGGCTGTCAACCAGAGTCATAAACTAATTTGTGACTTTTGACAGTTAACAAAAGGAAAGTCTAGCATGAATCTAGTGTCACTTTCTCTACTTACCCATCCATGACATGCTTCTTTTTGAGGATATTAGATTGAGGAAAGCTATAATGGTAAAAATGGTTATCAAATATTACAAATATTTTTGTGAAGAAAACAGCAAGCCTGCAAAGCAATAATTGATTTTAAACAACTCTTACATCTTGCCTGAAGAAGGGTCCTGAGTTGCCACGAAAGCTTGCATATTGTAGTCTTTTTAGTTAGCCAATAAAAGGTGTCATTTTGCTGGACTTCTCACTACATCCATAATGGCTAACACGGCACAACACCTTAGTACTACAAACTACTCCCTTCTTTTTTTCCTAAACAAGCAGTTGATATTTGTAACAGGATTCAGCCAATATGGAAGCTTGTATGCAAAGAGAAACCTACAGTGACAGGTTACTAAAAGTAACGTAAAAGGCCAACTCATAACATCACACTGCTGGGATCACATAACTACAGCCATTAACCGATAAAACATACCACCATGGCAAAGAGACCCCTAGTTGATTATTATTTCAGCAGCCCTCTCAGTGATCTTACTCATATGCACCGATCATGGATCTGTTGGCCAACCTTCCCCCCCCCCATCCCCCTTCATTTACCCTACCCTACACCCTTTGGCACCCAGGTCTGGCTCATTTACTCCTTACTTACTGCAATGTCACCCCAACCTTCTATGCATGTTCATTTCTTTAAAACAAGGTGAGTTATGCCAGCTTGGGTTGCCATTTTACATCTATACCATTGACAAAGGAAAGTATGGAGTGTAGAAAAGTGACGAGACAAAGGAATGAGAGAGATAAAGCTCCTGTTATTCAGCACATCCTTGCAGTTTAAATAGAAGTGAAAAGTGCCCAGCGGGAGACAAAGGGAGAAATGTGAGCCACACCATGAAAGATCAAATAACCTGGCCTGCATTTTTAATAGTGTGTCAAGATTAGACTCGTCTCCAGAACACTAAGAGAGAGGCCATGTCTCACTTTGCTAACACTCCCCAGTCCATACATGAATCTACTGTTTCTGTTCTGTTCTGATGGAATTCTTTTTTTTTTTTTAAAAACTGCTGAACCAGCTGGCCAATTTCAGTTTCTTGGTGCTAAATATCAACTTTCGACAGCTGCAATGATCAGGCCAAAGGGTGAAAGAGCACACCCAAAAATGTTTCAAATATCTGTCAGCAGCCTGGCAACATTCATAGTGCAGTGCTTCATTTAATTTCTAGTTCTGGGTGGAGTTGGCGTGTGTTACAAATAGAAAATAAATGTCAAAAATGTATTACAGTATATACTGTATCTTTTTGCAGTAGACAGTCTTACAAACACAACCTCCTCCAAAAGCCAGAACATACAATACAGTGCTTGAAGATAAGGCCCATACTGCATTTATTGTGATAATGGTTTAGAGTTTCTGCCTATTACCCCTTTGTCTTCTTAGGAATTGTCTTTAACAAACTTGAGACCTAACACTGTGGTCTTAGAAACATGTTCAAAACTGCGACTCCCTGTCAACCAAAAAAAGGGTCTCCCATTCTACTCCACTTCCAGAAAACCGATAGGTGGTTACCTAACCATGAACCATACTGTCAAATAATGGCGGAGAGACCTCAATTCTACATTTATCTAACACAGTAAGATATCACCACTGACAATTGAGTGATTCTAAAGAGAATTAAACAAAAAAATCCAGATGTTGGCATTAAAATTATTTGAGAAACCGCTCATATTGCAAGAAGGTTGTCACTGCTCACAACACATCTTAACTTCACAGATCACCACTGTGGTATTAAAAGCACCTGCAGGACCATCCATCCATTTTCTGTACCAGCACAGTCCAGTACAAGTTTTCAGAGAGCAGGAGCCTACCTTTTAGCACTGGAATTAAAGCAAGAATAAACTCGGCTGAAGGAAATCTACACCCTAGGTATACCGTAAACTCCACGGAGAAGGCAGAAATCAAAACCAAAAATCCAAATGGTATTCAAACTCCGTGAGACAACATTGCTACCCACTGTATCAATATGTGAAATCCTTCTCTAGTGTTTATTTTAAAAATACTTCCAAACAGAAGAATTTAACGTTGAAATTTTTTAGCAAGTCTCCTCAACCACTCTCACCAGGCATAAAGATATAACTAAAAACAGAAGAATATCCTGAATCCTTGACATCAGTGTGTATATATAGTACCTAAATAGTAACCTGGGGTTTACCAAATTCTCATAGATTCTCAAATAGGAACCCAGCAGAGAATTAGCTTTCAATCACAGTGCTAATCGTTAGATCAAAAGCGCTCTTCCAAATCAGGAGACGTGGGTGTCCCTCGTTCTCACTGAAACATCTGCTTCTAACGTCAGCAGTGCCTAATTAAGCCCCCCGGCCACCCCCTTTATCTTTGTGTCTCTCAGAACAGAAGCAAATTAGAGTATGACTGTTGTTACCTGCATCAGCTAAATGACAAATGCATGTGAGTGATGCTGGGGATAGCAGAAAAAAAACAGTTAATCTTAGACACAGCAGATGAACACACAGAGGCAGCGCATTTATTTATAGAAAAGGGCAAACACTTCGGAATATCGATTCTCATTTAAAGCATTCTGCAAATAGTCATGGGAACCAGTGCATAATGCTATACGCAGAAGCGGAGGAAACCTGCCTCCAAGGCATGACATGGAAAAAAAAAAAAAAAAAACGTCTTTTCATTACAAGCAAGGAAAAGACGGTGCTGGTCAAGAATGTTTAATATTAATTCCATTAAAGTTAGTAGTTAAATTCAGTTAATAAACAATGTTAATTCAGATTATTAACTTACTAAATTATTTGTGTTGTGCCAATTTCAAACCTGACAACTACTGCTTACTGTTTCTACAGACTTCTTTCAGCTATTGTTGTATGGCACATGTCTCAGGCCACATTCAGCTATGCCACAACTCATTACAGATTTCTTATGCCCCTCAGCATCAGTCATACAAAGCGTACCCTTTTTGGATTTGAACCCCACCTAACTACTCACGGGTCTCAATCCAAACTAAGTTGCTTACATAGTCCTGCTTCATGTGCTTAATTATGTACATACTGACAGCAGTAACCTGGCCAAAGCCATGTAGAAGGGCTACTTTAATAATTGTGATCAATAAAAATGGCTATAAGTAAAGTCTTTTAACCTGTACAAGTAATTTTACTTAGTCATCTTTTCACCTGATGTCATAAGATAAACACACATTTTCAATTTAAACTCTTTTTTGATGATTTGTATAAAGCAACCTCTTACAAGATTGTTCCTGCCTATTACACAGCAGCCAAAGTGTGGCAGCACAAGTCAAAAAGAGTTGGGTGAATTGAATTTTTCAGTAAATTGAGAGAAATAAACACTAAACGATTCGCACCTTTGTAGGCACAATTTATGTTTTGGATGTTCCTGCAGTGAACCAATGCCACATTCAAGGTTGGTTCATGTCTAATATAGGATGTTGATGGGGGTGGATTCAGCCCCTAAAACCCTGTCATGTTTGACAACACATAGAAATGAATAAAAAAAGTTTTTACGCCCAATGTAAATTAGTAAAACAATAAAACGACAGCACTCTGCTTATTTGTATAACAGGTTGATGCTGGTACTATAGATATCCGGAATACTTGTTAAAGTCACAGTAACAACAACAGCAATATGATGTCACGGATAACTGACAGCAGCCTGCTTTAATTAAACTGTTTATCAAATAAGAAGGGTGCAGCATGTCAGGGTATGCAGTTATCAAAATATGTTATGTTCCACTTTCCAATGTTTGGGTATATTTAATTTGTGGTATTCAATGCTATTAATCTTTTAAAACAGCACTTTTCCAATTCACACCCAATATTTCCACCCCGAGACCCTTACTATATGCTAACCACAGGTCTACCCTTCCAAAATGGCAGAGAAACACTATGTGGGTGATAGCAGTCACATGTATTCATTTAGCCAAATTACAAAACTGTTAAATGCCATTTCAAAGTTAATCTTTAATTATTTAAACTAAAAGATATGCTCCTTTGTTTAACTAGCTGTAAACACAGCAAAGTCACTTATATTCTGTGTGATTTGGTAAGCTTTGTGCAAATATAGCAAGACACAACTACAGTACTGAGGCTCTGTGCACAATTTAGGAGTAATTTAAATATACAGGAAAGAACTCCAGGAAACAGAGGGACTAGAATGACAGAGAGGCTAACGCTTATCGTATCAATCCCTGCTGGAGTAGCAGCATCATTTTGCTAACTCTTTAAAGTTCCACTTTGGTTCCTTTTAGAAAAAAGACCCCATAGTATGTACACGGTTTGTCAGTTTATGATGAGTTCTATCTATCAAGTTAAATAGTTAGGCTTTGCTAATGTAGCCTTCTTTAAGTAGAAAGTCATAGATCTTTCTGGTCTTGTTCACATCAATCTTAATCAGGGATCGGGCCTGTGCAAGACGCAGACCACCTTGACGACGACATTCATTGACCAAGGCAGCCTTGTATTCCAGATATGCACCTGGGACCAAGCGGACCACTTGACAAAGCTGTAGGAGAGAGAAAAAGTTATAAGTGGCTTAAGTAGATACAGTAAGTACACTTTTAAAAATCTTCAATAATAAAAAAAGACAGCATCAATATCAATGATATTCAAATGTCCATTTTTGCTAACATTCTTATGCCGTTATAAACCGCAGGAAGCCAACACTTATCTCTTTCGCATTTGCTGCAAGGTGGAGAGAGCACTTCTTTATTGCAGGGTAGCCTCATGCACACATATCCAGTTTAGATTCTCCAATTTAACTCCAACTACACATCTTTGGGATATGGAAGTTAAACCAGAATAAAACCCCAGGTAGACATGGGTAATAAAAACAAACTCTACAAAAGCCGGGCTTGTGCCAGGAATCAAATCTAAGACATCTGTAATGTGTGACAGTGGTAGCCTAACAATTTAAATGTCAAATGTCTTTGTCTTATATATTTAATGGAAGTTGAAAATTCCAACATAATGTAAAGGATACTTGCAATAAGATCATTACCATGTTGCATTCACAATAAATTAAGATTTCATATACAGTATACATCATTTGTCAGGTCACAGCATTTAACAAAATGTTTGCTCCTTAAAAAAAAAGAAAAACGCATACATTGATGGTCTGTATTCATTAATTTATTTAAAATAGCTACCTTTTTATTTAGATTGTTGAGGTAAACTGCAGCACATCATGGATTTGTTGGGTGAAAAGTTTTGTCTGCTAAGCGTGAAATGCTTTTAGTTTGTTGTGTTACTTGAAAGATGCCGCAGGCCTTGAAAACACACCTCTCATAAAGCATCTTGTGACCTCTTTGTCCTCCTCCTGGATATACAGATGTATGTTCTAATCCTATCAGCCTTCAAAGCAGTTAAGGACAGGCTAATCTAGCCTTGAGACTAAATATAGCATTAGGCTTTTCATGTTCTACTTTACAAATGTGTTCTTTATCAAAGATAAGTTTTTACTCTAATTCTTATCATTCATATATCCTTTATCCATACTAAGTATACAAAATGGCGGTCTAAAAAAATCCTCAAATGATGAATATGGCTGTATTGAGCAATGCAAAGTTGAATAGAGACAATTATTTTTTTTTTATTTAAATTTTGATTATGTAAACTGTAATACACATTCATGTACAGTTGTTCCTTGTTACCGGATTCTAATCCTTTCCTAAAAATGGGTCAGATTACATTATTATAAATGCGGAAAAAATGTATGTCAAGACCATCTCAAACTGAGAACCAGTTTACCCAAATATCATTAAAAAACTTTTAAACATCTAAATAAACTATTAAACCTTGGAACAGTTCATTTGTCGAGTACCTAATTAAGACATTATTAATTCAGCCAACAATGGGAATATTACTGCATATTAGGCTATGTCTGTGGGTATTAAAGAGAAGCTGTGTCTTTACAATTCTCATGTAGAAGAAATGTTTGCCTCTCAGGCTGACCTGTATGGTGGACTTGTCTTAACACCAAATGTGTTTATGAAACTTATGATTAAAAAGAAAAAACACTCTACACTACCATTTCAATTATTTAGATTTTTTTCTACACCTTTCTTGGAGCCATGTTTCAAGATTACTCTGCTGTTTAGTGATAAATTGTAATCAATGCACAAGTGCTTCGTAGTTAAGTGAAAAAGTGAAAGACTTGCGGCATGCAGCTCAGATCATGTGGTCAGTAATAGCAGTATGCATGGTTACATAAGTGCAGTTGTGCAGTGAGAATTTTAAAATTATTTCAGTGGCGCATTGGATAAAATGAGCCTTACAGTGAACAGACAGTTTGGATACTGAAAGTGTGAAAAAAAAGAAAAGAAAACAAAAAAAGAGCTATTATATCAAAATACTGGATGAAAAAGGATGACTAATTTTATAATTTTTATATAAATAACTGTTCCAACAAATACTATGAATATTCAGGATGTATAATGTAGTTGTTAAAGTGAAATGAAACCAGCTTATAACAATTTTAAATCCCATAACTCATCGTATATAAGCCAGATGACCAAAAAAATAATCTAAAGACAGGGGTTAATATTTCATATAAAGTCAATGAATCAGTTGACCAAAGAGGTCATCTAGATCTCACATAACCCCCCTCTCTCTCTCGAGATTTTTTTTAAAAGCAACATTGGGTGGCTACTTATAATTCTTTGATAATTCAGCATCCACTATTTCTCTCATAATCCTTTTCAAAGATACCATTTTCTTCTACTGAAGACTTTTTTTTAAATCTACACTTTCTGAATGTTATATTTCTCTATTATAATACAAAAATCCTGGGATGAGATGAGACTTTTTCAGAGAGATACTTTCCTATGAGACGAGACTTTGTGCCAAGAGATTTAACCATGCCCGGGGCCGGAAATAAAAGACAAAGAGTAGATGACAAAGTAGAATGTCGTAAAGAAAGTCTAAAAAAATGATAGTAAAGATCGCATTAGCACAAACAAATGGAAATTATTACTCTGTGAAATAATGGAACAGTGAAAAGAGATCAAATATATTGTTTGGATTTAAACTTTAAGTCGGAGACTTGTAGATCGTCTAATTCGTGTTGACATCAGGGAAAAGTAGTGTTACTTTCCAATGAAGAGGCCTATCCGCGAGAATTATAAAAGATTTGTTGTCTGGTGAAAGTGAAATCCACATAAGTGAGCGGCAAAGAAGCCAAGTGGCTGGTGCGTAGCGTAGGACGGGGGATTGGCGAGCGAAGTGAGGAGGGGTGAAGCCCCCTAGTTAAAGTAATTTAAAAGTCCTTGTTTGCCAGTTTTCCAGTAAAACTGTCACAAAAGTGAACCATTACCTCTTTTTCCTTGTCATTGAGCTTATCAGTCCCAGGCAAACCAGTGAGGTTCAAGGGTGGAGCATGGCGTCTCCCAGTTGCTGAGGAACAACACAGAAAAAGGCATTCAAGATAACATTTGTGATTTTTATAAAACTGGATAGTATAAAAAAAAAAGGTATACATATTAATACCTGAGCTGGAGATTACGGATGAGGCTGGGCTGAGACCTGAGTCACTACAGAAAAGAAAAAACAAAATCAACTGCAAAATTAAACCACCACCATCATGGTTTATGAAAACATTTAATCCACTATAAAGGTTTAATTTTGGAACCCATATTATTTTCTTGAACATTCCATCAAAATGCTGTCAAGATTGATGTCAGACATTTTTTTCTAGGTAACTCTAAGTTCTACCATATAAGCAGTCGCTCAGGTCAACAGTATGTATATTCGAAATGGGCATAAAAGCATTAATCAGTATAATATTCATAAAATGAACATGCTTTTACTTTAATATATTGCACATACTCAGTTTGAAAATCAGATGCAAAATGCCACTTTTAGAACCTTCTCTGGTTAAAAGGCTAATTTGTTTTTACTGCTAGTATAGAGAAGAGCTAACATCTTATTTTGCCTGTTTAACACCAACATGGAAACCTGAGAGATGTCAGAGAAGTTATGAGAGCTCCTTGCTAGTGTCATGTTACTCCATACAAAGAATTTTCAATTCAATTTTAAATATACTTGAACAAGAACATTTTTCTAGCTTGAAACTGTCACCTCAATTACTGATTCAGATGATGGCTGAACATTATTTAAAGCAAACTTTAAACTTTATGAAACATTTATGAACTTTATGAAAACTTTATGAATTACATTTTAAAAAGAGAAGGAATACATTTATATGCACTGAAATTCAGTTATGGTCGCACTTGCTTCTCTCTTTTATGCTTCTTTTTACTTGATCTTGACTCCATTTTGAAGCACCCAAGCATACTAAAGCACTGTAGTAAAAGTGCAATAGTGTATATGAAAACCTAGATTTTATTTTATAATGCATCAATTTACTAATCCAAAAAGAATTTCATAATTTTTCATATTTATTAAAGTCATATAAATAAATAAAAATGTTTCAAATAATTATATGTAAAATTCAGTGGAAAAAAATATGCTAAACAACTACAAATATGTAAATGATCCAACAGCCATTGTTTTCTTGTGATTAACTCGGTATGAATGTAAACTGAACTCTTAACTGAGATCTCTTCTTACAATAAATAACTTTACCGCATTTTGTGACAAAAGAACTCAATTGACACTTGAGAGCTGAAATGTACTTAAGTCAAGAAGTCAAAGGAAAATCTAGGCCCAAATATTAGGACTTTTTGGGAATACATTTTAGGGTTCTGAACGTGGCTGGTGATATTGCATTTACTATTACACATATATTCAGTTTTGTGGCTGTGGCACTCACATAGCAGCCTGCTTGCACAGCCATCTTTGGCAGGCACCCCCATCCTGGATGTACTGCAGTACTTCTGACAACATACTACGCTTCCTTTTTTCTTCCTCCCGTGACCTTGACAACCGATCAAACACTTTTGCACCTATATTTCAAAAAGAAATACCAGGTTAAAAAAAGCTACATTTTTAAATGATATTCGCCTATGGCAAAAAAACACCAGAGTGTAAATATGACATACTCAGTCTCCGTCTGAATAAAATTGGATCAGGACGAGTTCAGAAATGCTGAAAAAAGCTGCACTAAGATAAGGCAACTACTGTCTACTCACTACAGAAAGTCTGGATTCCCATTCTTCGATATTCCTGAAGTTTCTTAATTTCTCGGCGAAGCTCAAATTCAACTACAAAAAACAAACCATCAAAAATGTACAAGATAGATGGGAATACAATAATGTACAGTAACTAATTAAAGCATGTGCAGGTTTCTTAAAAGGTAACTCCACAAAAACACTATTGTTTCACTTCACACTTACGTGCATGACTCTCAATGAATTTGCTGTGTTCGACTGGTCCAAGGATTCGTGCAAAATGCCTCATACTGTCATACATGTCCTGAACCTCTTTTGGATATCTTCTTTCCAAAACTGCCAGTTAGAAATATTTTTTCCAAAAATAAATAAATAAATAAATATGATGAAGAAGTATAGCAAAGGTGAGCAACTATGGACTATTAGAGAATGGTAAGAGACGCACGAGTCTGCTATACAATGAAAGATGCCAAAGCTGTTAGTCAAAGGTGGATGGACACAACAAACACGTTTCATAGCCTAAAAATCAAATGAGGAGCTAAAGAAGGCACCTTTAACTACTGAGCATTAAGGCGATTCAGAAAATGACCTTGAAAAAGAGTTCTCATAGGACACTGACTTATGCACTTTAGTTTAAACTTTAGAACTGGGGTGTCGAACTCCAGGCCTGGAGGGCCGCAGTGGCTGCAGATTTTCATTCTCATCCTTTTTCCTAATCAGTGACCAGGTTTCAGTGCTAATTAACTTCTTTTCCCTTCATTTTAATAGCCCTGTTTTTAAGGATTCAGTGCTCTGAATTGATTTCTTTCTTCATTAAATGGCAGCCAATCAGAAATGAGACACGAAACAAGCCAACAGATGACCAGCTAAATTGGGGTTACAAACTCCAAACCAATTTCACTTGAATCACTTTCTTAATGAGAAGCCGATTCTTGCTGTTAATTAAACTGCTTATTTAATTCCATGGCTTGTTGCTACTCTCATGCTGCCACAGCAGACATTTCTAAAACTGTTGATATTCTGTTTTTATCTAAGAACACTGTAAAAATGTTTTGGTGACCTGAGAGATCAACCTTCCTGAGACCTTCACCTTTCTTTATTTTCAGATATTGTTGCACAGGTGAGCCTGGTCATGTGGTGGCATGTTTTATGTCTATTATTTAGCTGCTAATTAAGGAAAAAGAAACAACAAATGGGCTTAAGTCAAGTTAATTAAAATTAAGGCAAAAGAAGTAAATTAGCAGCAAAAACTGGTCACTAATTAAGAAGACGGTTAGAATGAAAACCTGTAGCCACTGCGGCCCTCCAGGACTGGAGTTCGACACCCGTGCTTTAGAAGATGAATAAAAAAAAATAATCTTTGTGCCCTCGTGGTCTACATGAGGGATCACCTAGTTTTTGGTGGCAGCTAATTTGCTATTAAAAATTCCAGCATTGCATTTTATCATCTGAATTAAAATTTGGAAAGGTGCCTGGACTCCACAAAAAAACAAAAGTCTTTGTCAGCAGCCTGAATGAAGAAATTACAAAGAACTTTTATGCTGCTTAATGAAAGCAAAGTACATACTTACTCTGAAATTTCCTCAAGTTTATTAATCCATGGTCACGAATAATTCTAAAATGAGAAAAAATAAAGAAATTAAATAATTGGGCTGATATCCTTCAAGATTAAAACACAAACAAGGTAAAAAAAAAAAAAAAAAGCTTGGCATTTAGTTTGCTACCATCCACCTACAAATGAACTCATTACAGGAGTGTGTAATTATTATACAATTTTATATTTTTTTCTAATTTTACTATGGAGCTCCAGTGCTCACTAGCAGGAACTTCTTTCATTTTTTAAACCAGATGATTTAGCTTTTACAACATAAATTCTGTTTTTCTGCAACTGTATTTGCATTTTACTTAAATATTTTACTTTTAATATCCATCCATCATCCAACCCGCTATATCCTAACTACAGGGTAACGAGGGTCTGCTGGAGCCAATCCCAGCCAACACAGGGCGCAAGGCGGGAACCAATCCCGGGCAGGGTACCAACCCACCGCTGGACACACACACCAAACACACACACACACCCACCAGGGACAATTTAGAATCACCAATCCACCTAACGTGCATGTCTTTGGACTGTGTGAGGAAATGCATGCAGACACGGGGAGAACATGCAAACTCCACGCAGGGAGGACCCGGGAAGCAAACCCGGGTCTCCTAACTGCGAGGCAGCAGCGCTACCCGCTGTGCCACCGTGCTGCCATCTTCTTAAAATATTTTCTTATTATTTAAAAATTACTTGGTGCAGTTTTTGTGTTTCACCTGCTGTCACTCTGCAATTTCCCTATGGGATTAACAAAGTATCAGTCCATTTGTGCCTTGCTGGTCACTTTACAGGTAACATTATTAAAGCTTTATGAAAAAGCGAGACCTGCTGATGTATTCTATTAGAAACAAATAGCAAAACATGAAATGCACTTACAGCATTTTGAACTAGATGCAAGTACTTTATTAATTTGTTAGTAAACATGTCTACAGTCAGAACACAAAAACAGGAATGGCCCACTGAAATCTCTACTGTGCTAAAAAGTATTAATTTTACATATTAAACATAATAAAGTGCATGCACACATATTCGACTTCTAATAATAATGTTTGCCACTCTGTCCTATACAGTGAAAAATCTAGAAGCAAGGATTCTAACAAGAATTAGGAAATACTTTCTATTATATGACCCTGAATAGGCTAAGCAGGTTAGAAAATAGAGAGAACCACTTTCAGAAAATCTGAAAATATATGAATGGTTTATCCATACATTGTATTTGGTGTTCTGTTTTATCTTGCCTCCAGGTGCATAATAATTTACCGATAACCATTATCAACCATTCATTTAGAGTAAAAACAGCACAAATCAATCAGAAATCTCAGACATATATGGGTAATATGGCTTTCTCTCTATCAAAATAAACAAACACAGTCAATTTCAAGGTCATTTGTTATACCAGAACTTACACTTGCTTCTGAGAAGTAAATTAGTAAGCTTTAATTCTATAAATATTATAAAAACTACCTCAATGCGGCAGAAGTAGACATTTTGATTAACTAAGTAAAATAACCAAATAAAGGAATTAAAGATGAACACATCTTCCTTGACAAAACCAAAAAGACAAGAACACACAGAGCTCAAAAGTCCAGCTTTTCCTGCAATTCGTTGTAGCACCAATGGTGGCTTTGATAATGTTTGCTCTATATGAAACAAATAAAGAAGGCCTATAAACTGCATATGTGAAATCTATCTAGTGAAAGCCTGGCACTTGATAACTTTAAGATGTCTGGGTCATGAAACTGAAATGCAGTTCCAAACCCCTGATTTTCCCACTGTCATTCTACATAATAGGGTCAGGCTAATCTTATTGGAGTGCTGTTTCTTTTATTCCTTCAAACAATACCCCCAACTAATTCTAAAAGGGTTTCACATTTATTTCTGACGTACTGTTGATGGATGAGTTATCAGGATAATAATGCCAGTATACAAAGAATTCATGACTGGAAGTCCACTATAAAAAAACAATGGCCAGTGTTGGATTTCAGCTGTTTAAGTATGAACTGTATGTCAAAACTATTCAAGACTACTGCTGGGGGCCTTCAGCGCAGCATCAGATGCATTTCCAAAGCTAAGTATATTGCACAATGGAGTTTCACAACAGTGATGTGTACAGTAGATAAGCTTGACAAGTTACACAATAATGCACAGGTTGGTAAAAACCTGGGAATTAATGTCTTGATTATTAGAGTGTTAAACCTGGAGATTATGCCTCGACAGCTTTGCTCATTTTTTATGCTGGGCCAAAAAAATACTGAGTGAATTCTACATACTCCTGGATATTTGTGTGTGTAATTAACTATATTACCAAAAATAGTTTGACTCCCAATTGATAAATACTAAATGCAGAAATATAAAGACATGGTTGCCAACAACAAAGCAAGATTTCTCAAATGAAACAGAAGTAATCTTTACAAATATACAAGTCTAAGTTTCCTAAATAGCAAAGAAACATTACCAAAGCTGTTTTGCCCCCTACTGTTCAGCATAAGTATCACAACATGACTTTACCTTTAACAATGAGAAAATGAAGCTGTTAAGGAGATCCCAAGAATAACAAGATAAATAAAATTCAATTAAATATATTTAATGACTTTTTTCTTGAAACTGTACATATATAATGTAATTACAATTCATTACAATTTCATCTGCTTAGGTATAGTATTATTGGATCTTAAAGGCACACAGCTGTACCTACTGCCAGTGTTACCCCCAATAACAATACAAGCAGATGCAATATAAAACATAATTGGAAACTTGTTAAAAGACTTGTGCTACACTATGCCAAACAGATAATTAGAGAATAAAAGATTTCTATAACTGATGCTATTTACAGATTTAAAGGGTTAGCTAATTAAAAATGACCCTTCAAGTGAACAAGTGATCATCACAGAGGCAACTTACTTTTTCCTCCTTTGTCTTTCCTTAAGGCGTGAATGGTATATATCTACAACTGCAATCTTTAAGGCTGCAAAGAAGAGTAAAACAACTTTAGCCTCTAAATGAACACCACCAACACATAACAGCTTTTGAAGCACTTAAATATAAATGCCTATTCTAATCTTAAATGTAAATATCTGCTATGATACATAATCATATTTTTTTAAATTACAAGACTTTAAAAACCAGTTTTAAAAACACATTAGATAGATAGATAGATAGATACTTTATTAATCCCGATGGGAAATTCATTAGGCAACTTTTAATCTGTATCTATATAATGCAAAGTTGACAGACTCATTCACACACTCACTCGGCAATCAACAAACTGTTTTCAGTTAAGTTAAAAAGATGAAATTTGGTAGGACAGTACATCCAGGTCAGCAGGCATCCACTAAGAATATCAATATTTAGGGCAACCCACCCAAACAGAAGAAATAAATATTTCTGTATCTCAAAAATACCTTGATGGATTTCATTGAAATTTGGTGACGCTATATAAAAAAAGAAAACTAATTTTTACTATTATGCTAACTTAAATGTTCTGAAATAGGATGACAACATGCTTTATGAAAAAGAAGAATGAAGCAGAAATGATTTGATAGGTCACACGAACAGCAATACAAACCAATAGGGTGGACGGATGACTGAAGATGGGCTGTAACCAGCAATGAAAAATAACTATTTGATAATTGTGATTTGTGAGCCTAATTGTTTAGCATACATAGAGCTGATGTAGGGACAGTTCTTTCAGGCAGGGATTTTGGTTGATTACAACAGGCCTGGCATATCACTTTAGGCAGAACACATTAGTGATTAAAGCTGGTGAGCAGTGCACACATAGGGAAAAAGTTGCTATTTGGGTCTTTGAAAAGCAAAGTCCATAAATAACATGGTTCCGCTGTTAGGTATGGTAGGTATGCATACCTGGCATGTTTCATAAAAAGCTCACTGAATATACAAAAGGTGTGGCCATTTATAATGGCAAGGGACCATCTAGAAACCATCTGCAAGAATGAGGACCCCCATACTCGGTGTACATTCATCAGCATTCCCCCCGAAGAACTGGATGATGACTGTACTGCTCAAATGGCTTTTCTTTGGCTTGGATATGTATGTATAAGTGTTTATACTGCATTGTATATTGAAGTGAAAGCTGCATTTTAGACAATGTTTAATATATATCTCTTTTTGTACCATATATATCTCATATGATTATTTCCTTCATGGTTACTGAAGGGGTATATAAACAGGTTCATTTATATCCTGCATTTCAGTAAAGAACACAATCCCAGGGAGCATGTGCCCCCCGCTGGAGACAGCAGTATCCTGGACTGGAAAAAAGAGATGTGATCACATTGTGAATGGACAGAGGAAGATACAAGTTCAATAGTTAGCAAGCACTGCTTTGTGCAGTTCACTACTGGCACTCTTAGATGCATACTGGCTTTCAACATGGTTATCTGTTTCACTCTGTCGATCTCCTGACCTTGGCTGTGGTGTTGAAAACTGACTCACCTCCCACCCCCACTCTTTGAACGTGGCACTCGTAACATTAAGGGAGCACCAAGTATCCCACACTCTTTGATCGCGTTACTGCAAACTCCACGGGAGATTTAACATCTAACGTCATTCCTAGATAGTGGTGCTTGCATTTCTAGTGGGCAAATGCTCCATGCACCTCATTCTTCACATAAATACATCAGTATAACACATAGGGTACTGGCACTTCTGTATATCCACTTTAAGCACTGCTTTGCATATACATTTATATCTGCAGACTTTAAAGGGGAACCACATACAACTGACGAAAAACACAAAAAGAAATACCTGAGTGAATAACGTTAATGATTTTCATTATCTAATAACGATAATAACATCCATCCATCCATCCATTTGCCAACCCGCTGAATCCGAACACAGGGTCACGGGGGTCTGCTGGAGCCAATCCCAGCCAACCGATAATAACATATACTCAAAATTCACATTATTACTACTGATTGCTCATTTCAATTCAAAGGAACAAAATTTTCTGTGTGCCTACCAATAACATTAGCCCTTATTTTAAAAAACAAATATTGCATACAGGAAAGTACTTGGTTACATAGCACTTCTGATACATTTGGATTAACTCACGGCACTATAACTGTGGCCCACTGCTTTACCCGGACGAAGTGGGATAACACAGCCAGTTATAAGAATACAATCTACTTAAATCGTCTATTCTGACATTCCTATGTAAAGTTGGGATAAGTTAACATACTCTTGTTAAAACAAGAAAAAACCCTCAACATTAATATAATGGGTATTCAGCTAGTGACAATTCTCAGTTATCATAAATGCTAAAACTTAAAAGAGGGAAAACATCAATTAAATACTTAAAAACCTGAAATTGTTCTTATGTTTACAATAACCATTTAAAGCATTGTCCATCTATCTATTTAAATCTACATGGGAGAGGCGACATCTCACCGTGAAGAATGTCAGAGTCATCGTCAACAAAGTCAATATCTCTTAAATCCCACTCTGCATAATTGTCAAACTCCTAAGGGAAAACAAATGAGAAGACATAATATCATTATTTTTAAATGAAGAAAATTGAAAAAAAAAAAAAAAAAATAATGTGGCACTCAACAAAAGGAATTAATCCGAGAAATTGACACAGATTCAAAAACTATAAAAACCTTATTAAATCAAATAATCACTCTTCCACACACTTTTGACATAAAAATAGTTATGTTTAAAGCATTCATTTTGCATTAATTCTGATGTATAGCACAGCATAGCATATGTTTCCAGATGTTGCTGTTCAAAGCATCTGCTGTTCAATTAAGACACCAGAGAAATTACATTATGTTTGTTAACAAGAGTAAGTTCTGTCCAATCTCATCTAGACACACATACATAATTCCACATATTGGAAAACTGTGTTTTCAAAAACACAAGATTAAAAGAAATCCTCTATTAACACAAAATAACAGAATAACTTCAGAAACCCTGCTGGGTTGCATTTGATATTATATTGCCTCACACATGTATTTGACTTGCTGAGAAAGTGAAGAAAATGCCATTTTTAACAAAAACATGCAACTGTAACCATCAGAGTAACACTACAAAGTCTGGGTTAGTGCTGTTCGAACTCTTATCAGTACAATTACTATTATTTTTATTATAACACTTGACTATTTAAATGATGTGAACAATGTTTTCCTTTAAAACACTGCCTGCTCAACAAAGCTGCCTTTAACTACAAACAACAAAAGAAGTTCAAAGCTACCAAACTTTTTGTAAGTAAAAAAAAAAAAATCAGTAAAATATTGGGATATGCTCTAGAAAGGAGAGGAATGAAGGTCAAGACAGAATACATGTGTGTGAATGAGAGGGAGGTCAGTGGAATGGTGAGGATGCAGGGAGTAGAGTTGGCAAAGGTGGAGGAGTTTAAATACTTGGACTCAACAGTACAGAGTAATGGGGATTGTGGAAAAGAGGTGAAAAAGAGAGTGCAGACAGGGTGGAATGGGTGGCGAAGAGTGTCAGGAGTAATTTGTGACAGACGGGTATCAGCAAGAGTGAAAGGGAAGGTCTGCAGGACAGAAGTGAGACAAGCTATGTTATATGGGTTGGAGACGGTGGCACTGACTAAAAAACATGAGACAGCTGGAGGTGGCAAAGTTAAAGATGCTAAGATTTGCATTGGGTGTGACAAGGATGGACAGGATTAGAAATGAGTACATTAGAGAGTCAGCTCAAGTTGGATGGTTGGGAGGCAAAGTCAGAGATGCGAGATTGCATAGGTTTGGACATGTGCAGAGGAGAGATGCGGAGTATATTGGGAGAAGGATGCTAAGGATAGAGCTGCCAGGGAAGAGGAAAAGAGGAAGGCCTAAGAGAAGGTTTATGGCGAGAGAGGACATGCAGGTGATGGGTGTGACAGAACAAGATGCATAGGACAGAAAGATATGGAAGAACATGATCCGCTGTGGCAACCCCTAACGGGAGTAGCCAAAAGAAGAAGATGATGATGAATCAGTAAAATGCTACTTCATCACATATCAAGCATCCTGAATCTGAATCCTGTGACCAGTCACTTTGTGAATTGATCCATTCTACTTATATCTGTGTGGGTCTTCTTCCTACATTTCCTAAACTGTGTAGATTAGGTTATTTCTTGGTTCAAAGTTGGCTCTGAGTGAATGAGCAGACTCTACAATGGACTTGAGTCCTATTCTAAACTTGTTTTCTACCTTATGAAAAAATACTTCAGGGCCAAGCTCTTCTGATCTGTGACCCTGAATTGAATTAAGTGCAACTAAGAATGTTATGTTCTCAACAGCTACATGCTACAGTGTAAGCAATGGTGGGTGAAAGATATTGGACTTTAATTTAAAATGAACATTTTTAATTGGTATTTACTAATACAAAAATTAAAGTGTCTACTCTGTAAAGGAGAACAACATAATTAAAGGAAAAGCAATGACAAGAATTTTGTCAAGGTTGGCTTGCTAATAAGAGCTATAAAAATGGGTCTAACACAAAGCTTTTTGAGTAAATACAGACTACAATAAGATAAAAGGTAACTACCAGGAGTATTCTGAAGAGAAGACTGGAAAATTCGAACTATTTAAAGGTATACATGTATTGTCATTTTCACAGAAAATGTGTTCTGTACATTTGTGACCCCATATGCTGCACAAGACACCGAGTTGAGGGTCAACCAATCGTATGAAGAGAAGTACAGAGACAGTGCTTGTCCAGCTGTCACTGGAGTAACAATTAGATTCATTTGCGAAAACCCATGTTTGTACTCACTTGATGAAACTGGAATACAACTAAGACTCTGCTTACCATTGATTATAGAATCATTTAACACGTAGTCAATGCCACCACCAGCTGTCATGACTGAGGTGCCGGGACAATGTACAAGCGTGTACAGTCAAAATAAATAAATCGATCACTGTATCATAGACTACTACCACCACTTCTAGACACACAATAACATGCTACATTGTGGGTTGAATGTTGCTGGGCTACGTGGGGTGTGACATTCATGGTCTGCACTGCTGTAGGAATTTATGCAGGGATTTCTGAAGGCTCATCAAGTGTGTTTTTCTTGTTTTTTTCTCTGTGTTTCTGGCGGGACCAGGGGCTGGTCCACTCGGAGGTTGCTTCTGGTCTGCATGTGGCCCGCGGGCTGCCATTTGAATAGGCTGGCTCGAAGGTATTCAGTAACACACTCATTTCAGGGTCATTACAAGGCTATTGATACTGCTGATCACAGGGAAATAAAACCATCACCACTAATCCCTTGCATTTTTTATAACTAATTTTGCTTTCTTTGATTATATGTGCCTGTAATAATTGCCTGAGGTAGAAAAAAAACAAACATTTACAGCAATAATCCAGGCAAAAATTAAAATAAGATCTATGTTCTTTATGACTAAACTGGAAAATGACAAAGGTCCAATGTATATCTCTGGTTTGAAAAAACAAACGTACAAACATAACTGTATTAATCTGAAGTGAGTGTGGATGTGTTCATGAGTTTAGCCTGCAATGGACTGGCACACCATAATGGAGTCCCGTGCTACTGGGGTAGACTCTGGCTTTCTGCAACCATCAAAGTGGGTTTAGTTTATTGGGGGGGAAAAAAGACAGATGGATGATCCTCCTATGTTTACTACTATTTTAAAGGCTTTTAAAGTACATTAGCACACAACCAGAAAAGTAGGTTTAGACAGTTTTCACTCAGATGGGTCAAGTGACAAGCTCAAAATGAGTGTTGAAATTTGAGACTGCAAGGTTTACTTAACATAATTAAAAAACATCAAGATACTATAACACAATCCAACCTCTGCTCCTTAGGGACAAGCTGACAGAGATGGGAGTAGATTCATACCTGGTGGCATGGATCGTGGACTACCTTAAAGACAGACCTCAGTATGTGCGTCTTGGGAACTGCACGTCTGACATTGTGGTCAGCAACACAGGAGTGCCACAAGGGACTGTACTTTCTCCGATCCTGTTCAGCCTATATACATCGGACTTCCAACACAACTCAGAGTCTTGCCACATGCAAAAGTTCGCTGACGACACTGCTATCGTGGGCTGCATCAGGAGTGGGCAGGAGGAGTAGTATAGGGACCTAATCAATGACTTTGTTAAATGGTGCGACTCAAACCACCTACACCTGAACACCAGCAAAACCAAGGAGCTGGTGGTGGATTTTAGGAGGCCCAGACCCCTCATGGACCCCGTGATCATCAGAGGTGACTGTGTGCAGATGGTGCAGACCTATAAAAACCTGGGAGTGCAGCTGGATGATAAATTAGACTGGACTGCCAATACTGATGCTCTGTGTAAGAAAGGACAGAGCTGGCTATACTTCCTTAGAAGGCTGGCGTCCTTCAACATCTGCAATAAGATGCTGCAGATGTTCTATCAGACGGTTGTGGCGAGCGCCCTCTTCTACGCGGTGGTGTGCTGGGGAGGCAGCATTAAGAAGAAAGACGCCACACGCCTGGACAAACTGGTGAGGAAGGCAGGCTCTATTGTTGGCATGGAGCTAGACAGTTTGACATCTGTGGCAGAGCAACAGGTGCTCAGCAGGCTCCTATCAATTATGGAAAATCCACTGCATCCACTAAACGGTGTCATCTCTAGACAGAGGAGCAGCTTCAGCGACAGACTGCTGTCACTGTCCTGCTCCACTGACAGACTGAGGAGATCGTTCCTCCCCCAAACTATGCGATTCTTCAATTCCACCCAGGGGGGTAAACGTTAACATTATATAAAGTTATTGTCTGTTTTTTTACCTGCATTATTATCAATCTTTAATTTAATATTGTTTTTTGTATCAGTAAGGTGCTGCTGGAGTATGTGAATTTCCCCTTGGGATTAATTAAGTATCTATCTATTCATCACAAATGAAGTTTTGTTTAACGTTTTTGTGAGTAGTTTCTTATTTTGCTCAGAGGCAACTAGCTGATTAAGGGAAACGGAGTAGATCAATACTATTTAAGTAAGTCTATGATCACAGAATAAAAAAAGCTTGCAAATACTAATGTGTACAGTGTTAAACTCGATGATAATCCCAGGGCACTCGCCTCAACAAAATCTGCTCGAGCAGGCATGTATCCAGCCATATCTCGGGAGAGTAATGAATCAAATGCAGGTCTTGGAGGATCATCAGCGGCTGAAAAGAGAAAAAAAGTGAAGGACATGAAAAATCCAGATATAGCTCTAGTGCAAAGGTTAATGTCTACATGGCTTGCATAAATCTTTATATATTTCTGATAGGAGTTTCTCAGAATTACAAACCTGGTGTATCTAAGAGTATGCTTTATGAATTCAACATCTTTCCCACCCTAGTTCAGACTTCTTGGCACAGCTCTTGCCAAAATACCACCCCAGATACTTTAAAAATAAAAAAAATAAAAATATACCATACTATTCATGGAAAGACTGCTCCCAAAGTGTAAATGTAAAAGCTTTTAGGAAATAGGTTTTACTTTCATTGGGTATTATTTCTTGTTTGATTGCTGTAAGTGGGCAGTAATTTTACCTTTACATTGTATTTTTAAAAATTAGGAAGAAATAACACATACTTAGGCCTTCAACCTAATAAGTTATTTTTTTCTTAGGTCTTCAATATGCAAGTATAATTTTAGACTATTTTCAAATGCACAGTAGCACAAAGAAATGCTTACTTGCATGCTACCTCATATAAGTAACTTGTATGCACACCATATATACGGCTCACTGACAGATTATCGGTTGAACACATCTCAAGATGCAGATGACATTTTCAACTGACAATAAGTCAATTCTCCTTGTCTCCACATATTACCATTGTTAAATTCCTAATGTGTACTTGATCAAGGCTGATCATGTAAAACATTCCTTGAGCCCCAAAATTTCTGATTCATTAAAAATGTAACTAATTAGTTGTAACTATCTGTCCTTCAACTCTCCTTAAGCTTAACCTCTTTAAGAAGGAGTAAATTGTTTTACCAAAATAGGGGAGACATGAATAGAACTCATTTAAACCATTAAATTCTTTAAAATAAAATCAAGCTGCTGGGGATGCCATATGAACCAACCATTGTGTCATAAAACATATATGTAATAACCACAATTTTCAACCTCATTTGAATAAATACATATTTCTACAGTATATGTGTCCTGCCTGAGGTACACAACACTAGGAGGACACCATTAACATTATTTAATTTTTAAACATTTAACAGGATGTGGTACACATTTTTAGAAAAAAAAATCATGTCAAGAATGAAGAAGTTACATATTTAATAACCATCTGAAACAAATAGGTATCCTGTAATGCTCTGTACCTCCCAGAAACAATATTTTTTTTATTTTAAATTATTTCATTGACTTCAAATATTCATTACAATACATAAATTATAGATCAATAAAACATATTATTAAATCTCTCTTCCTTACTCATCTAAACAACAGAAATATTTAATGGTTAATATGAAGTAGTCACTTAAGAGATACTAAAATATGCAAAAAAAAAAAAAGTTAGCAATGGTAGAGCATGTTCATTCAACTGCCAGACTCCAAAAACTTTGAATTGTTGCTTGCAAATGTTTTATTTTTTCAAATCTTAAGTAAAATAGAACATATTTTCCAATTGTGTTATGGTAGTAGAGTAAGGATTCTTCTAGTTAAACAGGTTAAGATGTAACCAATACAGTGTAGTTGCAGTCTATCATGTTGTTTGAGTTAAATTTGAATAAATCTTAAATCATTATGTAATTATCCTGTTTGCCTAAATATTCAAGTCCTCCGTAGTGGAAGCTTCAAGACTGAACATGTGAAAACCATCTGCCTAATGTGGACACACCTGCCTTACAGCCAGTCTCCACCAATAAATCATTGACATAACTTTTTCTGGATGGAAAACCTCATGGTTATGGTACCATTATTCAGGTTGTGAATCTAAAGGACAGCTGTGAAAATAAAAACCTGCCTTCCAAAGAAATAAACAATAATACAGATGCATATTGTACACTTAAACATTAAAAGAATCCCAATTGACTGTCCATTGTCTTTTGAGTGCCTGGCTCTTAAACTAATAACGGAATCAGGTCCTGTCTCACTCATTGTTCTTTATCGTCCCCCAAAATACAATGCATCCTTCTTATCCGATCTGATTGAACTTTTGACCCACCTAAGCTCTTACTCTCAGAGAATTATCCTTCTTGGTGATTTCAACATCCATATTGACATCCCCACATCTAAACTGAGAAATGAATTCCTGTCCTTACTGGACTGCTTTGACTTGATACAAAATGTTGATTTTCCAACCCATTCTGGCGGTCATATATTGGACCTGATCTGCACTTCTGGACTATCTGTTGCCAACATTTACAGCACTGATTTGGGACTCTCTGACCATAAAGCAGTATTTTTCACTGTCTCATTACCTCTCCCACCTCTTACCTGTAAACGACAAATTTCTTACAGAAACCTTAAAAATATCTGTCCCTCTATCCTTTCTGGATCCATTTCTGATCTTTTACTGTCTGCACCTATTCCATCAACACTAGATAGTTTTGTTGACCACTATAACACAGCCCTTCACTCAGCATTAGATAAAACAGCTCCTTTAAAACATAAGGAGGTTTCCTTTAAACGCTCAGCTCCTTGGTATAACTCAGAATTGCGATCTATGAAAGCAGCTGGCCGACGCCTTGAGAGAATGTCACGTAAGACTGGCCTCACCGTGCACATCCAGGCTTTCTCTGACTAGAAAAGAGCTTACAGAGAAGCACTAACTTCTGCCAAGAACACCCATTACGGCAGAATAATAGAAAGTGGCCATGATAACCCAAGGGTTTTGTTCTCTGTAGTTAATAAACTACTCGAACACGCATCTATCCCAACTACCTCTTCTACTGAAGTCTGTGAGGAATTCCTCCACTTTTTCCGTAACAAAATTAAAGATCTAAATAATTCAACTAACATAAATATATCATCTGTTTATATCTCTCCCTGTTTTCCCACTCCATCCAGCTCCTTCTCTAAGTTCTCACCAGTCACTTCTGCGTTTGTTAATAACCTGCTTTGTAAGATGAGGCCGACTACTTGTGTACTGGACCCCATCCCCACCACACTACTTAAATCCTGCCTTCATGCCATAATCCCGACTGTTACAACAATAATAAACTCATCCCTTGACACTGGCTCTGTGCCGCTCACTTTTAAAATTGCTTCTGTAACCCCAACGTTAAAAAAGTCTGGCCTTGATGCTGACAATCTTAACAATTTCCAGCCTATTTCCCACTTACCTTTCCTGTCAAAAGTTCTTGAGCGTGTTGTAGCTTCCCAACTCACCAATTACCTAACCTCTAATAATTTGATGGAACCCTTTCAGTCTGGTTTCAGGGCGCGGCACAGCTGTGAAACTGCTCTGCTACGGGTAACCAATGATTTGCTTATGGCAGCAGACTCTGGACAAACTAGCATATTAATTCTGTTAGACCTCAGTGCAGCATTTGACACTGTCAGACATGACATCCTACTGTCCAGAATGGAGAACATGCTAGGTATCTCTGGCACTGCCCTCCAGTGGTTCAAGTCCTATCTGACTGATAGGCAAGAGTTTGTTAGTCTTGGCAACAGCAGATCCAACTCCGTGCCAGTCACACAAGGAGTCCCTCAGGGCTCTGTCCTCGGTCCTCTGCTTTTCTGTATTTATATGCTTCCCCTTGGCCATATTATCCGTAGTTATGGATTGGGTTATCATTTTTATGCAGATGATACTCAGCTCTACTTCAATGTTAAAAGTGGAACTTCATCAGAGCTTTCTCAGCTCACAACCTGCCTTAGTGAAATTAAAACCTGGATGGAGCAGAACTCTTTAAAATTAAATTGCAATAAAACTGAACTCCTGCAAATTGGGACTAAAATGCAACTTAATAAAATGAGCTCCTTCCCAGTCCATCTTGGCAGTGATCTCATCAGACCTGCCTCTACTGTAAAAAATCTTGGTGTCATTTTTGATTCCTCCCTCACTTATTCCGCCCACATAAATCACTTTAAGAAACTTTCTTACTTTCACCTCCGTAACATATCCCGTGTTCGCTCCTTCCTCTCTTCTCTAATGTTGAGAAACTTGTCCATGCTTTTATCACATCCCGCATCGACTATTGTAATTCCTTACTGGCAGGTGCCCCTTCTAATCTTATATCACAGCTCCAGCTTATTCAAAACTCAGCTGCAAGAGTCCTTACTCGAACCAGCAGCAGCGAGCACATCACACCCATCCTGCTCCGTCTTCACTGGCTCCCTGTGTCCTACAGAATCGAATATAAAATCCTACTAATAATCTACAAAGCTTTAAATAACCTCGCACCAAACTACATCAGTGACCTTCTCCATCACTATGTGCCTGCCCGCCCACTAAGGTCCTCTGATTCTGGTAATCTTGTTGTGCCCCTCACTAATCTACACTCCATGGGTGACAGGGCCTTCAGCTGTATAGCGCCCAGACTCTGGAATGACCTACCAAAATTAATCAGGTCAGCTGACTCCATGAATTCTTTTAAAAAACAACTCAAAACTCATCTGTTCAGGAAGGCTTTTAGCTCTACTTGACTTTATTACCTTTCTCTCAGTTTACTTCTCTGTCAAGATGCTCATGTAACCTGTGTGTGTGTGTGCTAGACCATCAATTATGTTGTCTGTTTTTTTTTCAGAATTTACTGTCTTAATCTTCTTTATTTATTTATCTGGTTTGTACAATGCTATATACTGTATATTCTGCCGTTCTTTATTAAATTCTGTAAGTGCCTTGAGCATGGGAAAGGCGCTATATAAATAAAATGTATTATTATTATTATTATTACTGATCTCCCACAACATTAAAACCATTTGACAGGTGAAGAGAATAACATTGATTATCTTGTCATAAAGGTACCTGTGTTGGAAGCGGGAAAAATGGGCAAGCGTAAAGATTTGAGTAATTTTTAGAAGGGCCAAATTGTGATGGCTAGTAGACTGGGTAAGAACATCTCCAAAATGGCATGTCTTTTGCATGTTCCTGGTAGGCAGCGGTTAGTACCTACTAAAAGTGATCCAATGAAGGACGACCAGTGAACCAGTGACAGGGCCACTGACACCCAAAGGCACATTAACGTGTGTGGGTAAGGACCATGTCCAATGCCAAAAGCGCCTACAACGGGTATGTGAGCATCACAAATGAACCATGGAGCAATGGAAGAAGGTGTCCTGGTCTGATAAATCATGTCTCCTTGTAGATCATGTGGACGGTCAGGTGTTTGTGTGTCATTTGCCTATGGAAGAGATGACTGCAGGATGTACTATATGTGAAGAAGACAAGCTGGCAGACACAATGTATTGCCATGGGCAATGCAGAATATGTTCTTCCATCATGACAATGGTATTCCCTGATGGTGTTGTCTTCTTTCAACAGGATAATGTGCCCTGCCACACTGAAAAAATTGTTCAGGGAAATGAGAAAGAGTTCAATGTGTTGACTTGGCCTTCGAATTCTTCAGATTTCAATCCTATTGAAAATCTGTGAGATGTGCTAGAAAAACAAATCTGATCCATGAAAGACTTTAAAAAAGTCAGCTGCTAATGTCCTGGTGTCAGATAACAAAGGAAACACCTTCAGAGGTTTGTGGAGTCCATGCCTCGAAAGGACAGACCTGTTTTGGTGGCACAAGAGGGAATTACACAATATTAGGGAGGTGTTTTAAATGGGCAAGAGTATGACTGATCAACAAATACAGAATTAGGAAAAACATCCAAAACGATACCCAAGTGTTTGTATGCTCCATTTTGGTACAGTTATAGGAAGTGGGATAGATGTCAAACCATCCAGAGATTGCTCAGAAAATTTTACCCTTAAACTTCTCTGTGCAAGCAAGGAGGAGACTTGTGAGAGAGCAGCCACAGAAATGCCCACAACTAAAGGTACTACCGAGTTCTGCAGAGACTGGAGTAAAAGTGCAACAGTTAACCATATCAAGAATACTGCACAGGGTAGCACTAAATCAGCCATTACTCAAAAAGAACTATGTGAAAACACATCTGCACTTTGCCAGAAAGCTTGAGAATAAGCCAGCTGTGATGCAGGTAAAAGGTTGGTAGACAGATGAGACCAAGATAGAGCTTTTTGGTCAAAGTCTACTCAGATATGCGTGGCAGCATTATATTGTAGGGCTGGTGTATATTAGCCTGGACTAAGCATCTGATTACAATAAGAGGAAGAATGAATGGTGGAAAACACCTACAAATACTGCAAAGGAATTTGTTTCAGTCTGGTCTGCTAAAAAACTGAAGCTTTGAAATTGTTATGAGCAAGATTGAAGTGAACGCCCTGGAAAACACTTGCCTGGAAAAATGGTACAAAGCTGGTACATATGTACCCCAAAAGACTTAAAGCTGTTATTGCTGTAAATGTGGCTGAATAAAATATTAAAGTTTCATGACTAAATACAGAATATTTCCTCTCTGCCACCTTCTTTTTCTTTTAACAAAAACAATGTCACATTGACAAGATTAAACCTTCAGATACATTGCTTTGAAATAAATATATCACAGCAACAAAATATCACTGTAGCATTTGTTACTCAGTGAAATTAGAGAACTAATTCAGAGACTAAATACTTTTACAAGGTACTATATCTCCAAGATAAAAAACACAAAAATATATGTAGACACACATTTAATAAAATCTTTGCTAAGAATGATGGAATAATCGCCAACTGTTAAGATAAATTATTAGTACTATAAGTTTTAGAAAAAGTAGAGAATGGCCAGAAACAAAAATGGTGTCTGTTTTGACAAAGGGTAGCAAATTATTATTATATTTATTATTATTAGAGACAAACAATTATGCACTGAAGAAAATAAAAAAGAGGAAGATGCTGAATATTATTGGAGAAGCCATCAGTTTGTGATGCTTTATATATTGGGCACTAAACAAGAACATTATCCAACATTATTATTTCTTATGATCCCAGTCAGATACATAAATGTTAGCCAGTATTAACCTAGTTAAATTTCCCCTTTTCACTATTACTACTGTGGTACGCGGCTGGGGGTCAGACCTAGCCGGGAAGCCTGGAAGGATGAGTTGGTGGCGTATGTGTCCTCCGGGCCACGAGGGGGCAACCGCCCTGGAATAGAAGAGGCCCACGGAAAGGGAGCAAGGAGACTCAAGACCGTTGGGGCCTCTGGTCACCACCAGGGGGCGCCCTGAGCCTCATGGAGCCCAGGACTATTTTAATGCTGCCACACCAATGGAGGACGATCCTTCCAGGGTCACCCAGAGTGTTTCTGGGTGCTCTCCTGACTCTTCCGCCACACCAGGAAGTGACGTCAGGCAGAGCACCTGGAACTCATCCGGGTGAGGATAAATGGGGCCGCCTCCCTCCTATCAATGAGCTGGAGTCAGGAGCAGGAGCAGGACGAAGCTCCTGGAGAGAGAGTAGAGGAGGCCCAGGGACAAGGCGAGAGAAGGCCCAGGAGAAGGGAGACTGGGGCTAAAGCACTGTGAGTTGTGCGGGACTGTGAATAGTCTTGTGTTGTGTGGACGACAATAAAAGGTATTTTGATAAAGATGCAGTGTCGGTCTGATGGTGTCCGGGCAAATATCACACTACACAAAACAAAAGAGTATTCTTTATAAATTAAATATAGCTACTTCTCTACATTTCCTACATAACTAGAGTGAAATGGGTTCTGTAGGAGAAGTTAATCAGTGCTACCCTGTATTACTTAAATTTGCCTACTGTTAAAAAAATAACAATGTAGGACTCCAATGAAGTAAGACACAGGTCACTAGTAGGTGGACCGCGGTCCTGGTCTGGACCCAGACTCTGTTCTGTCTGGACCCAGACTCGGAACAGACATATCATTGAGTTTTGGCGGAGATTAAATTTTTACTGACGACTCTTTTATGACAGTGTTTCTACACCGCTACTCAGTGAAAGGGACCTCCTACGTGTCTCTGATTGGCCAGTACTTGTTGCCTTCGTGGGTTCAAGTTGGTTGGGGTTAAGCATGAAGACGGAGATTGGTCAAGGTGAAGGCAAGAATGTCAGCCAATCACAGGCAGAGTAGGGCAGGCCTTCACTGAATAGAGGCGTGGAAAACCTACATTTCGTGTGAAAACAGCTGGCACTCTTGTGGCAGTGGCAGTGACAGGGAGAGGAAAATATAGATGACTGAGAAGACAAGAGAGAGAAAAGCAATAAAATTGTGAGTCAATATGCCATGGCTTTTGGTAAATGGCAAAAATTGACACCAAAAACCGGGCTTTTAATCCAGCATGGACCGAGACATTTACAATATGTTCATACTGCGGTGGGCTGGCGCCCAACACCCGGGGTTTGTCCCTGCCTTGTGCCATGTGTTGGCTGGGATTGGCTCCAGCAGACCCCCGTGACCCTGTAGTTAGGATATAGCGGGTTGGACAATGGATGGATGGATGGATTTATGTTCATACTTCCGTAGGAAGCTCGAAACCGCTGTGTCTCATCTGCTCTGAGGCGGTGGCAGTGGTTAAAAGTGGGAATGTGAAACGCCACTATGAAACTAAGCACAAAATTATATTTGAGAAAAGTTACCTACTAAATGTGCCAGTAAGGCTACAGAAAATAAGTGATCTTAAAGCCAAGTACGATCGGTCAGGAAGGATTTTAACACATTCATTTACTGGCCAACAACTCGCTAACGAGTGTTCCCTCAGAGTTGTGTGGATTTTGAGACATCACAAAAAACCACTTAGTGATGACAATCTTCACAAATGCACGAGGATGGCACTGACACCATTCCAGCCCAGATTTAAAATCCTGGCAGACCAAGCAGGAGCGCACTTCTATTACTGAACAAGAGAAAGTAGGCAGCGGGATACGAGGGAAGGAAAGAGGGGAAGATACGTTCAGTTATTTAAAGATGATCAGACTTACTGTGAAACTGGTTAAGCCTGTTCAGTTGTGCACATATTAAAAACTCATATATTTTATTTTTATATGAGGCCAAGTCTTTTTTTTTTTGTTGAAATGTTAAAACTTGTTATTATTATTATGAAAGTACTGATTATTTAGAATTCTCAGTTGAATGCCAAATTTACCTTGCTTTTACTTTTGTTATTTATTTTTTGTTATTTATTTTATTTATTATTGTATGTAGCCCTCCAGAGTCCAGAGTTGCACTGAAAATAAATATTGTTGAAATGGCATTGAATTATAGCTTTCTTTGTTCGATTTGAGTCATTGACTTCACATAGTGCAGATGTTGATACAATGGAAATGCTACTTCAATATATATAAATTAATTGTAATGTATAACTAAATTATAATGCAACTTAAACATGATGATGCTGCGGACCTGTACATGAGGAAATTTTCTCTATCCGGACCTCCTTAAATCATAATTGACTACCCCTAAAGTAAGATGTCATAACACTTTCTTGTTTTAAATTTGAAATTGTAACTAAAGAATGTTAATGAATGAGCAAGTATCTGTTCTTTGATTATTCCTTCCACAGTCCAAAGACATGCAGGTTAGGTGCATTGGCGATTCTAAATTGTCCCTGGTGTGTGTGTGTGTGTGTGTGTGGCTGGCACCCTGCCCAGGGTTTGTTTCCTGCCTTGCACCCTGTGTTGGCTGGGATTGGCTCCAGCAGACCCCCGTGGCCCTGTAGTTAAGATATAGTGGGTTGGATAATGGATGGATGGATATTTTATTAGTAACAAATATTTGTTATTCTTTTCAGTTGTAGGTTTTGAGATTCCATTCAGAATATATTTTGTTCTAGAATTTAACTATTGTAAAGCTTCATATACCAAATCCTGGATTTTTTAAAGTTTTTCCCTTCCAAAGAAAAATAAGGACTTATTACAAAATGCATCATATAGACCAATCTCACGTCTGAATAATGATGTTAAGATTCTCTCCAAAGTTTTAGTTAGAAGGATTGAGAAAGTGCTTCCTTCTGTAATATCACAAGACCAAATCGGATTTACTAAAGGCAGACACTTAGCTTCAAACCTTCGGGGTCAATTTAAAGTAATGTACACCAGAGATGTTATTAATTTTGGATGCAGAAAAAGCCTTGGACAGAGTCAAATGTAACTACCCATTCACCACATTGCACAAATTTGGGTTTGGCCCAAACATATGTGCATGTATAAAATTACTTTATACCAATTGAAAATGCTGTGCTGGACCCTTTCCCAGCCGGGTCACTGTAATAGAAGGGCAGTATGGAAGGAAGCATAAACCGAGACTGAAGCAACATCCCTTACAAAGGGATAAATTAATGGATAATGTGGGTGAGTTGGTACATTTCGAGCAGTTCCTCCCCCAGTATGGTTGATGGTTGTGCTCTGCTGCTATGGACACAATAAGGACATTCCCAGGGATGTATGGGAGTCGTAGTCCTCAGGGTGGTCCGCCAGGTTGTGTTGCAGAGAGAGGGACTCCCTGATTCAGGAGGCTTCAGTCTGACCTGGAAGTGCTTCTGTCTCGCTATGCCCCTGTACCGGAAGTACTCCTAGGTCTGACATAAAAATTAGCCATCCAGCCTCTGGAGGCTGTGACAACCAATTTTTTAAAAATTTTATTTATTAAACCAACATTTTATACATGGCTGTTGAGTTGGGGCACAAAACCTCCAACTCCTCAATTTATGGTACCACTGACTCCAGTTCTAATAAGCCAATAATTGCTTCTGACTCCGCTGCGCTGGTTTTATGAGTGTTAGCAGTGATTTCAATGGAACAAGTGTTTGTCTAAATATCCTTGAAAACTGCTGCCAGCATGAGTTCTCTAAATTACTTGCTACAAAAATACTTAGGTGTGAATTGTGTCATTGAAAATAATGGAAAATAACTTTTCAAGAGGTTTATAATATTCTGGTCCAGCACTAAAATGCTAGAAAAATGCTTAGGTGTGAATGGGCCCTTATGGTTATGATTTATTCTTCACACAAAGATGAACCCTGTCCACTCATGTACCACAAAAAGTAATGCCCCGTTTGTTTTTGGAGTTATTTTATATTTTCTTATTTCTTTTGTAAAATTTATTTCAATAAAAAAAGAAACTGAAAAAATAAAAACTTACACTGTTTTTTTTTTCTTTTGAAGAGAACCAAGAAATATTTTTGATTTTTAAAAATATGAGTAAGAAGGTGTACTTTATTAGTCATTGATCAACAAAGTTACACATTGAGTTGAAGGCTTTTTGTAGATGCTTTCCTAATGTTATTTCAGTTATCTTCATCTAAATTGCTGACTGTTTGTCTTTGCATGCTTAATCAACACAACAAATTAATGTACCAGATTGTTGTATTGAAATTAGGGCCTTTTGTGTCTGAAAGCAGAACTGCACATAATGCAATGTCAGGGCAAAAGTGTTCTCAAGCATTGTCCAAATGGTAGTACATTAAGCATAAACACTTAATTACTTGCTGATCTGATCCAAGTTTTGTCCAGAACAGTAAGAGTTTGTTAAGTATGCACACTCCACTCTGTGCCATCTGTTAGTGTGTTTATACCCCGTGCCCAACTGTCTCATCTATGGATTGTTAGTCAAGACGGTACCAAGTTGTAACAGCGTTCATGATACAAAGTGGCCTACATTTTATATTAAAAAACCTATTCTTTTACACTTGATTGAAACAAGTCTTTTTCACTGAAGAAAAAAACAAACAAACTACCAAACCAAAAATAAGAATATGTTGTTCCTGGACATAATGTAAGCATAAAAACAAATTAGATGGTGAGCTGAAAAAAATCTGCACAGTGTCACAAAATGGCATCCATAGTAACATAATTGGAAGTGCAAAGATTTGAGAGTTTCTATTATATTTTGAAAATTCATACAGCAATACACATTCCAATAGGTGCAAAATTCAGATGCAACTGTGACATCAATGCAGAGAAAGATTTATTAAAATGCTCCATAACTTCTTTTTTGCCAGCTACTCACGTTTGAAGGGAATGGCAGTGTCTGCTGTTCTAGCTTGCTCCATTTGCTTCAAGCTCAGCAACGTGGAGGAGAAAAGGGGATTGTTAATAAAATGTTTCATATAGTGACTCTCGCAGTCCTCTTTACTCTTTGTCCGCATCTGATTGGCCACATCCTGCCTACAAGGGAAACAGGAGACATTCTTAGTATTAAACAAGTAGATAAAATTACAGTCGAGTACAAATGTGACTCTGATGCCATTCAGTAATCAAGTTGGACAGCCACCGTAGTGGTGTTTGTCACCGGATACCATGTCAAGGAGCCAGTGAAACTGACGCAAAATACTTCCACTTTTCTAAATTTTCAGCAAATTTCCATTAAACACTTACTGCTAAAATAACAGAAGGTTTCTCATGCATCTCTTTTTGTGTTGTGATTGGCCATTTCAGTTATACTCATAAAAACCTCAATAAACACAATACTATATTTTTTCAGATGTTTGCTGTCGAGTAATAACATGCTGTGGAACAAATGGAAAAAAAAAGTGTGTGTTTCTGTCCGTCCCGGAAGTGAGAGGTGGAGTCGGGGTAAGGGCAGAAACAGAAACTCACTTAGCTGCTAATACACAAGTGAGGCCAGCACGTCAGCAAAACGAAACCTCAGAAGAAAGTCAAAGTCGCTAAACCACTAACAACATTGGCAACATGGTATCCCTTTTACTTTTCCTCCCGTCGCTAACGCACAAGCGAGGCGAGCACGTCGGCAAAACTAATCCTCCTAGGAGAGAGATGCCCAGAGTAGGTCCTTTCAATTACCTGACATCTCTACATTTCAATTTTTTTTCTGAGGATTTCAATAGTTTCTAGGATTCAGGACTTTTTACAGCACAGGCTTACACAGCTAGTATAGTACAATTAATAAATAATACAGTACTAAAAATTGCATTTCCGGTTTGTGTTCCACCCTACAGGTGCAACCGTTGGCTAAAGTAGGAACTTAACCTGCACCACAGTGAGGTGGTACTAGGTTTTAAACATTTAAAATATTCAGAATTTGTGAGGACTATTTTTTCAGGTAATGAATAGGCAAACCGTTTAGTCAAATACTTTTATTTCTTTGTTAGATGGAACATTCTGAGTTTTGTGAGAGCAAGTCTGTTTGATTTGACCACTAGATCGCAGTCCATAATGTTACCATTGTCCTGTTATGAAGCTATAACATAAAAAATTGGAAGCTGCTATTTAGTGATTCAGCAATCCAGAGTTCCCAGTATAACCTCTTGTTTTAAGAGGAGTACTTACAATTTTTCTGTATTTTGCTTGCATGGGAGGAAGGAAATTTCTTTTGACTTGAATAGCTACCATGTACATTTGTTTGCTCTTTTCACGTAGAGCAAGATAAAAGCTCACACTGCTGTATACAATGGGACTGGAAATGGAAAGATCCCTGCATCTTTAGTACCATCACTTGACCTCATTGGGCTGTACAAGAAAGTTCTTTACAATGGAAGAGGCAGTTTAACAAGGCACAAGTTAAGTTAGCCTTTTGTAACAGGAATACTTTCAGTCAAAAGGCCACATAGCTGGCCACAAAGAACTCCACTTTGTCTCTTCTGGCTAAAACAGTGTACAATACAATACAGTTTATTTTTGTATAGCCCAAAATCACACAGGAAGTGCCGCAACGGGCTTTAACAGGACCTGCCTCTTGACAGCCCCCCAGCCTTGACTCTCTAAGAAGACAAGGAAAAACTCCCAAAAAAACCTTGTAGGGAAAAAATGGAAGAAACCTTGGGAAAGGCAGTTCAAAGAGAGACCCCTTTCCAGGTAGGTTGGGCGCGCAGTGGGTGTCAAAAGAAGGGGGTCAATACAATACAATGCAGTACACAGAACAGAACAATTTCTCAATATAGTAAGAAATAAAAAATATAAATAGTGTAGAAGGCAGGACTTGAGTTTGCAATCCAATGCAATCCAAAAACTCCTTGGCAAGTTTCAACCTATGACCAGAAGAACTGGACTGTTTTTGGGTAGGGGTATAGAGGATGGAGCATACGCTTACAAACCAACTCAGGATCCCAGATTAGGACCTGATGGGTAACACCTCAGCACCACACTAGTTCATGAGGTTTTTTTTATGGTGGCTGGAGTGCCAATTCTGCCACCAGCCCCCAGGTTTTTCCTTGCAGGTTGGAAGGCCTACATGCAGGGCTGGATGCAGATTAACGTCATACCCAGGACAGAGCAATTGCAGGTTAAGGGCCTTGCTCAAGGGTCCAACAAAATAGAGTCACTTTTGGCGTTTATGTGATTTGAACCAGCAACCTTCCGATTGCCAGTGCAAATCCCTAGCCTCAGAGCCACCACTCCACCCAGAAGGGGTATACTAACATTTAATTTTATAGGAGTTAATTGCATTCATGGTAGTAATTTGCTAGTATATGAATATATTACCTAGATAAACAGTTTTGTCTTTTATGCGTAACTTGACTAATCTCCATTATAGTTTAATATAATCATTTGAATTTATTTTGTTTAGTGAGCCTAGAAGTATGTCTTGTTCATAAATATATTGTGTGTCATTGACATATTGTAAATTGAATTTGTTGATGTGTAAGTCAGCTTCCACAGAAAATGCAACTCCTCTAAAAATATACATCTCATGGTGAATTCCAACTTGTCACCAGACCCTGGCCTGAAACTAACCATTAAAAATATGCAATCCACAGAAGACTATTTCAGAGTTCATTGTTTTGTTTAACCAAAAAATAATCAAAATAGCTGGCAGAAAAATTACTTTTTCATTCTACACAAAAAAAAACCATTAAGCAAGAAGACAAAGAAAAAAGAAAAAAAAACAAGTTGTAAACATGCATAAATGTAATTATGGAAATTCTTAATTAAATCATCAGTAAATACACAGTACCCTGAGTGTAAGGCAACCATACAGAATACTGTATGTTCCATAATAGCCAATTCACCTACCAGTTCCCAAAACCACAATCCATAACTGCCTCCAACAATGTAACTTCTTCATGAGCGGTCCAGTTAGGATCTAGAACAGGGAAATCTGAAGTCTGCAAACAGTATAAGGACAACAAACAAGCAATTCATTAGGTAAACACAAATCGGTCAGAGTATGCCTCTGACTAACACACATGCAAGAATAACAAAAGCAGCAGCAACGTCAGCCTCCAAAGTGAAACTGGTGCCCTAGGAGATGGGCACTTATTGTGGCATACCATGATTTCATACTTGTGGTCACTCAGGTGGTTTTTGTATTCAAATCCTCTTGTGAAACACTGTAAACGAAAAAAATGTATTTTAAAAAACGAGCAAACAATGGCTGCTACAGTGCTATCAACCAGACAATCAGGACAACCAAAGAAAATGCATCATTCACCCACCAAGCAGGCAGCAATTCCCATTTTACCTGTAGGCACAGGAGGACAGGTGTCGGGCCACACTCGGCGCATTTAATGTAAGGTTCTGTCAGATACGATGAGCAACTCCTGCATGGTGGCTTGTCAAAAGGATCGGCTGCAAAACAGTCACAAGAATTAACTTTCTGAAAAGGCCAGGTTTCCAAAGTCATTGTGGTTACACAACTAGCAAACAGGAGCTTCACAGTTTCAGTAGTGGCCTGGCTCCGACATCGAATGCATTAGCCAGGCACTTGTAAACAGGAGGCAAAACGACTTAACAGGTAGCAGATCTACGATAACGGGACACTCACCTCCGAACGGCGCTAGCCGGTCCATGTCCCTGTTTAACTCGTGTCACTACTAGAGTGTTTCACTTCTTTAGCTGGTCGCACAATAGCAGGCAGGGCAGCGGCACACAGAGCGCAGGCGCAAGCAATCGAGCGTGAGCACCATTGAGCAGGCAGCACTGTAGTTCACGCCCTCTAGTGGCAGAAGCTTTGCAATCCCGACTCTCTTTAGCGGTGCCTTGCGAAGGAGACTTAATCGAGGTAAATAAATTGTTATTTCAACAAACAAGATAAAGAAACACACAAATAAACACCATCATTTTCCATAAATCTAGCTAAAAAAGTATGGGCTGCACGTTGACGCGGCGGTCAGGTAGCTTCGGAGGACTCGAATGAAATCTCATCCAGTTCTTGTTCACCTTGTACATTAAAGTGATGCACCAGTTTCCCTTTTGTTTTCGACATTGCTGACATTAAAGTTTCACTAAAAGTGTTTGATATTTCCTAATTTAACAGTTTTTGTAGTTCCTAAAGTGTGTAAAGTTGTAGCTGTGTTGAGATGACAAAAATCGTGTTTTATGCCTGATTCTTGCCAAGAATTCACTAAACAACACAACTCCGTTACAAGGCTGTGTAAAACATTATATCCAATTTTTAAAAAAATCTTAGACGTTTACATTATTTCACCATTGACCTCAGACTTCCTTTCTAAGAAGTGTAGAGTACCAAAATGTTAAATAGCTGTCATATACAGTATATGTAAACATTCGCAGCATCATAAAATAAAAGTTTTGAAACATAGCACATGCAAAAGCAATTTGTATTATTACTTAAAAACCTACGGCGCTTCTGTAAGGAAAACAAAATAAAGAATCTGATTTCTTACCTGGGGCGGCACGGTGGCGCAGTGGGTACCGCTGCTGCCTCGCAGTTGGGAGATCTGGGGACCTGGGTTCGATTCCCGGGTCCTCCCTGCGTGGAGTTTGCATGTTCTCCCCGTGTCTGCGTGGGTTTCCTCCGGGGGCTCCGGTTTCCTCCCACAGTCCAAAGACATGCAGGTTAGGTGGATTGGCGATTCTAAATTGGCCCTAGTGTGTGCTTGGTGTGTGGGTGTGTTTGTGTGTGTCCTGCGGTGGGTTGGCACCCTGCCCAGGATTGGTTCCCTGCCTTGTGCCCTGTGTTGGCTGGGATTGGCTCCAGCAGACCCCCGTGACCCTGTGTTCGGATTCAGCGGGTTGGAAAATGGATGGATGGATGGATTTCTTACCTAAAAGACTTCACAAAGAATCTAGCAGCACGTACAGTAGGCACATTTGTGCTCAGGTCCTTCTGTTTTCTAAAACACAACAATTTACAATAAGAACATCCTAACAAATGTCAGTTGTGGTGGTGGCACACTCTGAACAATACTGGTTCTAAAATTGAACTTTACTGGGTTGTGATTCCTCATAGAAACCATTGCTTGAAAAAGAACCATTTCTTTCTACATAGGAAAATGGTACTTTGGGCTTTGAAAAGGTTCCTAATATGCGAACAAAACATAAATATTCAATGTATAATATGTTACCAATTGAAGGATACTAACAGATAAAGAAAACCTGATATTAGCCTCTTTGTATGCATCAAGAATTTTTTTTTAAATTAGGAGCCCATTGGTATTTCTCAAATCTATTATTATCTATTCATTATTACTTATGGAACCTGTTAATGATCTAAAAGAAAAGGTCTCTTTCCAAAACCTTCCTCAGGATGGTTCTTTTAGGAACCCAAAAATTGTTCTCATAATGCATTGCTCTAAAGGAAAACTTTGGCACATTTGTTTTTAAGAGTGCAGTGCGATGGCCTGGGAACATTTTCTATCTCGGAACCTGGACACCTTATCAAAACTGAAAGAATCATCACTTTTGTTCTTTTTGAGAATGTTCAGTCATCCGTGCGTGAGTTGTTCCATGCAGATTCAGTATGACAAAATACCCAAAACACAAAAATAAGTTCACATCAGAATGACCGAATAGAAACAAAATTTGGACTTTCTTAGTAAAATGGCAAACGTTAACAATAACTGAAAATATCAGGAAATGAACAAATAATTTGTTAGATGTTGTTAGATGATTTGAGTAGAGGTCAAGTGACTCTGATTTTTTTTTCCTGTATGTTCCGTCCCCGACGCTAATCATAAACGTGTGTTACTGTTTAGCTTCAGTAGGGGGAGCTGCAGAACCCGCAGCAGGCACCTTCTAGCAATGGCACTCGATCTGCATTAACTTGTGTGTGGACGTCGGGAAGAAATGTGTGAGGAGCCAAACTGGTCGTAAATCATATATTTTTGTAAGTTATGAGTTGGTTTATATGTGACCACTACTGGTTTATGGAGAAGGGTCTAGTCACTCTGTTGGGGTTTATGAGGGACACGAATCAATATAATTCATATGAGAACGCACGCAAATTAATGAAGTATGCATGCAAACCGATAGTACACAAAATACAAAAAAAAGTACAAAAATATATGATTATGGCCTGTTTGGCCTCTCATAGAAATGGAGTGCCCGTGGAGGCTGCAGGTAGATTCCAAATATGTGCGTTTTGAGCCTTGGACCCTAGGATTGTAAAGTGTCATATACCTACTATGCACACCTACCCTGCATATAAAGTTGAAAAATGACAGCAAAAGAAAATACTACTAAATACTAAATACTACTAATAATCATCATCATAATATCATCATAATGACATTATTTATTAGTCATTATTTATACATTTATTTTCCAAATCTACATAAATCCGACACAACTTTATGGGAACAAATCCTAAAACCCAAGAAATTAAAAAAGAATTATGCAAAGTAATAATACAAAGTAGTAATAGGCTTCGAGAACATCTTTGTTGTCGCTGATAGCATAACAAAACATGCTCAAACTCGCGGAGATATGAGAGCAAGTTAAAATATCATAAACGCGCACATTTTTTTTTATCATTGTACTTTTACAATTTAATGCATTATAGTACAATCCTAGCAGCGTCAAGTGAAAGAAAGAAATCAAAACTTTATAGGCTGCTAGCCTTTACTAGGCACAATCGAGTACTTACTCGCACTCACTCAAGTCTCACCTTTCAGTGGCCATCTGACACAAGAAGAGCGCGTTTGGACTGAATAAACACCTTTAGGAATCACCGGGAAATTATACTGAGTCCACAAAGAAGGCATCAAACGTTACCGATTTATAGACGGATCTGTCAATAAGACGTCATTTCATATAAACGAATGTAACGGTAAGCGCCATCAGATGGCGATATACAAAGCAGCTAAGGTTACAGTTCAATTGACCCTTTGCAGGATTTCAGTATATACGGAACACATAGTTGTCTATATTTGGCAGACATTCTACTCTATTCTATTTTATTTATTTACTACGTATACTATTCAACTACACACAAAAATATTAAAGCGGGGAAAAGATTAACATATTTCGCAATATTTTGTCGTACACACGAGGGCGCCCTTGTTCATCTAAAGTGACCCTGAAATGTCCTGCCTTTACTGTAAACGGTACATTAGGCGTGTATAGCAACCGGAACCGATTATTATTAGACTAGAAAAGTAGCCCTTGAAAAGAAAAAATCAATATAACCGACAGAACAGCTACATATACATTATCTTGCCAAATATATTAAGGAGAAACACAATTATATTTTTGCTCCTGTACTTTATCTGTTTATCCATCCCTGCATTTATCCTTATTGAACAATGCTTTTCAACCCAGTGCTAGGAGCCAGTCTATCAAGTAATCGCACATATTCAGTCATCCCAGTTTAGATCACCAATGAAATTAACAGGCAGTTCTATAGGTGGTAGAAACATAAAAACAGAGTTACAAATCAAAGTGGACATAGGGAGAACATGTAAACTCAATGCAGAAAGTGATGGAGTCATAGTTCAAACCTGAGCGCCATCCTTATAGGTAAGTACCCTACTTATTTGTAATTCCCACAAGCCTGTTCATTGAAAATGTTCTACCGTTTGAAAGCATGTGTGTTAAGATACGAAACATATTCAAGAAGCCTCGAATTGTCACAATAGTGGGAATGAGAATACAATTATTGTGGAACAATTGAACTTTGAAAGTAAAAATAAGTAACAACAAGCAGCCATGGATTTTGAGAAGAAGGCACGATTGAAACTTCTAAGAGGGTGAACAACTTGGAGATGTTAGAATAATATTAAGAACCTGAAGGGTAGAGTGGAAAGCAGAGAAATATCAAGAGAGCAGTGATGCAGATCTGCAATGAGTGTGAGAAAGAAAGGATATGTGGACACTGAGCAATGAGGTAGAGAAGTGCAGATAGAAAGAGATAGAAAAGTAGATGAAGGGAGGGCAAAACTAATAAAAGGTGCAAAGGGGAAATGGAGAGAAAAACAAGGGCAAACATCTAGGCTGATACAGCCCAGTCCATTCCCTGTTGGAACATTTATAGTCCATTCATTGGCAAGATGCAGACTGTGAACTAACCACGTTCGACTTGTGTCAACTGGATTTGTTCAGCTTGTTGAGCTTTCTGCAGCCTCAGGGTCCCTTATGTCAGTGCCAGTGAATCTAAGCATTTGAGCATCTTTATAAAAAGAAACAAGATTGTCAGAGGTAGGCATATCCGGCACGTAAGCACTCTGTGACTGACAGCAGCTGACAGATGGCACTACAAAGGCAACGCTACGCGGCTTTTTTGTGGCACCCTCGGTATGATTGGCACATTGCAGATTGTTAGACATTAACTGTGGTACACGTGCTCAAATGGCTTCAATGATGTTCATATTTTTCTGACCAGCATGTAGAGTTGGCATCTGGTAGGAAGTTTTATTTTCAAATTAATATTGCAGTTTGTCCTTTCATATTAGCAACAGTGATTTCCAATACACAAAATTAGTGAAGGTTTTAAGCTGGGTGTCTCTTCTGTTGTTATAATGAAAATCACCACTATTTTTTTTTAATTGTAGGTAATCCTGGTAGTTGCTTTACACTGTCTCAAAATTTTACAGACTAAAAGTGATTCATGGATTTAACTCTTTGAGTCTATTTGTCTGACATTTTTGAAGTGTTCACACCATCTCTTTATTGATTCTCTTTACCTATAAGGAAATAATAAGCTACAGTACTGTTGAAAAAGGGCACTAATGCAAATAACAAATATCTTATAAACCTTAACAGAAATGCCAATTGTTCTGAGAGCAGATTATGCTAAAAATAACCACAGATTTTTAGCTGTGACTATTTATTTGTGGAGTGGAAAAGGAAGTGAATGGATTATGTTAATCTGTTGCACTGTGTTTACAGCAGGGAGGGAAAGATCACTATCTTAATAATCTCCATTTTTATTGTGCTTACAAGTTATATAGTATACCTTACAGTTTATAAGTGTGTTAGTTTTGAGCTGTCAAAATTTCAACTTACAGATGTTTACATGTTCTGTAATCATTATACAGTAGCTGTGTCCATTATTCCCCCAAATTGGGATATTCCAATAAATAGACCCAGAATTCTCACATAAACATTACTCCAGTATTTGTCCACGTACCACACCAGTTAAGTCGCTTCTTTATAAGTATTCTGCTACCTACAATTGCACGTTTGAGTTGTCTGACAGAACATAGTTTGTTATACTTTAAATAGAATGTATTTAATCTTCCCCATAATGTACCCATTCAATTTTCTGATTTTATTTGAATTAACTTTATACCTCATTTTTAGTTTAATTTAATTATTTAGAATCACTTCCCCACATCCAGTTAAAGTTGTCTGCAACTTTCAACTTTTGTTTTCTTATATTGTCTTTGATTTGTCAATGTACTATCGCTTACTGATTTTCATGTAGGGTAGAGTCTATGGTAAGGTGCTTGGGCATAAATATCTTTAGTACATTAGAAAAAAATGAGGAGATCAGGCCATTCAGTCCAACAAAGCTTGCCAATATCCACCCTCCATTTCCTCCAAAACAACTCCTCCTGTGCAGCCCTGGAATCCACTAGTCACTTGTCTCTGGACTTTGTCTAACACTTCTGTGTCTTTCTTTTAGTCTGGAGACCAAAGCTGTACATGGTACACCAGCACAGGCTCAGTTACTGCATTATAAAGTTGAAGGGTAAACTTCTTTTGACTTGTCCTCAACACATTGTGCTACTGTATATAACTAAGGCCGGAGTGGTGGCTCTGAGGCTAAGGATCTGCACTGGTATCCAGAAGGTTACTGGTTCAAATCACCATTATTGCCAAAAGAGATCCTACTCTGCTGGGCCCTTGAGCAAGACCCTTAACCTGCAATTGCTCCAGGGGTGCTGTACAATGGCTGACCCTGCGCTCAGACCCCAAGGCGAAAAGTAACACATTCCTATATAATTCTATAGGAGGTAGAAACATAAAAACAGAGTTACAAATCAAAGTGGACATAGGGAGAACATGCAAACTCAATGCAGAAAGTGATGGAGTCATAGTTCAAACCTGAGCGCCTAATACAAGAAATTGTATAAGGCGAAATAAAGAACAAAGAAAAAAGAAATCTAACATTCTGTTAGCCTTCTTAATGGTTTCTGAACACTTTCTGGTACACTCTTAAAAATAACAGTTAATTAATAGCATTTTATGGTTCTTTACTGGGTTGTATGGTTCCTCATAGAACAATAACTTGACTAAGCACCATTACATTCTGAGAAGGGTTATTTGTATATGAAGTTGGCTCTTTGTGGTTAAAATAACTTCCTAATGAGTTGAAAAAAAATCTTTAATGTGTGTGTACCTAGCAGGTCACCAACAAATTAAGTAAATCTGCATTTAGCCTGTGTTATTGTTTATTCAGTAAGTGTCCTTTTAAAATCATGGCCCATTGGTATTTCACAGATATGTTACCATCTATTTAGGGCTGGAGCCTTTTTTAATCTAAATAATTAAAAGGTTATTTTTGGAACCTTCATGTGGAGGGGTCTTTTAGGAGCTAAAAATGGTTCCCCTATGGCATTGCTCGAAAGAACCTCTCTCTTTTTTTAAAACTACTTTAAATATACTTAAACACTACTTAAACACTTTTATTTTTAAGAGTGCAGTTGATAGTGTTGAGTCCACTATGACTCCTAAATCCTTCTCATAAGCAGTTTTCAGACCTCCCATGTTGCTAACTTACATTATTCCCACTTACTTTTTGTCATTTTATCTAAAGGAATAAAATTTTAACCATATTTATTTTTAATCTAACACTACTTTTGTCCAAAATTTTAGGTTTATTAAAATAATAGCTTTATGGGAAATGTTTGGGCCAAGGCAGACATTTTCTGTAAAAATTGGAATCAGAACTATTACAACCAACAATTCTGCTGTTTCAAGAAGTCCCTGAGAAGTATAACATTATTGTACTAAAAATATTGTGGAAACACTCTGTTTTTTTATTCTTTCAAAATAAACCCACCAGAAATGAAAATCTAAGGATTTTTCCTCTTCTGATTAGTTCTATGAAACCTTTTTTGATGATTTGTCATTGGAGAATTGTTGTTTATAGAATTTCTAGGCGCAGCCAGGGCGTTGAGGGGGTCCGGTTTGGTGGGCTCAGGATTGGGTCACTGCTTTTTGCAGATGATGTTGTCCTGTTTGCTTCATCAGGCTGTGATCTTCAGCTCTCTCTGGATCGGTTCGCAGCCGAGTGTGAAGTGGCTGGGATGAGAATCAGCCCCTCCAAATCTGAGACCATGGTCCTCAGCCGGAAAAGGGTGGAGTGCCCTCTCAGGGTTGGTAGCGAGATCCTGCCCCAAGTGGAGGAGTTCAAGTATCTCGGGGTCTTGTTCATGAGTGAGGGAAGAATGGAGCGTGAGATCGACAGGCGGATCGGTGCGGCATCCGCAGTAATGCGGCTGCTGCATCGGTCTGTCGTGGTGAAAAAGGAGCTGAGCCGCAAGGTGATGCTCTCAATTTACCGGTCGATCTATGTTCCTACCCTCACCTATGGTCATGAGCTATGGGTAGTGACCGAAAGAACGAGATCACGAATACAAGCGGCTGAAATGAGTTTCCTCCGCAGGGTGTCTGGGCTTTCCCTTAAAGATAGGGTGAGAAGCTCAGTCATCCGGGAGGGGCTCAGAGTAGAGCCACTGCTCCTCCGCATCGAGAGGAGTCAGATGAGGTGGCTCGGGCATCTGATCAGGATGCCTCCTGGACGCCTCCCTGGTGAGGTGTTCCGGGCACGTCTAACCGGGAGGAGGCCCCGGGGAAGACCCAGGACACGTTGGAGGGACTATGTTTCTCGACTGGCCTGGGAACGCCTTGGGATTCTCCCGGAAGAGCTAGAAGAAGTGGCCGGGGAGAGGGAAGTCTGGGCATCTCTGCTCAAGCTGCTGCCCCCGCGACCCGACCTCGGATAAGCGGGAGACAATGGATGGATGGATGAATGGATGGAGAATTAAGTTCTTGGCATGAGATGTGACAATGCAGGCTCACATGCTTTTTGCAGTCATGCTACCATAAAACATTGCTCTTTTAATTCTCGTGTTAGTATGCAGATACATTTTAATTTGTATTGCCAATTTGACTTGCCAATTCATTTTAGCGTATTCATTTAAGAAGGCATTGCCAGGATAACTAAGTCTAAGGTGCCTATGATACATGTACATAACACATCTCCATCTAAAATGTATCTATGAAGAATTATAAATGTTCTTTTAGACTGCCAGTGTATCTGCATATTTCCATGAAACTGTCATGTTTAACTTGATAAAGCTCACTAGTTTTCTTGAGATAAAAAATGTAACAGTCATGCTATTCATTAACTAGCTGTGCTACTTGTCTAAGACGGGTTGAAATCTAAGTAATCGATGTAGTCCTCAGCTTTAAATTTACAGTGCACCATGCAATGTATATGTCTCTGTTATAAGAAATTTGGTATGGAATTCGTAAAGGCAGTGTTAATATTTGTGATGCGCCATCTACTGGAATGACAAATGCAGTGCATTTTATTATTAAAATGTTGGTGATCTTTTGGAATGTCAGAGACATAGCAACTGGATGGACAAGGACCCAATGTAGTAAAATTAATTCTGGCATTTACGGGACTCGAGCCAGCAATATTCTGATTGCCGGTGCAGATCCCTAGCCTCAGAGCCATCACCCCCCTAAATTTTATTAAGGTGGACTGATAATTTATCTTACATATTTCATTTTAAGGCGGCACAGTGGCGCAGTGGTAGCACTGCTGCCTCGCAGTTAGGAGACCTGGGTTTGCTTCCCAGGTCCTCCTTGCGTGGAGTTTGCATGTTCTCCCAGTGTCTGCGTGCGTTTCCTCCGGGTACTGCGGTTTCCTCCCACAGTCCAAAGACATGCAGATTAGGTGCATTGGCGATTCTAAATTGTCACTAGTGTGTGTGTGTGTGCCCTGCGGTGGACTGGTGCCCTGCCTGGGGTTTGTTTCCTGCCTTGCGCCCTGTGTTGGCTGGGATTGGCTCCAGCAGACCCCCGTGACCCTGTAGTTAGGATATAGCAGGTTGGATAATGGATGGATTTAATTTTAATAACATTAAATCTGGTGCTCCATAAACCACGGATTCCAGCCTTGTGCCTAATACTAAAGTGTAAAGATACGTTTTAGATTAAGCAAGTTTGTTTGTGGAGGAGTAGATCTGTTTTAATAATGTAAAGGTTTTGAGTGTGCCAGTCCATTTCAGTTGATGTCACCACATTAGAGGGACAATACCAGATCTGGTCACAGAAGATCTTCTTTAGCTCTGCTGCTTAGGTTGCTTGTGGTTCTTGTCTGCAGTGGAGCTATGAGAGCAATGACCTGGCTGTCATTCCTGAAGGGAGACAAATGACTGTGTGCATCTTGATTAAAATGGCACCAGAAGAAGAGATCATTTTCACTGAGGGCAATTAATTTAAATAACCAATGTATATCAATATTTGATGTGTGAATCCATTGTAATAATGTAATAGTGTAAAAGGAATGAAGTACCCAGAGAGATGGCAGAAATGATTTTGCCCATTCTAGATGGATGATACAGCTGGTTAGGTCACCTGTTTTGTCAGTCACAAATTGCAAATTAATTTTTAGAATGTAGTTATGTTTGATATGAAACTCGTTTGTTTATTGCATTTGCCTTTATTTGCTATGCCTATTATCTTTTTTTATTTTTTTAAATCATTAGTTTAGAAACATCATCCAATGACCATTTTATGTATGTGCTTTCCTTTGGACGCTAACATTGTGTGTTCTTGTTTCTGTGGGTGCTGCTAACCTACAGCTTTTGGTCATTAGATGCTTGCTAGTCATGTGAAATACATGTCAAATGTCCCATTGCATCGTGGTGGCCATAATATAAAAGATGGCAATATGTGTCTCACAGCATGCAAACTTTGATTTTATTAACAGAAAGACCTTTGTGAGAGACTAGCACCCAAGCCAATAAACAATTTAAAAGAAGGCTGCAATTGTGAATTTTGTTTTGTTTCAGCTTCAATTTTGCTTTTGTCCTAGTAATTCTAATGAAAGATACAATGACTTCTGTGTTAAACACACTCATTAATAGCAATGGTTCCAATGGTTTGCCCTTAAAGACAGAGGCATAGCTAGGGTTTTCAGCGCCCGAGGACAACTGAAGATTTCGCACCCCCTCCTGTTTGCCAAAATGCAATGGGGAACATCAATTCGGCGCCCCCTGGATGCTGCGCCCGGGGACAGATGTTCCCCCTTGCACCCCCCCCCAGTTACGCCACTGCTTAAAGAAACAACTTTTAAAAACTCTGCTGCTTGGCATACAATACTTCTGAAAAGAACATTCTATTGCCTTTTAAACTATAAATTAAAAAAAAACAACTATATATTAACTGCAACATATTAATTAACTAATGTTTGCAGATCTATTCACAGTATATGTACTGCTTGTGCTGCCAAAATCCTACTCCCTAGCTACAGAATAAACTCAAGCAGGACAGGAACAGTCTTGGTGTTGTTTCCACTTGCTAATAACAAAAAATGAAAATTTTTAAAACATTGCCCTGATAATATTGTGCACATTGGAAAAAGTGTCAGTCATCTCTATAGTCTCCAATTTACAACTCATTCACGTGAAAAAACATCAGCTAAATTGTTCAAATTCTGGAGTCAAAGAACATTTCATACCGTATGCAGTTACAAAAGAGCACAGGCGTTCACCAAAGAATTTTTTTTCTTATTTGCAAGTAACAAAACAAAACTGAGCTCTTTTTAGCATGAATGTTTGCAAATTTCTCCAAAAGCAAAAAGTAAAATCACCCATAAAATCAGAAAGAATTTCACATCTTTGTTACTTAATTGATATGGTGGCAAAGTGAAAGCCTTCAGTTTTGTAACTTTTATAGTTTATTAAAAGAGAAATACAAAAAAATAAGGCCTACCGGACCGGAGCATTGTCTCATGCAACACATTTTGTAATTTACTTTCTCGTGCCTACAAACAAAAAAAAAACACAGATTATAAGAAAATAAGTGTACAAGGAGGGAAGTGCGTAAGAAAATACAAATAAAACACTGAGAACAACAAATATCTAGTTGTCTCAATGGGTCTATCTAAACAGCATTTGTGAGGTTCCTAAAGCACTTGATCACCAGTGGACCACTCATCTTAAAAACGTCCCCTACCTCTTCAACTCTTCTGGCCTCTTTTCCTCCTGCTAGCTGATCTCTGCTAACACCTAAACTTGATGGACTTGCAGGAACAGTTGTTTAAGCCCCAATTATGAATCACTTCTCGGTGGACCACCTTTGCCACTTTCAGAGGCAAGAATGTCCTCTGGAACTCTTCAGGCTATGCTCTTCCTCCTGGCACACTCAGATTTACTTCCCAAGCTCTGATGCATATTTAAATGGCTAGGCAACCCTAAAATTGTCTTCTCAGCTATAATATGGAATCGTGGACCACACACAGACCAGTGAGCTTGCCTGCTGCCAGCTACTGGCCTGGGACACTGATATGCTATTTAGTAACAAACCCCCCAATGTGTGTTTTATCATTTTCATTTTTGTCTTTAGAACATTTATTACTAGGGGGTCTCCTTCCATTGTTAAGGGACAAACTGGGCGGTGGAGTGCTGGGAAGTATTTAGGCTCATCTACTGTTCTTGACTACAATATAGTTGTGGTACAGGTCAGGCCTGACATTACAGTTGTGAAAGGTTATGTTCTGCAATTGCTACTCTAGAAAGTGCATCTTGATAACCTACAATCAGAACTAAATGATCTCACAACAGCAATACAAGAAACGCCTCTATTTAGCAGTACATCAAAGTGAAAATATTTTACTCCCACAGGCCAAACGTAGCTTGTGATTACACCATAAATATAAAACCAGTGTTCCAAAAAGATTTGAGGAAAAATCCTTACTGGTTGTGGGTTTTGGACACAACACTTAATTATTTTCAAACCCCAGCCATCTTTGTTTTCTATGCTAGCAGAGCTAACGTGTTCAGTGAAGCCTGGGAGTGGATAATTGTTGTCTGGTTAAACTGGCATTTCTACCGTAAACGATTTTTTCATCCTTTTAAAGAAAAATAATTAAGCATTCTACGTGCTTGATAGAAAGGCTGTTGTTTCATTAAATCACTAAATTTAAAGACATAGCAGAAAAGAAATAGAAATATTCAGCATTGTGTAGATTTCAGGTCACTAAATATGACTTCAGGTTTTGAGGAACCAAAATTAACTTGGGTAATTTCTGAAGAACTAATAGAAAAAATGGGCTTATTAGGACTGATCATTTTAGAAAGATAAGTTAATATGACCATTCAGTTAGAAAACAGAATATATGAGAAAAAAATGTTATATCAGAAAAAAAGGTATTCTCCTTCCCATTTTGTTTTTCAAAGTAATTTGTTTTTCTTTTAGTCAGAAACAACATGCACATGTCAGCTGTGTGTGACTTTCAGCTGAAGAAAGTCAAAAGATATTTAAAATTGCCTTGTAAATATAATTCTTGTTGACCAATTTAGAAGTACTATACATTGAGTAAACAGTTTAGAAATGCCCCAGATTCAGTCTGGATCACATGCTGGTGAATTGTGATTATTTCAATGTCACTAATGTTCATTTTGACTTAGTTGACTGATAAATCCCATACAGCACACACATTCTAGTCTCCATGATATTACTAGAGGACACCATTTCTTCATGGTTATGGATGGAAGTCATTTTTGCATGTCAAATGGAATTTATTTATCTTTCAAGAATCACCCAGAGAATAATGGCCAATATTAATTAGGACCTGGAATGTTATCTTAAATGTCACAGAGAGGTGTTCATATCATGATGAATTTAAAAGGGATTTCTCACTAACCTTGTGTTTGTTGTTATGATCAAAAGGTTCAAACTGGTTTATCAAGTCAGGTGCTATGGTCGGAGTGACTCTGCAGGGTGTGACATAAAGCACATAACCCTTGAATGACAGAGCAGGGACTGCGTTGCATTCTTAGGTATAGTTGCTAGACAATGGTCCTAATTCCTTCAACTTGTTGGTGTAGTATAATAATAATAAAAAGAAGATGTTGCTTTGCTTTAACACTATTTTTTTATATCAGGTCACTTTTTGACTTAAAGAATTCCAGGAGAGATTGGTCATATTGGTACAGAAGTTAGCCTAGTAGGTGTACAGATGAAACAGCATCAGTCAACAGTTTCTATCAGAATCCACGGCTCTCTCATGCTCATAACCTCAATACCTAAAAACAGTGTTTGAAAATTGGTTTTAATGGAGAATAGAATAGTGGAAGCATTTGAACACTGATGTTCACTCCAAAACATCTTGGAAACACAAAGATCATGTCTTTTTTATTCATTAAGTTTCAGTTTATGAGTTCACTGTTATAATATTTCACAGATCAGTTAGCTAATTTTGGTGCTTCATGCATTTACTGATAATGCCTGTTGACCCAGCATATCGGTCCCATTCAAATCTCCCCTCCACTTAAAAACAAATGCAAAAAAAAAGCAAAGAATAGGAATAAATGGAATGTACTTATTGGTCAGAGTTTAATAACATGTCTAGAAAGTTTACAGCTGCTGAAGGAGTGCTGGTTAAAGATTGTAAAGATAAAGGGCTGTTGTACAGTTAACTTCTAAGTGAATTTAGTTTTTAATTTAAATAGTACAATGCTTCTCATTTCCATTGTGATGTAGAAGGTAGGTTAGGATTCTTTTAAATAAGTAAAATCAGATGGCACATGGGTAGTGTGAGGAATGGCCGGCCATTTACCCCGGCCAATACCCCCAGGCCGCTAGATGGAGCCCTCCCTGTAGCATGGAAGTGCCCCGAAGACCAGCAGGGAATTATGGACAATGGAGTTTTTATTCCCAACCCTGCTGGACACCGTGGGGCCCACCAGAGGACGCTGCAGGGAGGCTCAAGGACTTATACGTGCCCTATAACCCGGAAGCACGTCATAATCATATGACCAGAGGGAACGTCGTGTTTCCGGGTTGAAAAGAAGGACTTTTTATCTGACCTGGAAGTAAGATGGGAAACACTTCCGGGTCAGGGAATATAAAAGGACGATGGGAAATCCCAGACGTTGAGCTGAGCTGGGTGGAAGGGTGGCAACGCGTCTGGGAATGGAGGATTGGTTATTGTTTATTGGAATTATTATTATTTGAGTATTGTGGAGTGGAGGGTGCTTTGTGCACATTTATTATTATTATTATTATTATTAATAATAAACTATTATTTGGACTTTTATCTGGTGTCTGACGTCTAGTCTGAGGGTTCAAGGGGTCACGGAGACCTTAATCTGTCACAGTAGCACAGTCAGGTGCTTTATGCTTTAAGGGTGTTTTATCGTCTGTAACTCTGAACTGTCTATGTGATGGGTATCCACAATAGGGTTTCAATACCATACAATAACATTCTCAAAAGTGTTTAATCCAATTCAGACTTGTGTGGACAGGACTCGATAAAGAAGTGAAAATTCTTATCCAGTAACAGAGTACATAGCTAGAATTTGTTGACAAAAGAGGCAAGTGTTTGAAGACATTTCTTATAAGTAGAGTTGTGAGAGAGAGGTGATTGATGTAAAAGATGAACTGAATTAACTGGTGTAGCTTCATAATAAAATCACTATACTAGATAACAAAGAGTTATGTTTCTTCTAGTATGGTCTTCAGTGGCAATGTAATTAAAAGATTCATCTTTGTGAAGGGTTACATTTAGAAAAAAAGTTGCTCAGAAGATGCAAATACACATTATTAATAAATGAGTCAATGAAAGTCTTGATACTATGTCTTTCTTATGCATTAAATATTGGATATTTTTAAGGAAGGAGATAACTTTTTGACTAGCATAGAAGTGATTAGCAGTAAGTGATCTAATTAAATGTATTGATCATAGGACTTTGTGGGCTACATAGTAGGTGTGCTAAAACATAGACACTAGTCTACATGATTCACCTCATATATATCTGTTAAACACAGTAGTGTAGATTTGTGGTTTGGGTTTACTCTCCTGCTCCTAGGCCTTCCAGAAAAGCATTCCATCTTTGAATAAAATGTGATTTTTACTTTCTATTTATGAAGTCTAGTTTGAAGTCAAGCCATTAAGTCAAGCTGAATTTGGTCATGCAACAAGATAATGAGCAAATCTACAATAGCATTGCCAATGTAGAAAAAGGTGAAGTTTTAGAAGAGGCTGAATTCAAATCTGAACTTCAATTCTATAGAAATATTAAGTTATGATCCGACATGAGATGTTGATGGTATAAACCCAGGTGCCACGGCCCACCTGTCAAGTTGTTTTGCCTGCCTAAGGTAAAGTCATCCCTGATGGAGGATTGCAGGAATCGTGGGAAGGAGGGGTCCTTTCACCGGATTGGCTGGCCCAACACTGTTTCAGCCATGGAATGGCCAAATGGGGGAGGCAGCTTGATGGATGAGGTCTCCAGGACTCTAAATATATCCAAATCTTCTTATGTGATATCATCTACTGTTAAATTCTGCTCCGTACTTCTAAAATGTTTATTTTTATACTGTATTGAGGATTTGTTCTGTTCTGTGTATTGTATTGTATTGTATTGTATTGACCCCCTTCTTTTGACACCCACTGCACGCCCAACCTACCTGGAAAGGGGTCTCTCTTTGAACTGCCTTTCCCAAGGTTTCTTCCATTTTTCCCTACAAGGTTTTTTTTTGGGGAGTTTTTCCTTGTCTTCTTAGAGAGTCAAGGCTGGGGGGCTGTCAAGAGGCAGGGCCTGTTAAAGCCCATTGCAGCACTTCTTGTGTGATTTTGGGCTATACAAAAATAAACTGTATTGTATAAACCCCTTAAATGCTTCTTAGGTAAAACAGTTCCTGATGGAAAGTATGTCCACAATTCAACTTCAGAGATGTATTTAGCCTACCAGCAGTAATTAGAATTTGAACTTTAAGTTTATTGACAAGCAGCATCATTGGTAGGAATTTCTCTTGGTGTTACATCCATACACATACAGTAACAGGGTAAAGACAGTTAAACTACACAATGCACCATACATGACACCATCACATTATATACAGTAGTCATGAAAAATATATTGCACAAAACACAAATATATAAAACAACATAATAAAGTAGAATTGTACTCCCATCCAGTAAAATATTAAGTCTTTATAACATAAACAAAATAAACAGAAATAAAAATATAATTTAGACTGGATGAAAGAGTTTAGGTGCACTTATTCCAGGTGAACATGATGCAACTGCTTATTGAACATAAAGGGCAGTTATTTTTCACACATATGGTGATGTTTAACATTTTTTAAATGCCACATATTCTGTTATTTATTAAGGTCTGATTATCAATTATTAGGATCTATGTGATTGCAGCTATTTTATATAAATGCATTTTGTTGTGTTGCCATTGCTGTTCTACTCTAGGAATTTTAACAGGCTGAGATGGATTACTTCTAGCAACATCAGTGGAATTCCACTTATTAAGTTATACAGGATGAGAGGAAGAGAAGTTGCATATTCGGCATTATCAACAGGAAAAATACTGTATATTTATGAATGTGGTAGTGCTGCTGGCTCACAGGGTTAGAGTCTTCAGTTCTCCTCATGTCAAAAGACATGCAGGTTAGGTATATTGACAATGCTACACTGGCACCTGGTGTGTGTTGGTGTTCATCCTGTGATGAGGTGATGCCCTGTCCAGGGATTGTTCCTGCCTTGCTTGTTGGGATAGGCTCCAACTTTCCTGCAAACCCTGCTCTATAGAAAGTTAATGAACGGATGTAATGCTTAAAGTACACTGGTCTACAAAAAATATTTTTTGTTTGCTACTCGGAACTTCAGAGCAGCTCTCTATTAAGTTTTTCACACTGGTTTCATATATGAAAATGGAATTAAGATAGCACATCAGATTTTTGAGATACACATCATTGCCGTTTTGACACTTTTGAATATCAATATAATATATCAACATGATATCTGGAGTTTGGACTATGTCCCACCAAAATTGTTTTGATGCGCTTATTCTGAAAACAAACCAGAAGACGATACCAGAGACATGTTAAAGCATATTTATGTCAATTTACCTCAATATAAAAGCGAGGTCAGCGTGCCCATAAATATTGGAGGCACTCGCTTTTGCGCTTGTTCTGCACATCCGTCTTTCTTTGCAAGAACCAACAGTAGTCACCCATCACAGTAAATTTTCCCTGATATCAGTTTTCCATCACCTTTGTATCTTGATGAAATCTTTAACCATGCTCATCTCTGACATCGCGTAGATTTGGTGGAAAAAAGTTGAGATAAGAATGTAAAAAATGCGTCTTCAGTGACATTCTGGCTCCTGTAAGCTGATACACTTTCAGCAAGTTCTCCACAAGCTCAGCATAATTCTCTGCTCTGTGACTGTCAAGAACATTCTGGACAACCTGCACGAATGAGGGTGCTGATTCAGTGGGCTTCAGTTTCCTTTTGAACTCATCGTCAAGCATCAGTTCACGGATTTCAGGGCCAACAAAAACAGCTTCCTTAATTTTGGCTTCACGTTTCTCAAGACCAAACTTATTTCTTAAATGCTGAAATGCATCACCTTTACTGTCCAGTCACTCTAATTGTCCAAGACCTTGAACATCATAACTAAAAAACGGGACGTGCTGGATGAAAACGGTCTTCAGATTTGGAGTCAGCAAGTGAAATTTGGTAAAGTAAAGGTGAAAGAATCCCAGTAGCAAAATACTTGTTGACCAGTGGTATCTTTTCCTGTTTAGTCAACTCTGTATTGAAGCACTCCAAAGAAGTTAATAGTAAACTAAATTCAAAGCATTATTAATTGACAAGTATGGGACGTTTTTAGCGGCACAACAGAAATGAGTGTGACTTCTTCCAAAAGGCTTTTTTCACCTAAAGAAGTAAACCGATAGCATTAAAATGTTCTAAGTACATGTTTTCATAGCGTTTTTTTCTTCTTCTTTTTTTTATCGATGTGGGATGTGGAAAATTATTTTTTAAATTGACTGTAAGTTTAACAAAACAAATTCCTGGATGCAAGTTCCTCCACCACTGTGCACAGAAGCATAAAAATATTTTCATAAAAAAATGCAAAGACTACTGTCCTAAATAATGCCTAGTTTATCGCTTTTCTTTGTCATATTTATGATTCTGATTGCAGAAATTTTAACTCACCTTGGAACCCCATTATAATATTGTCTCAAATTTTGTTCATTACATATTTCTCAGTTTCTACAGTAGCTTCTAGCTTTCACATTGTTTTGTATATTTTTCCCAGTATGTTGCCAGACTTAAAATCTTCTGTTTCTTTACTTCTACTTTGTGTGCTGCCCAGTCTTGAACATTTCTTTTAACTGATTCCAAGTTTAAAGCTTCAAAAGTCCTGTATGCTAGCCAGACTATGCCTCTTGCTCCAAATGCAGATCAGCTTGATTCATGCCCTGGCCTGGTTTCAATGCCCTCTCCTACGCTCTCTACAGTCCACCGACTATTCCTGTCAGCAGAAAACATGGCAAGCTCTCCATCAGTTCTCCCCACGTCAACACCAGAAATTTAATAAAGAGTGTTAACAAATGGTGCTGTGTGTCTGCCTCATTGCAGGTTGGCAGTTTGGACAGCTCAGCATTTTGGCATTGATCACTGGTTGTGATGCTGAGTTGGTATCACTTAGCTGGCAGGATTCATGCAAGAGTGCTCAGATTGCAGGGGCTATTTCAGACGTCTTAACAAATGACTCACACATGTCAGCTCTTATGTTTCCTGTCCCATTGATGAAATTTTTTATCCAGTGCTGCAAGTGAACTCATTAAAGACGTCTCTGTGACAAAATGTGCCTGCTTTCAGGAGCTAGGAATGCAATTTTCCTGCCAATGACACTAAGTAGCTTTAAGAAGGTGGAAAGCAGGCTTTTCTATTAGAAGAAAAGCTGTTGATATGCCTATTTTGTCAATAAAAAAATTCAAGGGTGGATTAGTAATCATTCAAGGAAATCAAGGAATGGGACGTGGACACCTAGAAGCAACAAGTAAAGAGGTAATCAAATAATGCCGGTCCTGTGGAACACAAGAATACATCAAGTAGGCCTAATCAATCATTCTTCATCAAGAGAGGAGGAGGAGTTCAAATGGTAAGATCAAGCAGGTGTCATAATCACGATAACCAGTGTGCAGCTCTGCAATGAAAAAGCCACAGGTCGAAAAATCAGAAGGAGACTGTGACATTTTGTGGATGCTTTGGGAAAATGTTACAGCACTTTACCAATCAGATTACTTTGTACCACTGTGTCAACAGCAATTACCTGAGCAAATAATCAGAGAAGCTCTTACAATAATTAGTTTACTGTACTGAGTGAGTGGGGTATTTAACCTTTTAAGCAAAACCCTAAAGAGTACAGAAGAGGGTTTCCTAGGGCCATAATGTTCTCAAACATTGTGCAAATTGACACTTCAGAAAGACAGCAGGGTATTAAATCTGTTAATCAGGCAACCAGAAGAGCTTCAGATAACAGAAAATATGAGCAGCAGGAGCTTCAGACTAAGTGAAGAACTCCCATTGTAAGTACTGTCGATCAAATATTACAAATGGCTTGACTGTGCATACTTGAAAAAAACAGTTAAAAGAAATATTCCTGTACAATTAAAATAAACTCAAGAATTCCACTGACAGAATTGTGGTACCATGTATACAATTGCTAATGTACTCTTATCCTTCACAGCTGAGATCCAGCACTCTCAATACCAGGCAGAATTTGGAGAACAACTCAACCAGTTAAGTTTTAAAGAAAAGAAAAATGATAATCAGAAACTGACACTCTGCTAAGGAATAAGGCTGGTTTGCTGCTAAAATTAAGTAACAGAACAGTTTGAATTCAATATTAGACATTGAGTCCCAAAGTTTTGTAGTCATTAAATTGTTTTTTTCTTACTTTTTGCTAATTATTGTTTCTGTTTATAAACCCAAATGTAATATAAACCTTTGATGTCTGACTCCGTTATTCACACTTTAGACATAATAAGTACATTATTATTTTGTCACAGCAGGTTTCAAGATTTATCATTTATGTATTAAGGTTTAAATTAAAATGTTTTAAAAAATTTCTTACATTTCTTTCGCAAGGTACTACAAACGTGTAGGGAATTAAATGGAAGTTGTAAGTGTCTTTATTTTATCTTGCAGGTTACAGACATTGTCAAGTGTTACCCTTTGGTAACTTGGTTGTTATGATGTGTTGCTATGTGACATGGCCTGTATGTTTGTGTTAGTGAGTCTTAGTAGTCTTAGTGTCCATCTTACATAAAGGCAAGTCTCATGCTCAAAAATTGCCTGCACTTTATAAACATAATGGAAAGACTAGGCAACAACAGACAATTTGTTTCTTGTGCAGTTTAATTTGAAGAATAGTTTCAGTTTTTTACTTTTGTTTGTCTAGTGGCTTTGAGATCGTTTAGCCCTTTTGTTTGGCAGTCAACCTTTAGCCCTTTGGTATAATGATCCTTGTGATGATTAGACCTGTTTAAACAACACCACCTCTGCCCATCAGTACAAAAGAAATAAACACCATTTTCATCAGTTCTTTTGCTTGGAATTGACTAGTGATGAGCAAAATAGTCAAGTGTCAATATAATTCAGTTTTGCAAAACTGACACTAAAATATTTTTTTGCAGTTGTGAAATGTGAAACTGACTAAAGAGTATTTTTGAGTTTTAAAGGTTTTAGATGGAAAACAAGAAATAGTGCTCTCTAAAGATTTGTTTAAGCTTGTGTGTTTGCCTATGTTTTTCTTTGCCGCTGGATACAGCATGTAATCCATAACACACCAGCAAAATTAGTTCTATTTATGCCTCTTGTTCATATCACTGTGGAAGAGTGTTGTACATTTTTAAAAAACGTTATATGGTCCATATTTTCCACATGAAGACACAGTAAAATGCATTACTGTTACATATTACTGTGTTTTCTTTACAGGGAAAATCATTACACCATTGCCAGCCCCATTTCAAGTTTAGGACATACACACTTTCTGTGATTTTTTCCCCACTTTTTTCTCTGTAGGCAGTGTCACACAAGTGCGATTGGGAGGCAGCTAAAGGGCCTGAATGATGTTAATTCTACACCAGACCAGGGGGCGGCAAGGTGCACTGACTTTCTTTCTCAATCCATTGCAGACCATCCACAGGAAATCCTGCATGGTTCCAGTGCCGCTGATGACATCACTTCTGGTGCTGGGCCCTCTAATGACATCACTTCCAGTTCCAGCCCCTCTAATGACGACCCTTTTGTTTCTGGGCCTTCTGATGACGTCACTTCCTGTCTCGGCAAATAAAGCCACCATCTTTGACAACCTGCCTCAGTTCTGTTTTGGACTGTAAACAACTCCTAAGAATTACCCATTTGCAGCAAGGCAATATTATACGGGTGGCTGCCCCAAACCTTTCTTGGTGTCTTTGGCTCATTCTTGTGACAGCAGACACATGCAGAATTAATGTACAGTATAAACATGCCCCCCACACTGAAATTAAACACTCTCTTGTGTGAATAGAATGAATTTAGCTGGATGTGAAATGCAATTTATTTCACTGTTTTTTTGAGAAGCAAAACACTGAGTCTTGCTTCAAATCCAAGATTGTGTAAATAATTTTGCTCGATATGAGAAGTGACCCTAATAGGCACTATAACATGCTTTAAATTCCAAATACAGGTGGTACCCCACAATTCGACCCTAATCTGTTGCTGGACTAGGGTCGAATTGTGAAACGGTCGAATTGCGAGACACCATTTCCCATACAAGTCTATGGAAATTCAATTAATTGGTTGCAGGGCCAAGAAAAAACCCCACTTAATTGTAGCAAAAAGATTCGAAGATTTTTGTGCGATGCACAGAGAGATAGAGGAGTTACACGAAAAGCTTCCATCTACTTTAAATAAGGAGGGAACGATTAAGAAACAGAAAAAGACATTCGCAGAAAAGTTTAAGAAATGGAATGAATTTGCTGTCGCTACTACGGCATGGCTGAAAGATGCAAATAGACTGCTAACACACACATCTGATGAACAGCTAGTTAATCAATTAGAAGAGATGCAATTACAAGAACGAGATGCTCACCAACCAACTCACCAGACTAACTGAAATAAAATAATAATTTACTAAAAATATTTTTCATTTTTGTTTTTGAATGAATATTCTTGCCGTTAGTCTTTAACCCTTGTAACTTTTAACTCTAAAACAGAAATTCAGCCGCCCACATATATTCATCCAGTGAATAGTGGCTGGTGACGGAGGGCAGGTGTTCACACAGCATTTGCGGTGACAGACCAAGCTGAATACAGGCGTGTAAAGCATGTGAGATAGAAAGCGATTTACTGTTTCGCCTTTCTTTGTGCTTGTTGTATATCAAGATGTTTTCTAAATCGCATTTGACGTTTTGAGTCTCTCAACCTGCACGCTGCACAGAGCGCGTGCAGGTCAAATTGCGGGGCAGAGGTCGAATTGCAAGTCGACCTCCCAGCAAATTCGACCGTCGAATTCCGGGACGGACGAATTGCAGGAGGTCAAATTGCGAGGTACCACCTGTATCCCAATACTTCTTGTTTGTCATTACCATGTCATAGTGATTGCTCAGCCACTAGGATTTTATTATTTGTGCATTTTTACATTTTCTTTACCTTTACTTAGTGTTCAGTTATTTAGTCAATTCTCTGCTTTCACATGACCATAGCCTTCCCTAATCTTTCTTTGTTTTTAGACTTTCTTAGTATATCATAATATCCTTTCTGATGTCTTTCAGCTTATTGCCTGTGCTCTCACTTGCGCCCCTTGTTTTTATTTATGAACATATGGGTAACTGACCTTGCTTGTCTCATCTTAATTCTGCATTTTTTTGCTGACCCTCTCACACCACCGTTTTATTTTGTTTCTGGGTGTCCTTGTTCATTTTGTTTGAGGCTTCCTTGCGCAGAAATGGGCCTGCTCCCAAAGTACCAAAAAGAAAATGATATGACACTGTAATATTAATCTGTATCTATATATATAAAATCCCTATGTGTGTCCAGGTGTCCGTGTGTGGGTGTCTTCTGGTGAAGTGCGCATGCGCGGGGCACGGTGCGACGCGTGATATTACTGTCAGAGAAAGTTAGAGGCGTTTTACGGAAATACAAACCAGTATTACTGCGAGAGGAAATTAAAGGTACACAATACAGTGACGCATATTACAGCCACATACAAGCCAGTATTACTGTCAGAGGAGATTAAAGGCATATTACCGATGCGCACGCCTGTATTACCGCCAGAGAAAATTAAAGTTATATTACAGACGTACAAGCCAGCGGACGTACAAGACGGTATCCTTCAATAAGGGTGCGCACAAAAAGGCGAGCCTCAAAAGGGCGACCTCAATTGGGCGCAGCGAATAAAGGTGCGCGTAAATAAAGATCTGCACCTTTGTTGCTCTTCACATATTCCAGAGCCATTTGAACTAAATTATCTACGAACGCCTTTATTCGCCGCGCTCAATTGAGGTCGCCCTTTGAAGCTCGCCTTTTTGTGCGCACCCTTATTGAATAGAGCCGTACAAGACAGTATTACTGTCACAGAAAATTAAAGACACACAATACACGGCGGCAGCCCACGAAGAACGGTCAGCTCAGCAAGTAAACATCAACAAAAGAAAGAAAAATATGACCAACAAAAAGAATGAGGTCAAAGTCCCATGCCATTTAATACAGACTGTTCCTACTAATGTTTATGCACTACTGTTCTAGCGCCCGTTATTGTAACGGGCTAAATGACTAGTATTATATATTTTTGTTGACTTTGAGGGGCTCATAACATACTGTAGCTGCCATATGTACTGTGCACAAAGTTGGCCTTTTTTAGTAATGAAATACATTGGGCAAAGAAAACTGAAATAAACGTAGTGAAGTGTTACTGAAAAAAAAAACCAAAACAGGAATATTGTTTCTATGACTGTGTAATCACTTTCTTTTAAACATTGTCATTTATGCCAGGGTTGTCTTAATACCACAAACAATAATGTCATTAACTAATCACGATATAATTCTATATGAAGTCCTTTTGAAGTGTTACGTTCTTGAACTGAAAACGTGACCATAACAGATTGTTAAGGTATGTGATTAAATGGGATGAAACTTTTAATATGTTTAAAATATTTTGTTTTTTTCTGAACCTCCATCTACCCATTCATTACTTATGTAACTTGTTTAATTCATTTCATAGGCATAAGGGGGTAGAACTTAGATAGATAGATAGATAGATAGATAGATAGATAGATAGATAGATAGATAGATAGATAGATAGATAGATAGATAGATAGATAGATAGATAGATAGATAGATAGATAGATAGATAGATAGATAGATAGATAGATAGATAGATAGATAGATAGATAGATAGATAGATACTTTATTAATCCACAAGGGGAAATTCACAAATACAAATACAGATTCCCAGAAGTATCAGATAAATTGGTTTCCACATTATTACAGAGCACCAAAACATCAACCGATAACTCACATTCATCCAATTGAGTGTCACATGGTGTGGTGGCCATCATGGAAATGATCAGAATTACTTGAATTGCTTTTACAATTGATCTGAAAGCATGGTTGCATATAAAATATAGCATATATTATAAACTCCACTCAGAGATTGCTTTAATAATTAAAAAATCAGTTTCCATATTCTGTTGCATAACACAGATTTGCACAATTGACATGTTCCATAAATTATGGTTTGGTATTATAGATGGTCAAAACAGTGGCCTGCTCAGTACCACAGAGGGAGGAGAGGAAGGTAAAAAGGCAAATTGATAAGGGTGTTGTGTGAGGAAGTGAAGCAGCCGCTTCACAGGGTCATGATAGTCAAGTAAGCTCAGAGTGGGAGTTCTTTGTTTGAATTATGCAGTCAAGTGTTTCTAATATTTGTTATGAACTTGGAGTTCAAAGCATTACAGAGTTCATAAAACACTTCCAAAAATGTCCAATAGACGAGTATTTACTGTGAAATCTCAATAGCTATAAGGACAAATGAATAATAAAAGATTTATTTCATGTAAGGCTCTGTTACACTGTGAAGTTCCAAAGAGCACTTATGGATTCTAAAAGGCAATTCCATAAAAAACCCAAATTCATTTATTCAGAGAATGGTCAACAAACAGAGCAGAAGGTCAAAAAAGTTAACTGATTGACTCCCTAGCACATTCGAATGAACTTCCAGGAATTTTGGGAAACCCTCACCTTCATAGGGCTGAGGGCAGTCCCTGGCAGCAATGGGCAGATGGTCCTGCCTCACGGAGAACCACCCAGAAGACACAAGGCTTATAACAAAGGCTTACAGAAGAAATCAAAAACAAGGAATAAAGCAAATAGTCAACAAATGTAACATTGACATAAATAACTCATAACCAAGAGAGAAAACCTGAATGAAATATAACACTTGTGTCAAAAATAAATTGACTGATATAAAATACCATGAAATAAAGCAATGAAAACATGAAAGTTGGTGCTAGTCTACAGAGCAGCGTGATATTAATCATTGGTATTTTTCCTATATAATAAATGTTTACTAGAAAGAGATTATATATACTTACTTTGATGAAAAATATTGCATGGACAAGGACTATTAGTTTGGAATAACTACCCTCCTTATATTTACCTCTGTTGTGATGTGAGATTTTGCATACAAGTTGATAAATATTTTGTATGTCTTTATTTGTAACTTAGGCAAAGCAATGTAATATTAGTGTTACATTAGTGAGAAGCATTCATGTTACACCTGCCTTTTAGGAATGGGTCTCTTTGAATTTTACGACAGAGCTGGGGGGGAAGTGCCTTAAATAAATTTGGCTAAAGTTTCTCTGAAGTCTCTCAGGCAACCCCCATAGGAAAGTCAGGCTGCCTAACTGGCAAACTTTACCTTAACATATGGTTTGGGGGCAGGTGTGAAGATGTTCTATCCCCCATTGGTCTGAAGTATGGCTGTTTGGAACTGGCTTGTATCAGAAGCCTTTACGTACTATGACTCCCTATTGGCTCTAGGGGTTGGACAAAAAATCTATAAATTTGCTCACTCCCCCACCCTCTCTCTCTTACCAAACTGATGCATGAACTGAAAAGGACAACGCAATAAAAAGCACAGCTCGGCAGCCATATTGAGACAGGCATGCGGCCTCTTCTGAAGAAAGCTGACCACCGATGATGCCTTAATTAGAGACATTTTAAGTAACTAACAAGTCTGTGTGCCACTTGAAACTACATATCACCATTTAATCAGGTTGTATGGTTGCCAATATTCAAATGTACTTTGCATGTTGTTATTATTTATGAATATTATCAATAATACATTGTTTAAATTGTAATTTAACTCCTGCTTGTATTTTACTACACCTAATTGCCTTAGGTTATAGATTTAGAAGGGAAGGTGGGGAGAAGTTATATACTATAATACCATATAAACAGTGGTAAGTCTGTGAGATCTGAGGCATTCTGACAAAGGCTACATATTAATAATACAAAAGGGGAAAGTAAAATGTTACTCTACCAAAACAAAACAACCTCCTTAGTGAAAATCAGCCTATATCTTTTTTGTAGAGACTTGGGCTTTCTTTGTTCATTGCTCCTTGCAAATATATCTATCCTTATTTCAACAACATGTTGCATTAATTCTTGTCAAGGCCTTTCCCACCTGTAAGAGCCAATTTTAGAAAGTTAAAGTTTTGAGTTAAACTCATATTAATGTTTGCTTAATTTGAATAGAATATAACTAGGGGGCTCCGCCCCCTGCTCGCTTCGCTCGCCAACCCCTGGTGTTGGGAATGACAAAGAGCGTGATGTATGAATGAAATATAGAATAGTGTGACGGTGTAGATGATGCAAATAGAAAGCAAACAATAAAGTGTGTGGCACAGTGTAAAGATTTATTTGAAAATTTCTTTGTACACGCCGTTTAAGTGTAAAAGGTAATTCCAGCTCAGAACTTTTAAGGTCATTTAAGATGATTATTGTTGTGATCAGAGTCAAGTTTGTCAGAGCTTAGAAAGAGTTGTGTCTTTCCAGGAAGTAATGCAATGACTTGGGTATTTATGTTTTCCACATTAATATTTTCTGGACATAATATAGTGCGTTGTGTTAAAAGGGGCATTTGGTCTAATGAGATTGCTGTTCCAAATCTCTCTGTAACTAAGTCGTCGCAGATAAAGGCTTGAGGAATTGTAATAATATGTGGCTGAAGTCCATCTGTATTGGTGAGTGTACCATCTCTCAGTTGTAATAAGCAATTGTTATGATCTGGTTCTGGACATCGTATCTTTTTTACTAACTGTATCTTTTGAAAGCAATGCCAATTGTCTGCGTATTTTAAGGTGCACTGAACAATAGCTGAGTGCATGGTATCTGGAAGAATAGCTAATCACTGTCTAAAATCTCCTCCTCATAAAAGTACCTTTCCTCCAAATCGAATATTATTATTCATAAACGTTTGTTCATGCCATTGAACATTCATCAATAAACATTTTTTCAAGACGGATGTCACGTGCAGTGCCACTGTTAATGTTCATAGTGGATTCCGATTTGTAGGATCTAATGTAGTTGATAAAGATTTCACTTTCAGGTACATCGTCAGTTATAAGCTTCTGTAGATATTCAGTATATGAATGTAAAGAAGGCAGTCTAATTTGACCCTTTTGACAACAACGTGTAAATGTATAACTTGTATTGCCAGTTGTTTCTTCAGGGAAGTGAACTGAATGACAATGATTGCAAATGACATTCATTAATCCGAATGAATTTTCCTGGTGTATGTTTTGCTTGTGCCGTTTGAGAGGCGCGTTGTTGCATGTGTAGTATTTGGGACGTGTTGTTTTGGAGCTGTAATCGATTTGCCTGTGCTGTGTGAGAAGCCCGTTGTAGCCTTCGCTGCCATTAACGTATGTCTGAGACGGGAGGTGTTTCGTTTTGAATCCGTGCCTGTTGCGATGCAGCACTTTGATTGATAGTTTGCGTCATGTGGATCTAGGATGTAGATTTGTGCATATTAAATGAAGTATTGTAGGATCTAATGCAGTTCATAAAGTTTTTACTTTTAGGTACATCGTTAGTTAGAAGCTTTATTTGAGCTTTGCGTTTTTGGAGTCGAGTCATTTTTTCTTTTAGAAATATGGATAAGTAATAAGGAGTATTGCACTCACTGTTAATATGGAGCCTTTTCTGCGGTTGAACGGTTAATAGTGCCTTATTGTAATGAGATCCACCTATGCTGCATAGCCGTCTATTTTGTTGTTTCTTTCGTGTTCGTGTGTTTGTTCCTGTTATCCTTTCCTTTTCGTTTTGTACCCGTGACCGTGTATTCATGACTTGTTTCTTTCTCAGCATGCGAAATATGGATAAGCTATAAGGAGGATCGCAGTCACTGTTAATATGTTTCCTTTTCTGCAGTTGAACGGTTAATAGTGCTTTATTGTAAGGAGATACACCAATGCTGACACCTATGCTGTCTAGTGTGAAGGTGTTGATGTTCACTTTAGAATATGTGGCTTTGGGTGTCACTTCTTATGGATGTGTGTGTGGGGGGGGGGGGGGGTTGAGGATTGTTGTCGCCGCGAGCGTCTTCTTTCTTTTTGTGTTCCTGTGTCTTGTTGAATCCCCCTGTTTGTGTGTGTCCCGTCCCTTGCTTGTAGGGTCTGTGGGGTGGTTTTGTGTTCTTTTTTTTGTGTTCCATGGGCTTGTTGAATCCCCCTCTTGGTGTGTGTCCCATCCGGTGCCTGTTGGGGGGGGGAGCCTTGCTGTTGTGCGCGAGCTTCTTTTTTTTTTTTTTGGGTCTAGTTTCGTGTGCAATGTGTTTCGTGCTTTGCCTGCGTTTCCTCATTTCTCCATTTTTCCTGTGCTCACTCCTTTTTTCTGTGGTCTTGTCCGCCTCTCGCGGCCCTTCATCCGCCTTTCTCGGCTCCTCAGCCGACTAAAGCGGACTCTTTTTGCGCCTGCGCAGTACGTCTTTTTGCAGCTACGGCCCATTGCCGGATGTGCCTGCGTCCATCATCCGGTTTAGCATTCTCGGTTAGTAATATGGATTTCTTTCATAGTCATAGACAATGGTATAGTCTTTTCCCCCTATAAGTTAATAAGAGATAGAACCTTCTTACTATAACTGAGAAACAGTGTGATAATAGATTCAGTTGTGTTTAGAACAGGTCCCAGTAAGCAGGGACTTGAAAGACCCATTTTCAACTTAGAAATGGATAAGCATACAGTTTTCTGACCGTTTTGAAATGGTTCAGAAATGTTAAGTAAATTGTAACGATTTGAGATGTAACAAGATTCAAGCTTTGAACATAACCTTTCTTAACAAGAATTTTTGCTACTTTAATTTTCTTTTTTGTGTGAAATGTTTTTACTTTGAAATTTTACTAAACTCTTAAAAACAAAGATATTTTGTCTGTGGAATCATTTCTGCATGTCAGGTCTTTGATGAATCCCATTTTTTAAGTTAGAGCTGCTGAACTTTTGTAACTTTGGAAAAACACAGCTACACCACCTATGTGTGTCACTAAAATGGCATCATACCTGACTCTCACCCTTTGCCTTTTCCACAAGATGGCTCCACATCACCGTTTCAGGCCGATTTGAGAAAGCCTCAGAGTAGAGTTGCTGCTTTTCTGGATCGAGAGGAGCCAGTTGAGGTGGTCTGGGCATGTTTTAAGGACACCCTTGAGTGAATCCCCTTAGAGCTGCTCTGGGCATGTCTCACTGGGTGGAAACCCTGCAGCAGATTCAAGGCACTCTGGAGGAGTTTCTTAACTGGCGTGGGAATGCATAGAGATTCTCCAGGAAAAGCTGAGATCTGTAGCTGAGGACAGGAACACCTGGACTGACCTGCTTGACCTGCTGCCATGCGATGATCCTTGCTAGAAAAATTGGTTTCAAAAAAGGAGATGAGTTTAATTCTTGCACATTACACATGTACATCTTGTACATGTGAATATAAATAACATCACATTTTAGTTTTTATATTTTGAGTGTAATAAACCAATAAAACCTCTGGGTAGTGTGTGGCTGTAGAAAACATTAAGGGGAAAATAAGTAATCAGAAATGAGGGAACTGGGTACTATTGCCCAAGTGGATAATATTCCCCTCCATAGATGGCACACCATTTGACCATCTCTTTTGACTCGTAACATCAAACAGACCTCCTTCAAAATCAACAAAGCTTTTCAAACACAAGGAAGTAAGTCATTAAAGAAATTCCTGACTTATACTCCAGCAACATAGGGGTCAGATATTTTCTTCTCTTGCTCATTAATTGGAATTCTATGGCCATACCAGACATTTCTTTTAAATATTTCCTTTAGTCTCTATTTTACATCTTTCACTAGCATTCTGATTCTTAAGCTTTTTTCTCCTTAATATATGTCTCTTGTTACTGAACAAGGCTAAACCATCAGGCTGCCAAGTCACACTCCATTGGGGGCTTGATCATGTACAGTAAAGCCTTTTCTTTCAAGTGGATGAAATGTGTAATATCAAACATTACATCCTGCTGCTTGAATTTCCCCTAGAAATGGTGGTTTCTGCTTTTAACAAGCTGCAGACTGTAGGGGTCCTCTAGTAAGAATGAGAATGTAACAGGAATAAGATCTTGTTTCTTTTCAGTCATAAAATGTGACACGGTCTCACCGACTTGTATTCTGAGCTCAAACTCATTGATCATTGAGTCTTTGTTCTCACCAATCAGATTTTACACAAAAGATCAAATTTCTTTTTTAGCTAGCATGCCAAAGTAGATATATGGTGATCAGACCCATATTTGGCCAAATAAAATGTCATGTCAGACATGCAAAATGACAAGCTAAAAATTAATTTTGAAACTCACTGCAGTTCAATATGAGGTAGCATGTTTTGTTTTGCACAGTAAGTTCAATCCCCATGCATCACTTCCCCTCTGAGATAAGATCTCAGATTCTGCCATCTACTAATACAGTGAAACACAACTCTCTTACCCATTTGAGCCAATGTTTAGGCCTTTGGTTGCAGCTTCATTTTCCTTGAGCCTTGTACACTTTTCTCTCACTAAGCAATGTTGGCAGTGCACTGTCATGTACCTGTGATCTGGTGAATTTGGCAGCAATTGTTAAAAGGTGAATGGTGCAGGTTCTTCATGTCAGGCCCAGTGAAGACAAATTCTGCACTTGTCACCAGGCCCTCTTTGCATGGTCACCTGGGCTGTCAGGACACAAACTAATTTCCTCACTCTGCATGAAGAGCAATAATTTACGGTCTTAGACAGTCAAACTAAAGCAGAACTATTTTGGCTCATGTAACTAGTCAGACTTTAGGCTCTGCAGCAGGCCCACACACCTTGAGTACTACTACACTCTGTTACTCTTGGTTACTTTACTTTGTGTCCAATGGAAGCAATAATCATGCTGTCTGGTATAGTTCATACAGCCATTCTTTAATCTACTCTCTATATGTATAAAATCCTAAGCCTAAAAGTGCAACAATTTTGTGCAACGATTTTATGTGATGTTTTTATGTCACGTTTTTATCACGCTTTAAATTGGGCTTATTTTACAACCTACATATATATGTTTAGTATCATTCTTTTCAGAATTTATTGAACTTTAACGTGATGTTGTTAGATTTTCAGATTCTTATTCCGTTTTTAAATTATAAATTACAAAATATCAACAACTCATGTCCCGCAAGACGTAACCTTGTGCCAACAGATTTAACCACGCCCGGGGCTGGAAATAAAAGACAAAGAGTAGATGACAAAGACAGCTGCTGTACAGGCTTTTAAATGTTCGAAGCGCTGCGGGAGATGTACATCACGTGACACAGCAGCAGCAGCAAGCCAGCAGCTGATCGAGCAAAGAAGAGGTAAAAAAACAAACTGTATTTGCTTCCCATTGTATCTCCGTTTAAGAGGGGGTTTCGGAGGAGCGACCGCGTCTCCTTGGGGTGTGTTCAGCCCCCCTCTTCACAACACGAGCGGCAGAGACACGAAGTGGCTGGTGCGTAGCGCAGGCAAGGGGGGTTGGTGAGTGAAGCGAGCAGGAGGTACACCCCCTAGTAAAAAATACAGATTATTTTGACCTATTTCAGCACATTACATGACATCTGACTTTTGCCATTTTAGAACTAGAGGCACATAAACCAATGAGTTAAACCAATTTGACCAAAACATTCCACTCATTTAGGAGTAAATAACTTTTAATGAAAATACAGTTTTCTGACCTATTTTGAAACATTACTTGTAATGATCTGCAAAGACTATTGGGTGCCTTATATTTCTTAAACAGTTTCAGCGTCCAACTGCTAGATATCCACAAGAGTTTGGACTTTTCTCTTCAACCTTACCTTACAAAATTATCCAGGACCACACTAAAGGATTGCTGAATAGTGTACGTTTTACATATTTTTGCATGCGGTCCCTTATTTTGTTCCTGTATGTGCTCTGGGTATTATATGTTTCTACTGTCATTTTTCTATTATGTTTTCATGCAATGTTGCTTGGTTTTACTTACAGGCAAATGAGAATAAAAATTCTGAACCTCTGTCTTAATCCAGTTTAGGGTCACAATGGGCCAGTGCCTGTCCTCTGGAGAGCCAGCCCAATGTAGGGTCTTCTAAAGCACACCTGCATTCGCACAGGGGTCATTTAGAGTCACCAATTGACCTAAGAAGCATGTCTCAAGACAAGAGAAGGATCTGCAGATTCCACATGCACAACGACTAAGTGCAGGATTTGAATCTACTGAAGCATAAGCTTTAACAACTATGTTACCATGCAGCCCTCCATGCGACAAATAAATCAATCTATTCTAATTTTGTGGGACTGATTCTGTGCTAAAATTAGATTACTTTGATTTGTGTTAAGTATTTGTTGCTACTTAATTCATCTTTATTCTCTCCCCATTATTATAAATATGTGTTTCTATCGATATCCATTATCATGCATGCAGACTTGGGAACCTCCCGGTGACTTGGGTAAGCCGAGTAATACCAAAGCCAAGCTGGAGGGGGCACTGTCGATGACCATATCTTTTGTTTCCCCCATAGCACTGAGCTGTTGTCAGACGTTGGAAGCTTTGCCTCTTCCAGGAGAAGGCTGATATAAACAGGGGGCCAAGAAATAGAGGTCATCATTTGACCCAAGCAACACAATGAGATGAAACTCTCTGGACTGTCTACCTGAGACACGTGCAAGGAGCACTCAATTACTGGTATTTGTTTTGTTTTGTGTCCTGTGGGACCGTTTTTGCTTTGTTAAACTTTAATTATAAAACAGGATTGTGGCTGAGTTGGCCACCCAAATATTGCGCCACATCCACCGATTTTCTAAATTGACACATTCTATCATATAAATATTCTTGAGATTATATTTATTCCTGCACTACTGCACTGTTCCTTGATTTTGCTGTAATCTTTCTAAAAAAAACTTTTTTTTTTACTTTTTATTATAGCGGGGCTTTTTACAGACACACAATAAAAAAGTAAATATAAATACATGAATATTATCCATCCATCCATCCATTTTCCAACCCGCTGAATCCGAACACAGGGTCACGGGGGTCTGCTGGAGCCAATCCCAGCCAACCCAGGGCACAAGGCAGGGACCAATCCCGGGCAGGGTGCCAACCCACCGCAGCATGAATATTATAACAAATACAAACAAGAAATACTATAATGAAATAAAACTTTGGTTAAAGATAAAAAAGTTGTCACAGTATTGTATATTCAGTTCTGCAAATAATGTATTTTTTCTGACTCATTAAGATGTTGCTAATAATTTACTTTTCTTGGGTCTGTTGGTTTTTACTGTAATTTTCCTACTTATGGTTCTCAAAAATGAAGTGTGTTTAGGCCATGAACCTCACTGCAAGTAATAGATATATAATATTATAAGCCACCCTTCTTCGTACATCTAAAAGAATCCCTGATCTAGACCTCAGCAGCAACAAGTTTAACTGTGTTAGTGACTGATCCTGTTAGAGATTTCCAATTTAAAGCTTATAGTGCAGTATGTAAGTTTGTTTCTTGCTTATAATATTTACAGTAACTCTGATATTGTTTAATTTTAGTAATAAGTGATTTTATTTAGGAGGGCGACGTAATTACGCAGAAAATCATGTAGTCTCACAGTAATTTAGGGTAACTTTCAGTCACTTTCCAACTGGTTTCTTCGATCACTACTATATTGATTCATTGATTAGTTTTGTTTGCTTAAATATATACATATATTTCTTAAATTAGTCTTTTAATACAGGACCTCAATGAACAAAACGTTACAAGAGTTATTGGATACCATGTGCAGATGGCTTACGTATTTATCTTGTTTTCATGTTTTTTTCCTCTTTATAGTCTATAAGAACTTACAACATCCTACAAAAAATCAAATAAAAAATCTCTGTGATCACTTGAGCTGGGGAAGTACATGATGAAAGCAATCAAAAATTTACTGTATGATGAAAGCAGGAAACAAAAAGAGAACATGTTATCTTGAAAAATCTAGAGTGAGACATCTGTCTCACAGCACCTGGATGTGAATTTTATTTTTATTTGCAGTGTGTGTGTCCTCACTGTTTTCACTATTTTTCACTTTTAGGATATCCATCCATCCATCCATTATCCAACCCGCTATATCCTAACTACAGGGTCATGGGGGTCTGCTGGAGCCAATCCCAGCCAACACAGGGCGCAAGGCAGGAAACAAACCCCGGGCAGGGCGCCAGCCCACTGCAGGACATGCGCACACACACACACAGACACACACACGCACATACACCAAGCACACACTAGGGACAATTTGGAATCTCCAATCCACCTAACCTGCATGTCTTTGGACTGTGGGAGGAAACCGGAGCTCCCAGAGGAAACCCACGCAGACATGGAGAGAACATGCAAATTCTGATTTTAATTAATGTGGTGCATTTATGAATGTGCCAGTCAGTGGTCTGGCATCGGGATTACCTTGTGGCTATTACTGCTCTGGCTATATATGACCCTGTATTTGAAATAGTAAAGTAAATGAATGAATGTTTCTACAAAATGGAATGTGTTTCTATATTATGTTGGGGACACTGTGATTTACAAGCTGAAGCACTGATCCCAATAATTTGTGTTTATTACTTGTAACATTCCTGTTTTGCTGCCTTTCTTCAGGGGCATGATAAACAAGAATGTATTAAAATATACAACTTTCATTTCTCATAAAACATGTCATATGCCTGCAGCTTTACTGATGTGAAATTGGAAGGCCAGGTGGGAATGGATTCTAACCAGAGCTCAACATGTCCATATCCAGAATGCATTGGAATTCTTCATTTTTGTGTCTCAGTCTCACAACTGCTGATTAATTGATTGGCCATTTTAAAGGGTCCCCAAAAATGTGCCAGCCAATAAGCTAGAGTCACATAAAGGATTGTTACCCACCTTTAAAGATGCTTCACAACCTCATGCAAAAAATTGCACGATGCACTTTAGTTTGTTTTTTACTGACGAAGCAGGGCACAGCAGGTATGTTGTTTCGCCTCAGTGGGGATTTCCAGTTGCCATGCTTGTTTGCTGTTACTTCATCACCTCAGCTGCTGACGTAGGAAGTGGAATTGGCTGATTTCCACAAGCTTGACTTTTTAAACCTGTTGTGAGAGGAACATTGCTTGGAGCAGGAGGAGCTCCTAGACCTAAACTTAGACCGAGACCCATACCTGTATCTGAACCTGTTTTTTGTATGTTTAATGGTGCATATTGTTTTAGCTACTTTTATATTCCCTACAATATCAAGCCTATTTTTAGAATCTGTTTAATTATCAGTAATTATCTTAAGAATTTTCAATTACTAGGGGACTTCGCCCCCTGCTCGTTTTCCTCGCCAACACCCCCCCCCCACCCCCCCGGCCTGCGCTACACGCCAGCCACTTCGCATCTTTGCCGCTCGCGTATGTGGATTTAACTTTCACCAAACAACAAATCTTTTAATTCTCGCAGATAGGCCTCTTCATTGGGAAGAAACACTACTTTTCCCTGATGGCAACACGAATTAGACGATCTACAAGTCTCCGACATAAAGTTTAAATCGAACAATATATTCGATCTCTTTTCGCTGTTCCATTATTTCACAGAGTAATCATTTCCGTTTGTTTGTGCTAACGCGATCTTTACTATCATTTTTTTGAGACTTTCAAATTTAAGTACTTTCATTGTCTCTAACCTGCTCTGCATGTGTATCGCGCCAACGTTTTTGAATTCTTTACGATGTTCTACTTTGTCATCTACTCTTTGTCTTTTATTTACGGCCCCAGGCATGGTTAAATCTCTTGGCACAAAGTCTTGTCTCAAGGGACGTGAAAGTATTTCTCTGAAAAAGTCTCGTCTCGTCCAAGGATTTTTTTATTATAATAGAGAGATTTTTGACATTTAAACATTTTTTCCACTTTTTGTCTTTTTTTCCTTTTTTTATAGTTAGGAATGTTGGGATAGCATGTAGACAGAGAGGTAGATGTGCATGGCATGCAACAGCAGCCGTACCGGGAAAGTTCCAGGTGCTGTCCAGGGTTGCATCAGGAGGGGCTGGGAAACAGTAACACTCTGTGAAGCTGCACAGGTGCACTGTGGGGACCACATACAAAGAGGTGATTGCATGTCATTAGAGTCTGTCCTTAGGGGTCAGAGAAGTGACTTCTCCACGTGGGTGTTCTACTCATGCAGGCTAGCAAGAGTAATTTTATTTTATTTTGTTAATTTAGTATTTGTTTTGACTCCTGATTAACCTGTTTGAATCAACAGTTGGCAGGTGAAAGTCTTGAAAATCCTGGCTTACCCCAGAGGACTACCTTTGGTTGGTCTTTTAACTTTGTTATATATCCATTAAATATCACTTGTTAAACACTTTTTATGTTGGTAGCACTATTATCATGTGTACAGAGTACTGTGAAATTCTTTCTTGCATATCCAACCAACATACATGCTGCCATTCTAAACTCCAGTGATAAATCCGAATGTGTTAAACTACTTAGTCCTTTTCCCTTCTATACAGCATCATATCCTGCCACAATTTTATACATTTTACAGTATATTTGTGCTTTGGGCTAGTTTATGTTTTTCACTACCTACAATCTATTTTTGAGGTTGTTTGATCATTTTGCGGTGAATTGTAAAGCCATGGTGCATTTGTATCTTTCACATGACTGTGATCATTGCATCAATTATGTCACAGGATGTGACCCTATAAATATGGTGGCAAACATATTGCATATTGTTCTTAAGAAACTATTTAAATTTTAATTCTAGCACAGTTAGTCTCAATTTCAAGTAGTCCCTAGCATCAGGTTTTATTTCTCAGCTTCTGATCTCTTTTTTTGACTATGGCTCTGATACTTTCTTGTTTCACGTGATTTGTTTGCCTTCTCATTTGTGTTTTCTAGCTTTAACCTGATTTCCCATCCAAGTTCAACTTTTTGCTTCACATTACCATCTCCCGGTTATATTTTTTCCCACAATAATCCTTTGACACCAGTGTGTCATAACATATCCAAGCCATCAGCATCAAGCATTAATTCTTTCTTAGTGATGCATGCTGAGCTGCTTATTGTTACATCAGACACCTCAGTTTCAAAAAAAATCTCATAAATGAAATCTTTTGGCCTCCTCGTATTAAAAACATATAAGGACAACATAAAGCAAAGACAGAGTCAGTTTCTTTGGGAATGTAATGTTTGAATGCAGTGTCCTGTGAAGGAATCAAATACATGTGACTATATGGTTACATTTAACATCAGATGATGAATGGAAGGAACATACACTGGCTACTTTTTTTAAAAAGGGGATTGTTAGATGAAATGGCCAGTTTGAAGTGAATTGTGGCCCAAAACCTTGTTGGGCAGAAAGGCAAAGATTGTAAATGTGCTTTACTATGCCTTTTTAGCATTTGTTCCTGGGATCAGACTTAGTTCCATTTAACTCTGACTAGAGTGGGTGCGTTTAGATGTATGCATGGATAATGGATTAGATGGATGTATGAATGATTTCATTGAAGAGGTAATTTCTCTCCATTTTGTTGTGTACTGCTCATATAGTTCAAGTTCAGGTAGGCAGCATAAAGTATAAAAACAGAATAGAAGTATAAAGTGTAATTGTGCAGGTAGGTGTGTGATGGACAAGTCAAATACAGTTGTTTGATGTAGACAGAATGAGGTGGACCATGGTTATAAACTCCAGTCAGTTATTTAGGAGTCTAATGGCCTTGGGAAAGAAAGAGTTCTTTAGCCTGGAATTCCTGCATTTCATAATTCTATACCTCCTGCCTGAGGGTAGAACAGTTTGTGTTGGGGGTGGGTGGGGTCGGGTGGGTGGGGTCCCTGAGGATCGAGGCAGTTCTCCTGCGGACTCTGCACTTGTAGATGCTCTGCAGAGAGGGCAGTGGGGTCCTGGTGATCTTCTCAGCAGTCTTTACCACTCTCTGCAGGTGTTTGCGGTCCATAGCAGTAGTGTTGCCGTACCACACGGTGATGCAGCTGGTCAAGATGCTCTCAACAATGCAGCTGTAAAAGTTGCAGAGGATCTTAATCAACATACCAAACTTCCTCAGCCTCCTCAGAAAGTACAGCCGCTGTTGAGCCCTCTTGACCAGCTGTGTGGTGTTAAGTGTCCAAGTGAGGTCCTCACTGATGTAGACGCCCAGGTATTTAATGCTGCTCACCCTCTCCACTTCAAGCCCTCAGATGAACAGTGGCCGGTGAGGTCTCCTCTCCTTCCTCATGTCCACTATCATCTCCTTTGTCTTGTCATTCATGGTGGCTCCAAAATCCGTATTAACCTCTACTTTCTCTGCTGTTCTTTTTCCGGTTTTCTGTGGTGGCGATCTGTGCCAGCACCACCTGATCAAAGCACAGTGATGTCCCTACACTGATGGATTAAAGGCCAGTAGTCCACATGAAAGTCATCATCAAGTTCCTCCAATGTATACCATGAGGACTGATTGAGGTCATTTATGTTAGGTAGAATGCCTAGAGGGGGCTGGGTGGTCTCGTGGCCTTGGAACCCCTGCAGATTTTTTTTTTCTCCAGTCGTCTGGAGTTTTTTTTTGTTTTTTCTGTCCTCCCTGGCTGTTGAACCTTACTTTTATTATATGTTAATTAGTATTGCCTAATTTTATTTTTTATATTTTGTCTTTTTTCTCTTTCATCATCCTGTAAAGAACTTTGAGCTACATCATTTGAATGAAAATGTGCTACAGTATATAAATAAATGTTGTTATTGTTGTTGTTATTTTTTGAAAATCTCTTTTGTGTTCAAGTTTACAAATGTGACCTACAGACATATACCTTGCTAGGATGCATTCTCACTCTGCGCGTGAGTTTCCAGCAATAGCATTCTGCATACATTACTTTTCATCTAATACGATGCTACTAATGTGATTCATATGGGGAAGAAAAACATTTATTTTATTTATGATGAAAAGTTCAATAAATGATTTTCAGGATGGATGAGATAACGCTGGACTAAGATTCTCATGTACTTGTAAGTAAAATGTCACTTTTTGGACACACATGGGAAATCTAAGTTAAGGAAATTGTCAGGTTATGTCATTGTTAGGAAAGATAAACACTATACCTGAAATGTTGTGAAAAATTGTAATGAGAATTCTTCCTTGCCTGTTCAGATCCATTTCTGCTTTTTTTGCTTCACACATTCCCCATTAGCATTTAACTCTTAAATATTGTATACATAAAGCCAATAAAGCCAATACCATCATCTTAATCCCTTTTTAGAAGATCATTTGGGTAGACCGCTAATGAAGAGTGTCAAGTACATGGAGATGTGTTCATCTTTTTGCCTGCTCTTGATACAGGTGAGTAAAACATGTAAGAACATTGTAGGATGTAAAGTGACTTGTTATATATTGCATCTCCACAATATGCATGGAGTTACTGGATGTTTTTCTTTTCTATACATTAAGGGGACAAGTGCTCACCAGCAAGTGGGCTTGACTGAGATATTGAGGTGGGTAATCATATACTTTATAAATATGAGAAAAAATAGACAAATGCAGAGTTGCTTTCAGGTTGGCAAATGACACCAATTTGACCTCTTTTTTTATTTTTATGCTAGCTATAGTCTCCTGTGATATGTAACTAGATACATATTGACCTGTAGACAGAATATGACTGTTTTTGACACCTTAGTACATAGCTATGGATTTAATTGTTTATAAATTAGTTGTTTTTTCACATTTTTATGTGCTTGATAAGTTGAATTTTTTAGTTTGTGTAAAGGTATCCTATTGGTAGGAGGTTGACTGGAGCAACAGTATCACCAGGTCCTACCAGAAACCACCAAGACAGAGAGAGGAACATCAGTAACAGGGTAAGTCCAGCACCTGCCAGTCTGGGAGTACAGTCAACATTAGGTGGCGTTATGACCCTGTATGTGTGTTAGGTGCTTCTTAATACTGTCACTCATAGCAGTGAGTGACATGCAGTCTGGGAAGAAGAATTCAGTGTTCCCATGCATGCTAGTAGTTACGTAGGTGACTGAAAGAGAGTCTAATGAATGTGTAAGTACAAAACTAAGGGAAAAATATAATGGACTGGAGAAAGGGGAAAGCCAAAAGATTACTTTGAAAGCAAACAAAAGGTCTAAACTAGAAGGAGTGTGAAATCTGGTGTCACTTCAAAAATCGAGTGTCAGACTTTTTTGTCAAAATTAAAGGTAAAATCCGGACGTTAAGATCTTTTTTTTCATCAAATTGTCAACAGAGAATAATCTGTGTGGAAAATATCCAGAAAATCGGACCACATTATATACCAGAAAAGTTATGGCATTTCAGTTCACAATGGTAACTATTGTGTGATGGTCATTGATGCTGTTGTTATAGTCAAAATGACTGTGGTTGGAAAATCACAAATGAACAGGTTGAAGGTTCCTATGAGTAATTTATAAAACATCTGAATGCACTAATAAATATTCATAAATCCTTCTCATTCAAGGTCTGTTTATAAATCAGAAATTGTCTCATAATTGTGAGCATATCAAACACATCATGCCCATCCACAGAATGTCCTCAAATATCCTTATATTGCAAATATCCTTTATATTGATTAACTTGGTGAAAATGGTGAAAGGAAAATTTTTTCTCCAAACGAGACAAAGGTTCTTTTGACAGAGGTAGAGGCCAGAGCAAATATTTTTATTTGGTACCATGAACACTGGAGTTACTGGAAAATCAAAATTATATTGCTTGGTAGGCTGTGACAATGTTGGTCGATAAAAAGACAACCAAAATTAGACAGTCAACACATTTGGCAGAGACTAAGCTGAAGTACTCCCAAACTGTCTGCAAGTTCTCTCTGTTTCAAGAGAATAAAGAACAGAAAGAACTTGTACCTCCACTGGAACACCATGTCAGTCTGGTAGAGCTGCCATGGATGGGACGGAGCTACTAGCAGAGGTTTGAAAACATGCAGTGTTAGCAAAGTCTTCTACTAGAACAACTCCAGCCATCGCTACTAAATCTACAAAGATTTCAATATATATACTGTATATATACAGTATATATATATATACTGTATATATACAGTATATATAATATATATATATATATATATATATATATATATATATATATATATATATATATTGGAAGAGAAGGTCTGTGATACGGTTTGCATATTTGCAGTTGGAGATCCACAAAGGGAGAAAAAACGAATCACGTATCATAAAAAGCTCAGGAATAAAACTATTTTATGATACGTGATTCGTTTTTTCTCCCTTTGTGGATCTCCAACTGCAAATATATATATATATATATATCCATCCATCCATTACCCAACCTGCTATATCCTAATTACAAGGTAACGGGGGTCTGCTAGAGGCAATCCCAGCCAACACAGTGTGCAAGGCAGGAAACAACCCCAGTCAGGGCACCAGCCCACTGCAGGGCATATACACACACACACACCAAGCACACACTAAGGACAATTTAGTATCGCCAATGCACCTAACCTGCATATCTTTGGACTGTGGGAGGAAACTGGAGTACCTGGAGGAAACTCACACAGTCACGGGGAGAACATGCTAACTCCACGCAGTTGTGTGTTGTGTGCCCGCCGATGGTTGGTTGGAGGTGGGACCAACGAATGTCCGTCCTGAGCCAGGGGAGGACCCGACTGAGCCAAGAAAAAGGTTCTGCAGCACGTGGCCGGCACGTAGGACCGATCAAAGGGTAAGTCCACCGCCAGCTGACGTTCTGTGCTTGCTGGTGGCTCTGCGCGAGCTGGAGAATTGCCTTCAGCCCGCAGAGTCGCTATTCCAGGTAATATGCGCCCTCCATGACATACTGAAGAAGCTGGTGGGGAAGGCGATTGCATCGCTGAGGACTCTACGACAGTGGACAAAGCGGTGCGACGCTGGATTCTCCGGTCGGAGAGATGCGGCTAAAAAGAAAGGGAGACCCTAGCAAAAAGAGACGTGATGTTTCCACAATATATATATATATATATATATATGTAGAGAGAGAGAGAGAGAGAGAGGGAGAGAGAGAGAGAGGAAGAGGTTAGGACCATGTGCTGATACAGGACATGACAGACCATCTCAGGAACCCAGATTGTAGCCATGCAATGGGTGACACCTCAGCACCACTCTAGTTCAGATGGAATGAAACCAGTGTAAGGGCCACCAACCCCCATGTTTTCCCTACAGGTTGAAGGGCCTACATGCAGGGCTGGATGCAAATTAACATCATACCCAGGACGGAGCAATTCCAGGTCCAACAAAGTATAGTCACTTTAGGCATTTACGGGATTTGAACCAGTAACCTTCCAATTGCCAGTACAGATCCCTAGCCTCAGAGCCACCAATTCGCCCAATATATATATGTTCCTGCAGAGGAACAAGAGCAAAGAGGATCAGGTGAGAGTGCCAACCCCGGGTCTGGCTGATGAATAACACTATTTGAGCCTGTAAACTGTCCCCCGTGTGAACCTTTGTGACAATATACATATAACACATTGACTATAATTAGTGATTAATGATTAAAAATGTTACATTTTAACTGTTACAGTAAATTTGAAATTGCGAGGCACAAACAGTGGGTGTTTCATAACAGTTCACAGCTAAATCAACATAACACATGTTAGCATTGCATATGTTTTTATTTAAGTGAAATTAAACAGACCTTCTATTGCTTCCTTTCTGCATTGCCCTTCTGCTGTCCTTTATCAATATGTTAACACAACTCTCATTTTGGTGGCCTGTTTTTTCATTAGGTCTCAAGGATTTTACATTTGATGTTAGCTGATGTAGATTTTTTTTGCTTGTTACTACTTTCATATAAATCTTATGCAGTCATAAATAAGTCTCATATCTGTAAAAAAATTGTGACTGAGCAATAAGCCATCAGTGCTAGGAAGTAAAAATTCATGTTCATACTGTCTATGAATGTATCGCAATGTTTTGAAGCCAATTTTATGTTTTATTAATCTCTGTTCATATGTTGATTTTACCATTAGATCAAATCTGTTCATAAGACTGCATTATAAATGATGCCATTGTCTTTGCGTGTCTGAATGGGTGCTTAGCTCATTTGTTCATCTCCAAAACGTCACCAGGCCCCGACACTCCTCTCTTCTCTGCTTCCATTCTTTGTCTCTCTCTTTCTCTTTCTCAAAGAAAGCTGCTCCCTGCTAGTCAAGAATTTGCTTTAATTTAACGCCTGACTTCAAACTCACTGGGCTTTTATGGGGAGAAAACATTTAATCACATCCTGGGGTTAACATCCATATTATCTACAGGATTACTGCTGGGATCACAGAACTCCACATAATGTCAGTACTATCAGATCGGATTGCCCTCTAGAAACTTTTAGCATAACTATATCAATGAGTCTGATCCTACTTTTTAAGGTTGAAGGAACCCATAAAAATCTTTTGGCTTGAATAATTGTTGCATGACTAGTGAACAAAAGTGAACCATTATTTGATAAGCAGTCCTGACACACTGTTCCATCTTCTGTGCAGATTTCACATACAAGTACCAGAATTTCGAGAAATGCCCTGTCCTCATCTAATTTGCTGATTTGTTGTGCATTTATGAAGGTATCTTAATGTGCCTGCTATTGAGGAGTTCTGGGCCTGTGTTCGTTTTAAGCATCATGATCACAGACCCTCAGAGTCACAAGGAGCTCTGTGAACAAGGAGCATTCTAGATAGCTGAAATCACGGAATTTTCTCAGTCTGAAGTGAGGGAGTGCCTCAATAACTGATCCCCCACCATCCCCCTTTCCTGCCATCCTCATTTCTAGGGACTACAAGGATATCCTTTCATCTATTTTCTTTTCTTTTTCTTACTTCTACACTTCCTGTGTTTACTCTCCAGAAGATCCGCTATGTCTAATTCCCTGTAGATCCCCTGCTTAAACCTCTTGGCAGTATGGCTCTGCAGGTGAACCCACACAACACCACTTATTTATTGTTTTAAGGAGCCCCAGGGAGGTACAAAATATCAGCATATTGCATGTTTGGGAAGTTTTTTTTTAAATGTACTTTGATCTAGTCCACCCAAACCAGGAAATGTCGGTCCTGGGAATATACTTTCTCAAGCTGACAGAGGAAAATATTTAAGAGACTCAGAGGGTTGTATAACTCTGAGCTCAGCCTTGAACTGCTTGAAAACACCCAGACGCTATCTAAGAAGACTTAAAATATTACTCTGAAAAATCCCACTAAACATCTGTCAACCCCAGGCATGTTGTGTTGTGGAATTGAATTTACCAGCTGCTTTAGAAAATGATGTTATGCAACAGTAACTAAATGCAATCCAGGCTTTAGTAACATGTGGAAACCCCTAAGAGTGCCAGTCATTTGCCATAATGCCAAGTACCCAGAGGTTTCTGAGCTCATAGTGATGTGCATATTTGCAAAGCATTAGCTACTCACGCCTCACAGCTCCAGGGACCTGTGTTCAAACACCAGCCCAGCCTGTATGGAGTTTCGATGGCCTGACATGAATGAGTCTTAAAATAAAATGGTATCCCATCCAAGACCAGTTCCTGCCTTGTGTTCAGTGCAGGTGGGTTAAGTTGCAGCTCTCAAGCGGATTAAGTGAATTGAGAAGGAATGGTTCAAATTTAAGAAATTAAAGACATAACCAGAGATTTACGAGAATAGCAACCATAGCAACCTACATCAGAATGCTCACTATGGCAGTGCTGATGTTTGTGATGTAATTGTTGTTCCCTCAAGTTTAAATAAAAAAAGTGTATGGACATCTGCCACTACAGATATGTGAATTTTCTTTTTTGGGGAGTACAATGGCACAATGGTTAATGTAAGTGTCTTCCAGGATTCACTTTCTGGCCTAGTCTGTGTGCAGTTTTCATATTCTATCACTGTCTTTGGGGATTTCTCTGGGTACTCCTTACTTTTTTGCCATGTTCCAAAGATGTGCATGCTAAGTTAAATGAATCCATCTGTTACTGAATCAGCTCAGTCCATTTCAGGGTCATAGAGGATGGAGTCCATTTCAGTAACACTGAGCACAAGGCTGAAACTAAACCCTTAAAGGGGTTCCAGTCCATAGCAAGACTGTAACAAGAATAAAAATGTACAGTTTGCTAATAAGATTTGTAATTTGAGTGTGTTTACATGTGCTTTAATAACCCGGTTATTCATAGAACCCAAAAATGCCATGCATACCATTATTCCAGTTAGAAAAAACAGGGTTTTTGTCTCTGAGAAACTGCTATCACAGATGAGAATGTCTTCATGAGTAATTTGGGTATGTAAACCCTTAACTGGGTTGTCTCTACATGTCTGTTGCACTCTGTTAGCTTGCTCATGTCTTTACTTTGCACACACACATCCACTGTCCGTAAAGATAAATTTCCCAAGGTAGATGCTTGGGCGATCACATTATTGCTTGTCCTGGTAGAACTGATCTATCTCAATATTTCAAAAATCACTAAATTTATGCTGATGAGCTGAATGTATAGTACTAAGCTCAGAAGCACAATCTCAAAAGCACAGGCTCCACTCTTGTTTTTGGATTCATGGCGTCTGTTGATGGTGCTTAGATTAGATTAGATTAGTCATTTTTAGTGCTTTTTTATGACATTGAAGCATTTTGCTACAGGAGAACTCCATAAACGGATCCATGCATGTAAGTGGGGTTTCTGCCTTAACCAGGTCACTCACCTTATGTGTGCATGTAAATGTATTCATTGTTTGTATTGTGTGATTAAAATGTTCTATAACTGGAACAAAAGGTAGGTGCAAATGAGCTCCTTAGGTCAAACGGACCAAGGATTCATATGTTTTTCGAGATAACATGCAGGGCAGACAATGTTTTTTCAAGGAGTTTTGAATTCAGGAGTGCATGCAAACTACACAAGAATTCTGTGAAGACAAATGTAAAAATAAATATTAAGAGTGTTATTACTTTGTCTGTGCATATTCATAAGCTCTAGTGTGTATATGCTTGTGAAAGATGTGAAATAGGGGCTTGGAACATTGTTGTTAATTTGTCCTTCACTTAAGTAGCTTAAAGTAACCACACTGAAAAGCAACCAGACCATGAAAATTTATTAGTTGTCTGCTTTGGAACATCTTCCATAAAGTAGCCATCAAAGGTGCCCAATAAAGGAAGATATTTTAAAAGAATCTATAGAGACATCATATAGATGGACGGGCATCCTGGCCAGAAGAGGGGATGATTTCTTACCAAGATGGGAGGCTCCTAGCCAACAGACAGGCATCCTGGCTGGGGACGAGCAGGGGATCAGACCTGGAAGAGTGAACCAGAAAGAATGGACTGACAGCCCACCAGAAAGGGAAGATGTCGCTGGGGACTTTTTACTCCCCCAGCATTCTAGATGGCAGTGGTCCTGGATATCGGCACCCAGTACAGAACCAGTAGGGCATGCTGGAAAGTGTAGTCTGGCAACACAGCCCTGCTGGGGTCCATGGGTGCCGCAAGGGGGCGCTGCAGGGAGATGAGCTCCCTAAAATGGGACTCTGTGGCCCTGATACCAGAAGTACTCCTGGGTCCTTTAATAAAAGGGACCGCACTCCCTTGGCCAGTTGAGTTGGAGCTGGGAGGAAGGAAGGTGACACACAACTGGAGGAGGGCAGTGAGGTGGTGGTGAGAGAAAGGTATTGTTGGAGAGAGAAAACTTGTGTCTTTGTCCTTTTTGCAACTTTGTGGAAGTAGTGGTTTAATAAACCTTCCATTATTTGAACCCGGGACTAACTGTATGTTCATGTTTGGGTGTTAGGGACTTGCTGATGCTGTTGGTTCCTTCACATCTGCCAGACAGAGAAGATAACTCTGTTTGCCATCAACCATCTCTACATTCACAGGCAACACGCCTGGCTTAACAAGACAAAGACTGCAACAGTTAAAGCTATAACCACCTGATACAAATAAACATAATAATGATTGAAATTCAGTTTGGATATTACCTTGTTGAAGTTGTCTTGTTGCTTACTGACATTTAGCAATGATTGATGAGTGTTAATATAACAAACAGTGTATGTTCTGCAGCTCTTACAAAGTTAACAATCTGGTGCGGAGCAACACATCCATGAATCTTGGCCTTTGCTAAGGTATTCCAAAGTGTAGCCCTTTCAGGGGAAGTGACCTGGGTACAAGCTACCATATCTGTAGCTCTGCAAGGTTAACGATAGATCCTTAGCCTCTTTAGAGGATTTCTTGCTTTGCATTTCATCTCCAGCTTGGCAGGGGCAGTGACAGTCCCTTGGCCGCTGTTGTGTTTGAGTTGTGAGTGGCGAGTGAAGGTTAAAAGAGGTAAGTATTGCAGTGTGTACACAACAAAACAATTCAATATTTTACAGTTTTAACTTGTTCACCAATATAAAAAGAACCTTAGAGGTTAAAGTGGCTTTCATGAACACATTATTCACGATAAAACAAGGACACAATCACACACACATCCGCACTCATTCTTATAGGACCAGGATAAAATCATCATTTGAAATGTCATTGGGATGTGGGAGGCATTTGAAGGAAAACCCCCAAAAAAATTGATAGAAAATATTGAAAATCTACTTATACTGTACAGTGACTTGACCTGAACTTCTATCCCAGTCTATTTGAGTTGTGAGACAGCAGGTGCCACTGCATATAAGGTATCACACACGTACGCATGGGAGGCAGCTAAAGGGTCTAAATGAGAGTAATTCCACGCCAGACCAGGGGGTGGTGGAGCGCACTGACCTTTTTTCTCACTTTCCTGCAGACCATTCACAGGAAATTCCACCAGGCCGTAGTGACGTCACGTCCGGTGTAGAACCCGTGACCGAAGAGACTTCCTGTTCCGGCCCTTTTGAAGACATCACGTCCGGGTCTGAACCTACGGAAGAAGACGCTTCTGCTTCCGCCCTCAATGACTTCACTTCCTTTTCTGGCCTTTAAAGCCACCATATTTGACTAACCTAGTCAGTTCTGTTTTGGACTCTGTTCTAAGCACATCAATGCTAACAATTTCACCATTTGCAGCCAGGGAATATTGTACGGGTGGCTGCCCCAAACCTTTTTTATGACTCTTGTGTCTGCTTTTTGTGACAAAGGCTAACCAATAGCCACACATTTGCTGAACATGAGTTATTGTGGGCGCATAGCTTTTGATGTACCGACATCTCATATAGAGTTAGTTCCTTCTTTCCGGTTGCTACTTCCAGGATAGGCTCCTGCACCATATAACCTTGTATTTGACTAAACATGTTAAGAAAAAGTTGGATGAACTGAACTGCAATGAACTTTGAAAATTCCTTCATATTTTAGATTGCTAGTAATACAAAATTCTGTAAAATGAAAAACCAAAGAAACAAAATACTCTGTCTAGGGTTGGTTCTTCTCTTGTGCCCAGTGGTGATGAGATAGTCTTCAAAACCTAATAATGAAAGAAACAAGGAGAAAATCGATTTCATTTCTCCCCCCAATGCAGCTTTTGAGCTCTAAAACTGCCTTAGCAGAATTTCCATTTTTTCTCTCATTACTTCACAGCAGGTCACACATGTTGACCTGGCTACATGAATCTGCATTGTGATTCTTGCCTGCAGCAATCAGAGAGTTAAGGATGACAGAAGGGCAATCAACAACCAGAACAACAGATAACCTGATGGTTAACAACACATGAGCAGGAAACTAGCAGTTCCAATACTCTTTTGCCTCCTCAGATTTCAAAGATGTGATAAAAAGCTTGAGATGGATTCCACGCATATTCAGTTACATATCTAAATTTCACTGCAGCAACTCCTCACAACCAGTTGCCATTAACCTGACCCTGTTGGCTGCAGGTGTGTGTCTGCATCTAAAGAGCTCCGACATATGTCAAAACTTGTAATTTATCATACCTGATGGTCCAAGCATTGGAAGGGACGCTTAGTGAGGGTGAGTACAAAGCACGCCATGGGCAGACCTATATTGTATGTCTGTTGTTGAAGCTAACAAACTCCATATGAAAGATAAAGTGACCCCCACTGTCAGTCACTGATGTGGACTTTAAGAACACCATACCCAATGGACCCAAAGATCATTTAGACCCTTGTGCAGTAGTCCAATTTGTATTAAGACCAACATGGGAAATTAGCCTTGTCAGGTGAGCAGATAATTGGGTTTGCATATCTGTTTGCTCAAGACTGTCACTTTATGGGAAATACACCAGGCTTGCCCATAAACATACACTGATACTGGGCAAGGATGTTTTACGATAACCTCAGTATGCTTTTACTGCCTCGACAAAACACTAAGAATGCTTTGGCAAAGCTTCCCCAATCATATGAACAGCTGAGTCCAACAAGGTTCAAATCATTGACCTTTCTGAGGCCAGGTAGTCAATCTGATGAGATGTATTGATTAAGCTGATGCAATGATAGGATAATGCTAGTGCACCGATACAAGATAGACTCTATTACATGCCTTAAGGAAAATATGAATAAGTCCAAGAGGAATAACAAGAATACAAGAGTGGTGTTTTCCAGAGTTTTCATTTCCTTCATCTAGAGAATTCTGGGTAATACTCTGGATCATAGGATGAAGAGTTGCCAAAGTGGAACTCCTTTTACAGTGTTGATTACAATGCTTTATATGATTAACACCTAGACTTGTATTAGACCTGAGCAACCTTGGCTGGCATAGAGTGACCTTTAACACTTAATTCAGCTATTCTGAGGATAATGGCTGAAGATATTTGGATCTGTGAAGGGAGTCAACAAAGACAAAAGCAATCTGCACAATATCTTTGAATAGCACACTTTCATAATTATGGGTTTGGGAAGCACAGTGGTAGCGCTGCTGCCTCGCAGTTAGGAGACCTGGGTTCGCTTCCCGGGTCCTCCCTACGTGGAGTTTGCATGTTCTCCCCGTGTCTGCATGGGTTTCCTCCGGGCGCTCCGGTTTCCTTCCACAGTCCAAAGACATGCAGGTTAGGTGGATTGGCGATTCTAAATTGGCCCTAGTGTGTGCTTGGTGTGTGGGTGTGTTTGTGTGTGTCCTGTGGTGGGCTGGCACCCTGCACGGGATTGGTTCCTGCCTTGTGCCCTGTGTTGGCTGGGATTGGCTCCAGCAGACCCCCGTGACCCTGTGTTCGGATTCAGCGGGTTGGAAAATGGATGGATGGATGGATGGTTTGGGAATCCATCAACTACAGTAACTGATTATTAACATTCTGACTGTTCAATGATATGTCAATAAGAACGTGTTACACATTCTTTAGCCATTCACATAATGTAACAGCATTCTAGTTGAAGGATGCTCAAATAGAAAGAGACTATCTTGGATGAGCCATGCAACAAACCTTCTGAGATGCCATCTAAAGATTCCTCATATCCTCCCTCTTCGGGCCACTGTCTCTTCTGAGGCGACATTTCACAATGCTTCATTGAATGTTCCACAAGACACCATTATGCACTTGTACCCCTGCCATAATTCACAGCCACTTGCACAACCAAACATAAAAATTTTACTCCACAATAATAACCCCCAAGTGAAACCCTACTCTGGACCAACAGCATGTCCTTTGCTTTACGTTTGGGACAATTTCTTACTCACTTGTCACCTTTTCTGTATGCTAGTTTTTGAAGCAAAATGGGTCAAAAATGCTTCTGAATGTAATAATTATTGAGTGTAATGTCTGTTTATTTTTACTGTATATATGTGACCACTCAACCTCTTGCGGTAATGTGACTTGAACAAGGATTTTATCATACAGGATGTGAACTGCACCCATTATATGAGCTCATCCATCTTACAGCTGACCCGAGCCACAGCAGCTGGCTGCATGCTCCTACAGATTGGGTTTTTTTGCCAAAAGATGAGACAGTAATGTCATATGAGTAATCTAGTAATCTTTTTATAAGAAAAAAAAAGAAAAACCTCAGGTTTCAAGCGGGCCTTATTTAAAACTATGAGGTAGTGCAGTGGTTCCCAGGTTCAGACCTTGACCTTGTGGTTTAATCCATCCATCCATCCATCCATTTTCCAACCCGCTGAATCCGAACACAGGGTCACGGGGGTCTGCTGGAGCCAATCCCAGCCAACACAGGGCACAAGGCAGGAAACAATCCTGGGCAGGGTGCCAACCCACCGCAGGACATGTGGTTTAATCAGCTGGTCATTATTTACTATATTTTGTTCTTTTGCAATTATTTCACCTTTTTCCTGTGGTTTTTGCTCACTTAATTGTATGCTAATAATGAGATCAGACACAAGGGCAAATGACATTGAATGCTGAATGTCCTTCCTTACTTCAGTGTTTAAGTGTGCTCCTTGGAAAATGATGGCTTACTTAATCAAAACACCCGGGAGCGCAGAGTGAAAATCATGATGATGAAGAAGAAACTTCAAAAATCAAGGTTAAAAAAGAAACCACTTAATTATCCAAATGTATCTGTAAACGACATTGCTGCATTGCAATACAAATCTAGCAGACCTCATTTGATTATTTCTGACACCAAAATAACGCAGAAAATATGAGATTGCTTAAATAAGGTACAAGTTTAATTAAAATTCAGAGGGTGGTAAGGATGAAAACCTATAGACACAGTGGACCCCCCCCCAAACCGTACTGCACATGCAGACTATGTATTGAATTACATATCGCAGGGCACTGGCAGAAATTAAGGGGAGTATGTTTAAAATGGGAGCCAGGAGGGCATCTTCACACAAAAGGTCAATGGATGCTCAAATAAATTGTGAGTCATGTAGTTAAATCAGAAACGCAGACAGCTTTTAAAAATAAACTGGATGAGATAATGGGGTAAACCAAACAAACTTGGTACACCAAATGGCGTCATCTTTTTGTGAAATGTGCTTTTTTTTTGTGTTTTTATATTTTGCATCACCAACAAGTAAGATTACTATTTATACACAGTAGATTCAGTACTCCTTTTCTTCTCTTTCCCTCAACAGTTGAAAATCATCTGCTCAATTTTATCTTCTGGATTTTTCCTCACCTGTAAGAGTGTATCCAAATTCCTTGTGAGCTGCTGAAAACTTTTGCAAATATTTTTCATTCCAACTGTATTTGTGATGTGACAGAGAATTTTCTCCAGCTGTTATGTTTGGACTTTTCTCTGTGTTGTCACCATCTGCTGCCTTTCTAACTGCTTTCCAACTTATAAACAGCCAAGTTGTTGATTAGATTAATAGTGGTAAAATGGCTCACTCTAAGTCTTAGACTACATCCACACTACTACGTTTTCATTTAAAAACAGCATTTTTAAATGAAAACTATCTGCATTCATGCTAGAGTTTTCACATCATTTACAAAATCATCTCTGTCCACACTAAAACAATTGAAAATACATATGATGTAGAAGTTTGCCTACACTGGGCATGCGCACATCACCACAAAAATCCTTGAAGGGGTGGTAACACCGCCAGCCATGGTATTTATCACAAAACTGTAGCGACCAATAAATTATTTACCTTTTGAACATGTATGCAGCATTAAAACTATAAAAAAACAGAAATTCTGATGCATAAAGGTAACCAACAGAAAAAGCGCAATTGAAAGAAACTGTTAAGTGATGGAATATAGGGAATGAAATGTTTTAATTAGCAAGGTCCAATCAGGGAAGGGCCATATAATAAGCATGAACCAATCAGTGCGATCAGAGTCTACATTTTCAGGATTCAGTATTTTTGCCTATTCACATCACAATTCTGAGGTTGTACTTTCAGAAGAATACCGCTCTGGAAGGCTCAAGTCTCTGTTTTTAGGAGCAGAAAATGCCAGGGTAGTGTGGACGAAAACTGAACATGGAGACTAATGTCTGGATTTTTAGGGAAAAATGTGATAGTGTGGATGGAGCCTTACAGCACAACGTCGTTCAGCTTCAATGTATTTTAGGTCAACCTTGTATTGGCTGCAGAAGGCAATAAAATAATCAACAGACAGCAATCAATGTGCCTCTTTATTTTCAGTTTTAATTAGATCTGTAGACATATATGCAATACTTGTAAATTTGCACACAAACTTTGCTTACATTTGTCACATGCAAGGGCATCTTGAGAGCCATACTGTGGCTGCTTTAAATAGTACACAAGACATGGACATTGAGGTAACACCAAGAACGTAGTCACTTCCTCAACAGCCAGTATATGCAGAAAGGCAAATATTAGATATTTATTGTAAAAAATTGCAAATGTCACTTTATAAAATGAACAACTACCACACACTGCCCGTATAAATTATTAAAATTTCACTGCCATCCCACTGAAATCAGCACTGTCATCAAGACTTTGGGCTTTTACTCTGAACAAACCTGCTTAGATATAGACAATGAGCCAAGAACTTCACTGTTGGGACCCTAAGTGTAATCATTTTGATTTTCTTGATACATTAATATTAGTTTTGGGACTACCGTATATACTCGCGGATAAGTTCTCCTGCAAATAAGTCGGGACTTGAGTTTACCATATAATTTCTGGTATTTTATAATGTCGGTTGTAAAAGTTGAATGCGGAAAACTCACGCTATTGGTCCAAGAGATTATGATATGCTGACACCCACCTGAGAGAGTAACCATGAAGCACACTGCCTTTTTTTTCTATGTGGGTGCAGCAATGCATTGTATCAGCGCGTGCACCTAACCTCTCTCTCTCTCTCTATTGTGCCTATGTGACCACACGGTAATACCCAAACTATTCTGAAGTGATATTTGCACTGATTTGTGTTTGTGTTTTTTGTATCTCATACCCTCATACACCTTTATTGTAAGAGCATCCCTTATCTACAATGGAGCGTTCGATCAGAAGAAAATATGAAGCTGGTTTTACATTAAATGTCGTTAAAGTAATGAAAGAAATTAATAACCGCGCTGTTGCAACAAAATTTGATACATCTGAGAAACTGATGAGAGATTGGAGGAGGCAAGAAGATGTAAAAAAAAAATGTAAGTGTCGCATTTTTGTATGGGCGTATAAGTCGCGGTCTGATTTTATAATCGATTTATCGGGTTTCAAGACCCGACTTATACATGAGTATGTACAGTATATGGAATTATTATGATTTATTTTCTTGTTCATTGATCAATTTGTTAATTGTTTATCCTTTTTGCTGTCATTTTCTGTTATTGCAATCACTGCCAATGTGTGAATTTGTGTCGGTGCCGGCTGCTGTTTTGTGCCTACCTACCAACAAGTTCTTTGCTATGATTGACTCCAGGCAGTCGCATGTCATGGCATCACACCTCAAAGTGTCCAAGATTCTGGGTTTGAAACCAAACACTTTCATGGTGAAAAGAGTGTGTGTTTTAAAAGAATTAAGGGCAAAGTAGCTGTTCTTTTGTTTTTTTCAACTTTGACTTCTGCTTTACATATTGGACTCAGTTCTGCTGTGCAACGAAGGCTGAGGGTGTTAATGGTTTAAATTTATTGAATGGTTTTAATGGATTTTAGCACAACCTGTATGTGAGACTCACGCTGGTAAGGGATATGCAGATGTAGGCTTGCAAGAATTTAAGTAATTAAAGTTCAAGTTAATTACCATGTGCTGTGGCTGTGAGGTGAGTTGGTTAAAAGGGGGACAGGTTAGCGTAGAAAGAAACACAGAAAAGGAGAAGTGAAAAGAAAAAGGAGAGGGCGATTATTCATAAGGAGGACATTTGAGAGAACTATTTAGCGGTTTGAAAGGAGCAGTATTGAAGGCTGGTCTGGAAGTTCCAAGCAGCAGCAGATTCAAGTCTGTTGAACAGCTAAAGAAAAGCAGACAAGAATGGAGCAAGGCAGTTGAGAATTTGCGCAGTGTGCGTCTGTGGCATCGGGGAGTGGTGCGGTTTGTATCCGTGATGACCGGTGGAGGAGGCAGGCAGGGGATGTAAATGGCTGCATTAAAGGGATCTTGAGTGATGTCCAGGTGAAGGGAAAACCTCCGGTTGGATTTTAAAAAAATTATTTTACACCTGGTTTTTATGGCACAATTCTAAAGAAGATTAAATTATTTATTGAACTATTTATTTAAATGCACTGTTTTGTACACTTTTATTTTCTTGATTTTATTAAACTCTGCTAAAAGAAAAAAAAAGTCTTGCTTGTCTGCCTCATTCCCCCTGGTTCATCCTGGTCATGAATGTCAATGCCCCAGAAAGAGGAAGGTGACCTTGGCTACAGGTCCAGGGTATCGCAAGTTCACTTTCAGCTTTGTTTTGATTAATGGTTTGACGCCTGCTTTTCTTCTGACAAAGATTTTTTGCTTCTTTATCTTATGGTCCTTTATTTAAAAAACTAATTTTTACTTCAAAGCAATGCATCTAGATTCTTGTTCTGATGATGATATACAACTTGCTTCTAACACTTGCTGGTATGTGTGAAGTTAAACTCATGTTAGAATTAAATCTGCTTCAGATATGCTTGATTGTGGAAGGATTAAGCAATGAGCTGAAGAAATGGCATAAAAGACAGTGTGCCGTCTGCAAAAATCCAGTGCTATTTTTGTAAAATTAAGCCATCTCTGCTGTATGAGTTCATAATTGTCACAGTGCAGCTGTACAGAAATTAAAGATGTTCAGTTTTTGGTTTATACCAAGCCATATGCTTAAGTATTCTCTACATGGAGGAGACAACTTAAAAAGAAAAATGGATCGTACGATATTTGTGTTCCCACAGCATGGATGTTGGATTCCGAACCAGTGCAGTCAGCACTTGAGCCCCTCTGAGTCCACTGGTCTGCACATAATGTTGTTGTACTTGTTGATGTAGTTTAATAGGTTTTACAGCACCTTGAAATTTGTAGCCACTTCATGTTGAGTTGAGATTGTGTAACCTACTAATAAAACAGATGTGGAATGACATTAAATTTAATAACTGCTGCCAAAGAGAAATGTGTTGGGGTAATTTAATGTTTACGATGTTCCCCCCATCCTTCACCTCACCTCCCTGAGACCTTTCAAGGGCTCCAAGCTATTATTTTCTACTTAGGGGAAATGTAACTTAAAGGCTTTTGGTATCAGCAGCAGCAAAGAGTCATAAAACATGGTTTAGATTTATGGAGGAAACTCTCGGGTGACACTGTGCAATGTACTCATTCTGCTTTAGGGTGTCTGGACATGGACCCTTTCTTTTAAAACTGGCTACTTGTGTAACTCATGTAGGTCCATGCAAAATGAACAAGCAGCTATTGGAGTATCATGGTCTGGCACTCAGGTTAATGGAAAGTCAGTCAAGCAACCTGAGGGAAGCAGTCTTTGTTAATGGAAAAATCCAGCACATAGGAAATAGGTAATTTACTTTGATTTAGCTTTGAAGGCATAGTTTTCCTCTAAATGGATGGACCTTTCTTGTGTCTCTTGACTCTATAAGACTCCGTTGGTGACAAAGCAAAGGCACAAATAACATGCATATTACAGTCCTTGCCGAGAAATCCTGGAAATGTTCATGCAACACTGATTTGAAAATGAATGTGCCACACCACAAAAAAGAGAATGAAATTAAAGAGTTTTATTAATTAATAAAGCATGGATAGCAAATAAGCAAGAAAGCAAATAAAAATATCTGGAAGCTCCCATAGGCGTTACTTTAAAGGAATAGGGTTCTCTGTCTAGCAGTGGAAGAAGCCACACTTACTCTGCTTCCTTTTTAACTCCCTCCTTCATTTACCTCATTCCATTTCTCCAACTCGGGAATTTTTGCATTAGGTCTCAATACTTTCTCAAAATAATTCTTCATTCCAGATAACTGTATACATTTTGAAAATGTCTGTATACTCAGATAAAAAAGTCATTGCTATAAACTTACACAAAAAGGTTCGAAAGGCAAAATACAATAGGTTGACTGAAAGAGATCAAGTCAAAAAAGAACAAAACCCAAAACCAGAATCCAAAGAGCAAAAACCTTAAACAGACAAAAAACAAAGATTCTAAACAAAAACTTACTAAAGCACAGAAAGAATCCAAAAAATGTGAGCCAAACAAGCTAAAGTCTCAGCAAAAGTGATAGAAAATCTAAGAATTTTTTATTTAGGCTAAGGGCGACCCTACAGCTGCAGCAGTGGGGGCCTGCCCCCTTTGACTCAATATATGGAAAATAGGACAAATAACCAATGAAAATAGACAATAATAAAGGTCAAAAAGAAAATTACAATAACTGAAAATCAAAAAAATAATTAGACAAAAGCACAAAAATGAAGAAATTAACAAACACTTTTATTCACAAATATATATAAAATACATAAAAAAACAGCAAAATTAACAAGGACTTAAAAGACTAAAGCTGGGGATGAAACCCTGGTGGAACCACAAAAGTATACAGATAGGTTGTAAAAAGGTCAGCCGGAGCAGCGGTTGGAGATGATGATGTGAAAAGACGCTCTAAGTTTGTTTTTTTTTAACATTGGCTTAAACTCTTATGTGAAATCAGTTGATAGAAACTAATTAAACCAATGTAGTAGGGTCTCTGACCTTCACCTAGTTCCTTTTCAGGAGAGCAGGAGGAATTGTCTTGGTCAGCAAAGATGTCATTTGTCAGTTCGCCAAGTATTTTATGATTTTGGCGAGAGTTCTTTGTAAAATGTATCGATAAGGCAAGAACAAATTTTTGAAGATATCACATACTAATTTGACTAAATACTTGATTAGTTCCAGTTAATATGTCACATATTCCCTACAGCACACACACAGACAACGGAACTAACGAAACAAAATATGGATGTGGACTTCCTGCTAGCTTCTCCGTTTATCTTTACTGTTATTAAAACCAGTTGACGTGCACGGGGCTACTGTTTTACACATCACTGTGCATGTTACTGTATATAAGTACTATACTTCATGATCAAGCTCTTGTTCCTGAGTTTTTCTAAATTCTCCTTGACTTCTAAAAATTATTTTCATCTTGTTTTAGGGGGTTTAGAGGTCAAGTAATCGTGTGGTTGCATATATTTTGTGATTGATATGTTTTTGACAATGTTGGAAATAAGAAGCGTTCTCATGTGACTCCATGCTGTTTTTCTTATGGGCACTGGAATTTTGAGAAGTACTTGTGGACATTTACTCTGTTATTGCTAGGCAAGGTTAACCAGAAGTGTGACATGTCCAGGTCAGAGTAAAAAGGCCGTGTTGTGTGCTTTCGGGTTGTCTTTCATTGGATTCAACCCAAACCGTAAAACTTTAACTCCTTTGTTATTTTGAACTGTTTCTGGTTAATGAATTGTGGCTCTGCTTTTTGACTACAACTTGAGATTTACGTTTTGAATCTGGTTAAGTGTGTGTTTATTGGTTTTTGATTTCCCATCCTCTCTGTCTGACTATGATTTCTGTGTTGAACCCTGGTTATTTTATTTTTTGACTTTTACGACACACAATTTGTTGCTTTGGTTGCAGTTCATCTCCCGGTTACTTTTCTATTTACTTTCTGCTGCTGCCTTGTGTAGTCAGGACACCGTTTACGTAAGTTGAGCAGTTATGTGTACAAAGAAATTAGGCTCACCGACCACCAATGGTGTATTGATTATTGCTTTTCTTTACCTCTGGCAATATGTATACAATAAACCTTTTGTTTACAGTTTATCTCATAGATTTATTTCCAGCTAATTTAACAATTATTAGAAGTGCATGGAGGGACATTATCAATGAGTATTCAATTGTAAACTCTTTTGTCTGATTATTTATAAAGCAAACTCTGTAGGTATTTTGTTTACTTTGGCATCTTCTTGAGCCTGTACTCTTAGCACTTAATATCAAAATCAACCAGTCTTCATAAAATATAGTATGAAATAATCTACTAAACTCTATTCAGAAAAAGTGATGTTCCACCTGGGCTAAAATTGTAGTGTGGAAGTACCTAATCTTCAATAAATCCATTTTAAGAGTGGATCAAATTATTGTAAGTATAACTAAATAAAATAAGATATGATGCACAATAAAATAATAAACTTGAAAACATTGTGAAAGGGAGCTTTCCTTGGACTTTAACTGGTAAATTTGAAGGTTACCACTTCAAATCTGGGGCTTAGACTTTTAATGTTTACCAAACAATCTCTGCCGCAGTTCCAAACCTCTGGAGGCAATGTTTTGACCTGGGATTGCTTCAATTGGTCTGGTCTAGACAGATGAATACCTGAATCTACTGAATCACCGGGTTATCACATCAATGGACTTTTTCTACCCTGATGAATGGGCATATTCCAAGACAACAATGCCAAGATCACGTTCAAATTGTGAAAAACATGTTGTGGGAGCATAAAGAAACATTTTTACAATTGAGCTGGCCACTACACAGTCCAAACTTAACCCCATTGAAGGTCTTTGGGATGTGGTGGAGAAGACTTTTTAGAGTGGTTCAACTCTCCTGTCATCAATATAAGATCTTGGTGAAAAACGAATGCAAATCTGGACAAAAATAAATATTGAGATGTTACATAAGCTTGAACGCAGTAGTCAAAGCTAAAGGCAGTCCAACAAAACATTAATGTGTATGCTACTTTTCTTTTGGCAAGGCACTGTACATTGCACTTGGTATAATGCCTTGAGGTGCATTCACTACAAAACCATAAGAAAATAAAGGAAAAAAGGTATTACCTCAGCTGTTCATAAATATACATAAATATATTGACAACCTGAAATGAAGTGCTGTGGTTTGAACAGGGCACATGGAGTGACATATAAAACAGTCCACTATGTTCTGAAGCACTAAAGGAATAAGAAATCAAATGTGAGTGTTTGTTATGTAATCTTTAAAAAAGAAACAGGCAGATTTTAACCTCTAAAAAAAGGTTTTAGAACATCTTAAAAAGCTTTCATATCCCCAAACTTGTTTCTCATGATTACGACATTTGTCGCCCCCAATATGTCCTAAAATATTAAACTGATGGAACATGGTAATGTTAACAGAGCACACAATGAAACAAGACCGCCTCCACATGCATCATAGAGAAGACAACTGTTACAAAGAAAAGCATGACTCTCTGTCACTTTGTCATACAAAGGAACAATTAATATGCTAGGAGATCTTGCCAGATAAAATCTGGGGAAATATTATTTAGAAAAAAATTATATTCAGAAGAGATGACGAAGCCTGTCATCAACTGATTCTGTGTCTCCTTTCTCAATGCTTACTGGTGCCGAAGGGTTAGAAAATGGTTTCTGTTCAGTATTCAGATCTGCTTTTGTTTTTTTGGAAAATGCTTTTTGTTGTTTTTTATATAAAAAAGATTCAGAAATAATGTGGTTAGAAGAGAAGAATAACAGCTATATGGATAAGCATAAAAATAACCACCGCTATGGAGACGCCTGGCCCGAGTAAGAGCTGAGGTGGCAATTAGTGGTCTTATGTCTATGTATTTACTTTTGCCTTGATTGCAGTGCTTGGCTGCATCCTCTGATCTCAGGACTGCTGTTAATCACACATACTGTCAGTCTTTTCCCTTTACCTAGTCAAACTTTTTTCCCTTTCACACCCCTGGCTAAATTTAGCCCTTAGATTTAACCATTTAAAGTCGAGTTTTCTCATAGCAGTATGTTGAGTACGACTTGGGTGACTCTGGCATGTTACTTTGAAACTGTGAAAATTGGGCTTGGTGTGGGAAAAAAGCAAAAAAGGAAACCAACAACTACTTTATGGGAATGCAGCAATCACAGAGGCTGTATTTCAATTTCTATTTACAGTAGTTTTACATTACAAGGGAGTTAGAGGTTAAGCGTTTCGTATAAACGTGCAGTTTAAAAAGAATTGAAGAAAGGACCTTTTCCTTTCGGTTCAGTTTGTCCAAGTATTCAATAAAAATATACACACTATATATATAGTCAATGAAGCACATCTTAAAGGACAATCACACCCAGAACAAAAGGCACCAAAGGAAAAAGGCAGTGCATTTAAATCAGACAGAGAACTAGGGATAAATACAAGGAAAGTACAAAAGTTTTAAATAAGACAGGCAACATGAAGCTGCTGCACCCCTGGGCACTGAACACTGAGTAGGATTCCTTTCAGCTGCTGTCTTGACCTCATTTCCGGTACAAATACTCATTCTTCCACCTCCCACTTCTCTCTCTGTATCTTTCTTTTTCACTTGGATTCCTCTTCATCCCTCACCAGAGAATCTTGTTCTCAGCTCACCCCCCAACTCTGGACTCAGTGAAGCTGTAGTGAGCAATAGCTTTTAAACCCCACCCAGGGTTTAAACAGAAGTAGTTGTCAGAATAACTTTACAGGTCATAGATATCCTATAAAGATATCCTGGGCCTCTCCCATGCAAATGAATCCTACTGGTGCATAGAGGAATTACACTTCTGAGTCAACTACAACTTGAAGAGGATGTCACCTAACAGTGTCTTATGCCAATTCCCAAAAACATTTTCTTTATCTTTGCTTGCTGCAGTGGCGATGTTGCATACAGCATGCATGCACTTGAGCAAGGGAAAGGCACTATATAAATAAAACGAATTACTATTATTATTATTATTATTAACATGGAGGCTGGCACAGAGAGAGATCAGCTGATGTCGCCAGGAGGCGCACACACCTCCATGAACTGTCAGGTTTGAACCCGCAATCTCAAGCTCAGAGGCAAGCGCTTTGCAGTATAAATGGAGCTCTCCATTTGTCATTCACACAGAACCTGCCTCTGAACACTATGTGCAGTGTGCTACCAAGTGATGTCAGCCGAACTCTCTTTGTGTCAGAGAAAACCATACCAACTTTCTCTGCACAGCATCGCTACTACACTTCTATTGAAAGATATACACTCTCTGAACCAATTATTGGGAGCACTTGTATACCTGTTTATCCATACATTTATGTAATCCATCAATCATGTGGCAGCACTACAATGCATAAAATCATGCAGATACAGATCAGGAGCTTCAGTTCACATCCAACACCAGAATGGGGAAAAAGAGGTAATCTTAATGATTTCAGCTGTGGCATGATTGTTGGTGCCAGACAGGCTGGTTTGAGTATTTCTGTAAGTGCTGATCTCCTGGGATTTTAACATACAACAGTCTCTAGAGTTTGCTAAGAATGGAGAGAAAAACAAAACACATCCAGTGATCAGCAGTTCTGCAAACAAAAATGACTTGTTAATGAGTGAGGTCAGAGGACAATGGCCAAACTGGTTTGAGCTGACAGAAAGGCTACGGTGACTCACATAACCACTCTGTAGAACTGTGGTAAGCAGAAAAGCATCTCAGAATGCACATCTTTAACTCTGAGGGGGATAGGCTACAACAGCAAAAGACCATATCAGCCAAGAACAGGATGATGAGGCTACAGTGGGCACTCACCAAAACTGGACAGCTGAAGACTGAAAACATGATCCTGGATTGATGAATCTTGATTTCTGCTGAGGCATATGGATGCTAGGATCAGAATTTGGCACCAACAGCATGGATACATGCACCCAGCTTCCCTTGTGTCAACAGACCTGGCTAGTGGTAGTGGTGGTGCAATGGTATATGGAATATTTTACCAATCAATCTTCCCTTGAATGTTATAGCTTATTTTAGTACTGCTGCTGACCACATGCATCCCTTCATGGCCCAAATAATGGCTACTTCCACCATGATAATGTACCATACAAAGCAAAAGTTGCTTCAGACTGGTTTCATGAACATGACAATGAGTTTAGTGCTCTTCAGTGGCTTTCCCAGTCACCAGATCTGAATTGAAAAGAAAACCTTTGGGATGTGGTAGAACAGGAGATTCAAAGAATGAATGTGCAGCTGACAATGTGGAGAAATTGCACAATACAATCATGAAATTATGTCATTATGGACTGGAATGACAAAGGAATGTTCCAACATCATGTGAAATCCATGGCACAAAGAACTATGGCTACTTTGAGAGCAAAAGGAATCCCTACCAAGTATTAGTATAGTCCTAATAATTTTCTCAGTGAGTATCCATATTACTAACCGAGAATGGTAAACCAGATGGCATGGACGCAGGTACACGGCAATGGGACCATGAGACATACTGCGCAGGCGCGTACAGCGCACGTCTCATACACCACAAGCGAAGTCGTATCCACCGCGCACGAAGGAGTCACGGCCCAAAAACGAAAGAGCTCAACTGGCGTGAATGAGAAATGAAGCAACAATGCGCCCATAGCTAACGACTACCGACACGGCCACACAAAAAAGAGGATTCTACGCTGCAGCCCAGATTCAAACGGAAGAGGCTACGGAGGCTCCACAGGTCCACAAAGATAGTACGGAAGGCGCAGGAAAGTACGAAAGGCAAAGGCGCCTACACAGCATAGTGAAACCCAACATAGTACGGAAGGCGCAAGCGTCACCGCCATATTGTGAGTGGCACTACTGCGGAGTGAAGGCGCAGGCGTCACCGCCATATTGTGAGTGGCACTACTGCAGAGTGAAGTTAGGAATAATGTGCTGCTTGGGATTGTACAAACCGCTAAATGCTTTACACCAAATTCAAACACAATACAGCTCAACGATACAAGCATGAGCCCACCTGGATAAGATCAATGTACGCAGGCGCCTACAACGCGCGTCTGAGACTGCGGAAGCAAAGCAGGCACGGGTTCAAAATGAACGCGGAAGCAAAGCAGGCACGGGTTCAAAACGAACAAGCTCGACTGATGGATATACAAACACGAGCCCAACTGGATAAAATCAATGAACGCAGGCGCCTACAACGCGCGTCTGAAATGCCGCGGGCAAAGCGGGCACGGCTCCAAAACGAACGAGCTTGACTAATATATTTCGGGATACCCAATGCCGGGGGTAGGTGAGCGAAGCGAGCAGGGGGCAGAGCCCCCTTGTACTTTAATAAGCTTAAAACCCACCAGCATCATGCTACAAGATGCCACTTTTCCATTTATTTTGAGTTGTAGCCTTCACTTATATAATATTAGTAAAAGGCCTGTGGTGCTTGTCATGTAGTGTGACATCATTCTATGACCTGCTTTGACAAAGTCAAACTGGTTTGATTTTACTGTGGCAAGTTACCAGTCATTGAAATGAGCTCTTGTTAATGCTACATTTCACTGTCATGTGTATAGTGTCCTCAGACTGGGGGGAAGAAGAAGAAGAAGAAGAAGAAGAGTAGCTTCAAGAAGATGTATGTTTTGAACTGTACAAGAAGGGAGGTAGCTCACCAGACTTTGCAGATAGCACATAAATCTGTTTTGTAAGAAAAAAGATGGGAAAAGATTTGGACTGAATGCATCATAACCGGTAAGTATCTGTTCAGTCACTAGGCTAACAATGGACATTCATGTGATGTAGCTGACGTCAGCATTGCTCTTAGTACTCTTAACTTTGCTCATTCCACATCCAGTCCTGTTATAGGTCCTTGTGCTAAAAATCTTTCAAAATCTTTTGACTGCAACATATTTTTAAATTATATAAACATTCATAAATAAAAAAATAAAATGAACTATACTAAAATATTTTCAGCGGTGTATCTTGGAACATATTTTTTTCTGTCTGAGGCTGATTCCCACCACTGTAGTACAATGTTTAAGATACTCTTTTCACAACTGCCTCTCCCTCCTGTCTAAATCCTTTTAATGACCTCATCATTGCTTCTAACTTTGATTTGCTTTGTTTTGCTAAATCCAGGCACAGCACTCAGCATCATCACTGTTTTTACTTTGCCACACCCAATGGCAACTGCTTCCTCAACATGTTCTGTGAGGGAAATATCTGCTGTTATCTTTAAATCTACTACTTCTGTCTTACCTAACATTCATGCATGTTATTACCATTTTCTTGTTCTCCTTTCTTTCACTCATTGTAGACTGCCTTCCTTACTACAACTCAACCTTCATCGAGGCTCACCTATTTATTTCTGTACTATACACTTATTTTAAGAGTCTATATTAAAATAATTCTTCTCAGCCCTCTTGCTCACTTTGCTTCCTAAATTTTGGGTCTCCTAATCTCTTGAAGAAATGTATTTACAATTTTGTCTTAGCTGACCTCACCATCTCTATTTGTTCTTCCCTTGTGACTTTTCTCTGCCATCTCCTTGCTTACTCTTTTGTACTACCATCATCTACCTTCTCAAGAGACTGCTTTTGTCTAATGTTTTTTGAATTCACAGCTTCACTTATGTACCATAGCTCTTGTAAACTTTGTGAATGACTTCCTCCTTACCACTACTTCTTTATGCTTTTGTGCCTGAAGGACTGTTCTTGCCTTATTAGATGTAGCACATGCTTCTTCTTGATTAGTTGCCTCCCTGAACACTGTCATATCTCAGTCAGGTTTCCTCCCTCCCTAGGATTCAAATTCATATATTATGTCATCTTTGTTCATTTTGATTCTTTTGTATGTATCTACCATGTATGTTGTGGGTGGCCCCCCAAGAGGCAGGGCTATCTCCCAATCACCACCATCCCCCTACGTATAAATCCAGGTAGCCTGTCACAGTTCCTGGAAGTTCATTGTGAATTCTTGTAGCTTTTTCAGTGCTTATTGTTAATTATTGGATTGCAACCCTTTTGCTCTGTTTTTTGACCTTACCTTGGATTCTGTATTGGGATTTTGTTCAACTTGGATTGCAACTGCTTCTGGCAATTCCATTTTTCTTTTGTGGTCTAAAGAGCTTGCTTTTGCTACAGAACATTGTGTTAAGAATAAATCTTTTAAGTTATAGAGATCTTGAATTTGTCCTTATTATTAACCTGGGTTTGATTGTGATAAAAGTTAAAGTAAATAAGGTTTTTAAGTGCAGGTGAACCTGTCCGTGTCATTTTCAGTGTGCAAGATATTGAAAGCCTATACTTTTCTCCACAGCGGTTACTTTAGTCTTGATTTTTGCCTCATTGTTTTGATTGCCAGTCTTAGTAATTTCTGTGTACAACTTCTATTCAGTCCTGGCTACTCATCTTCTAAGTCATCATTAACCTCCTTCTTCAAATATAAACTTAAATGACCTTTTGTCCTAAAAGATTAAGTCATATAACACATACAGATGTCAAGAAAAGTTGGAAAAAACGTTCAATAAAGAAGATTACAGAGAAGGCAAAAGCAATAATTAAGAAAAAAGGTAATGTATGAACACATCAAGGCAAGTGACAATTGAAGAATAAAGAGAAAGGAGGTCAAGGAAAACAAAACGTAATATGAATAGATTAAGAAACGATTAACATTGAGAAAAATTGTGAAGAGGTGGTAAGATACTGGAAGAAAGATTAGTTTAGAGAGAGGTAGATAGATTCAATTTTTATGACAAGTTTAGAACTAAAAAGTGGGGAATGGGTATTACAGTAATTAGGAATGATGAGGACATGCACGAGGGTGTGGACTGGGAAGAGTAATGAGACTAGGGAGGAACCTTTACGTAAATATGACAAATATATACCAAGATGCTTAACAAATACAGAGATATAGAGCACAGAGTTTTGGACTAAAGGCCCTACAACATTGTCTGAAAATAATGGGGTTAGGAAAGAGAAGAAAGAGTAAGACCATAAGAATATCATTTAAAAATGAGAGTGAACCTTTAATATTAGCATTGGCTTAACTATTTCTCATATCGGGCTTCTTGAAATACAGCAAGGTATTTGTTTCTTTTTTAGTTTTGTAACTTGATTTATCAGCCCGAACATCCATGAAAATGTACAGTACATCCCCAAAATATGGTGCACAAAATGAAAATTTTATAGTTTTATCAAAAAAAACACTCTGACTACTTTATTATCTAATAATTAGAATTGAACTTGTGGGAGGTCATGAACTTTAACAAGTTCAAAGACACCCTCATTCATTTGTTAGAAAAGGCTCGATCAACATCATTAGCTGGAAGACCCTAGTCATGAAGTCTCAGCTATGCTGTGGCATGGTTGGATAGGTGACATTATATTTTGAGACTGACAACTTCTCTGAAGAAATAGGTACACAATGGTAATGAAACTAGATCTGCAGATAATCACTCGCAAATAGTACCTTCTGTACCCCCTCTTTCAAGGTCTGTGGCTGGAGGATATGACTCCTCAGCCATTAACTTTCATGCATTTAACATTGATAGGCATCATTCCTGTTTTAAGTGACTGCTCAGAAATAGAGAGAGGGAGACAGACAGTCAGAAAAAGGCCTTTCTTAGAACTTCTCAATGCACAGTCAGGTCCATAAGTATTTGGACAGTGACACAATTTTCATAATTTTGGCTCTGTATGCCACCACAGTAGATTTGAAATTAAGCAATCATTATGTGATTGAAGTGTAGACTTTCAGCTTTAACTTAAGGTGTTTACCAAAAGTATCATATGAGCCATTTAGGAATGACAGCCATTTCTCTGCATAGCACCGCCATTTCCAGGGGCTCAAAAGTATATAGACATTTGACTGACAAGCTGTTCAATAGCCAGGTGGGAGCAGTTCCTTTATTATTTCATTAACTACTAAGCAGGTAAAAAGGTCTGGAATTGATTCCAAGTGTGGAATTTGCATTTGGAAGCTGTCACAATGAACTCTCAATATGAGGTCCAAAAAGCTGTCCATGCAAGTGAAAACAGTCCACCATTAGTCTGGGAAAACATATATGAAACCCTTTAGTTAGATAGTAGAAACACAAGGAGTTGTCAAATCAATAATCTGGAACATTCTTATAAAGAAGGAACACACTGGTGAACTCGGCAACACCAGAAGGTCTGGAAAACCATTGAATTCATCTGTGCTGGATGATTGCAGAATTTTTTTCTTTGTGAAGAAAAACCCCTTCACAACATTTACCTAAACCAAGAACAATCAGGAGGCAGACCTGTAATTGTCAAAGTCCACAATCAAGAGAAAACTTCATGAAGGTAAAGACAGAGGGTTTTCCACAAAGTGCAAACCACTGGTAAACCTCAAACATAGTAAAAACAGATAAGAGTTTTCCAGAAAACATTTTTTAAAAGCCTGTCCAGTTCTAAAACAATTTTCTTTGGACAAAGGAAATTAAGATCAATATGTATCAGAATCATATAAAGAAAAGGGTATGGAGAAGAAAAGGAATGGCCCATGATCCAATGAATGCCACATCATTTGTGAAACATGGGGAAGACAGTTTTATAGCATGATCATGCATGGCTGCCAATGGATATCGGTCACTAGTGTTTATTGGTGATATGACTGCTTTCAGAAGCAGCAGAATGAATTCTTAAGTCTATAGGGCTATACTGTCTGTTCAGATTCAGCCAAGTGCTGCAAAACTGATAGGACGACGCTACACAGTACAGATGGACAATGAGCCAAACATACTGTGAAAGCAAACCAAGTGCTTTTCAAAGCAAATAAGTGGAATATTCTTCAATGGCCAAGTCAATCAACTGACTTCAACCCAATAAGACATGCATTTCACCTGCTGAAGTCAAAACCAATGACAGAAAGTCCAACGAACAAGCAACACCTGAAGACAGCTCCAGTAAAGGATTGGCAAAGCATCACTAGGATTTAAATCCAGCACTTGGAGATGGCCATGGGTTCCAGATTTCAGGCAGTCATTGACTGTAGAGGATTTTCAACCAAATATTGAAAAATTTCATTATATGTATGAGTATATTAGTTTGTTCAAATGCTTTTGAGCCCTTGATAATGGGGGGCTATGAAGAAAAATGGCTGTCATTCCTAAACAGCTCATAAAATATTTTTGTTAATCCCCTTAAATTAAAGCAGAAAGTCTACACTTCAATCACTGATTACTTTGTTTCAAATCCATTGTGGTGGCGTATAGAGCCAAAATATCTGGTGCACATCTTTGTAAACATAGATGACACATACCCACTGTCTCTGTCATGTATCATGTTACACTGTCTTCAGTCTCAGACATGACTATGCCCCTTTCTACACTTCATTTAAATTTTTATTATAATTTAATACTGTGATCATATGACAGAATAACCAAGTATGTACTCCTTGGAAAAGGGTTACATGTTCTAAAGCAATGAAAGAAAAGAGAGAAAGGTCAAAGAGAAAAGAAGTAAGCAATCATGAGGACCTGAATTATAAAGACCCACTGTGATTCCCCTTGGAGCCTGTAAGATTTCTTTCAAGATGTTTACATGATGGTTGTTGCACTCATCCCAATCAAACTCAACATAGAATTTACAATTTTTCTACTTTGTATGCATGTATTATCTTTGGGAACTTAAATTTCCCTGGGAATCACAAAGGCATGCCGGACAGACTGATAGGTCACTTGAATCAATTAATCCACATGTTTGTGCATATAACCTATGATGAGTTGGGATCCCTTCTAGGGTTACTATGCTTCCATTTAGGTCTCCAGATCCAAGCACTCCAGTTATGGAAAAATCAAGTTCAAAGAATGCCTGGAGTGACTTTCAGTTATCAGATTTGCAGAATTCCTTCTAATAAAATTGAGACTGCTAAAATATATTACACATTCAAATACCTATCCTGCCTTGTCCTTGCAATATGACCTATGGATATATACCTTTATGTTTGTCTTTTAATATTTTTCACATATTTTCAAAGAAATAGATAAACCTTGTTGAACATACTTAATTCAGTTACAGGGACAAGAGACTTTTCCAGAAGAAGCTTCAGTCCATCACAGGACCCACTCACGTACATACCCACTCGTACACAGAAACAATTCAAAACTGTGAACCAGCCTGAACTGCATGTTTAGAAAGTATTCAGAGAAAAAGGAGAAAATGCAGTGACATTCAAACCTGGGATACAGGATCTGTCAGGTAGAAGTGCAAACCAATAAACCATGATACCAGCACTTTTACAAACACCTATTCATTTTCTGAAGTAATTGTCTTACACATTTTAAATGCAATATCTAAAAATATGCTGCTGAGTTTTACATAATATGTAGCAGGATATAGCAACAAACTGAACAAACTTTAGTCCATTGATAATGACAATACATATTGTGCACAATAATAAATTATATAATGTTTCCAAATGTTAAAAATAAATATTTTGTGTAAATACTTTTCTTATCTAAATTTTGAACTCTGAATACATTAATAGGATTCAGTTCTAATAGAACTATAAATTAACAAGTTTATTAACAGGCAGATCACCACCTTATTTTTTCTGTTTCACTAAAGACAACAACTTAATAAAAGAGTGATTTTTTAGAAATCTGCAGTGTTTGTTCAGCAGAGGCCTTCACTTGTGACAGCACCTTGGAATCACTCATCTTAGGCTGAACCTGGGGCCTCATGTATAAACGGTGCATACGCACAAAAATGTTGCATAAGAACGTTTCCACGTTCAAACCGAGATGTATAAAACCTAAACTTGGCGTAAAGCCCATGCACATTTCCATGGTAGCTCATACCCTGTCGTACACAAGTTCTCTGCGCGGTGTTGCAGACTGGCGGCACCCAGTGTCACAGCAGTGCTACTGTTCCTGTGTGGTTATCCTTTCTTTTTTTAGATCCACATCCCTGACGCGGCTATATAAATACACTGAAATTAACCGCATATTGTTTATTAGTTTAAGGCATCTGATTTTAATTAACCTGTAACAATATAATGGTCCACAGAATGGTCAAACTATTCCAAATACCATAACTGCTTTAGCGTTGTTACTCTCACTGCACCTTCTTCTTCTTCTTCTTCTTTCAGCTGCTCCCGTTAGGTGTTGCCACATCGGATCATCTTTTTCAATATTACTCTCACTGCACCACTCGGAGTATTATATCACTGTATATGAATGTGAATCACAGCTGTACAGCAGCTGATCAGAAAGAGAATTATCGGTATAGAGCATCAAGCACACGCTGCCTCAGCCATGCTGTCTATTGAACTGCTCTCATATGACAAACGCTTCAGAGCCTTTCCTGTACTGACCTTGCAGTTCAGAAACAGTTTCATCCCAAGAACTCTAAACGCACTCAATCAGTCCATCAAGTGCTCCTTGTAGAACTGTTTGTACTTATAAGTACAATTACCTCACTGTAAACTTCGATACAGTTATAATATTGCACAGCCTGAGGCACTTTATAAAACGTGTATTTACATATGATGATGATATCATTTTTAAGATGAAATGCAGCAAAATATGTTTATTATATTATACAGATAAAACTTTAACTTTAACTACACGGTGCCGCAGCGCTAGTTTTGTTTTAGCGCTAGGATGGTTCCTGCCTCGCGCTGTATTCTTTCTGGTGCTGACACAATAGGATAGATGGATAGAATAATTAAACATGTACTACGAAGATATTTCGATGTTCCTTAAAAGTTTTTAAGAATCAGCGTTCTAAGCTTACAGATGGCTTAACGTCTATTACAGAGCTGATTGTGTGGCATTTCGGTATTTGGAGAAAGAAAAGTAAGGACAGGAATTGGAGGTTAGTACATTTGAAAGAGACAGTACTGCTACAATAAAGTATTTCATCGAAGGTCGCGCATGGCGCAGCAAGCATCTTGCGTGAGACATGAGCAATCACTGCGCCACCATGTTCCCATGTTTAATAACATGCTTTAACTCCTATCATCATGAAAATGATATCATGTATACATCTCAGTATTTAAATTATTCAGAGAGCTGCAATATCACGAATGTAATGGATTCTGTGTTCTGTCGGAGGAACAGAAAGCCCGGAAGCACGTAGTGATTCACACACATAGAGCACATATCAGATCAAATACAAAATAAAGCATTTAATGTGCTACTTTAGTTATGATGGGATTGAGAAGCTAGTAAATTAAACGATTTTAAGATGAAGTTTATGATGTTCTACTTTAATGACAAAATAAACTACATGATTAAAGTGGAAATTTAGAGATTAAAGTTGACATTTCATGCTTTTTCCCCACTGTGTGCCTTTTTTTTTCTCTGTACCCTAATAAGCTTTCATATGACACTCAGACGGTGGGCTATGACTCGCCTTTTCACGGCAACTTTCATATGTGACAAACTTCTTTTTTATTTCGGGCACTGTGCGATTTTGTGAACGTGAGCTTTCCGAGTTTCCTCCGACACGCTATGTCACTCGATCAACTTCCTTTTGTTGTTTATACCACTGTTTAAACCAACAAATAGTAAGTTTTCTTTGCCTCCACTTGGTATTCACTGAAATTCTTCTATTTTCCCTCTTGCTTTTGCCATTGCCTTTTCACAGAAGGCTGAGCTTAAGGGCTATTTATATTGATTTGCATATTCAAAGAGGCGTAATTCTGGGAGGAGTTGGGGTGGGACAGAAGGCGCGTGCATGTGCATTACTTTTCATGCTGACCGGGATTTATGGAGCGGAAGAACATGGAAGTTGGCGTTCGCACAGATTTATGCATCTGGATTTTTTTGTGCATAAGCACATTTCCGCTTTTGTGCTTACGTCATGTTATAGTGCGAATTCTACGCACGGCGTTATCATGAGGCCCCTGGTCTTTGTTATAAATAAACTGTCTACTGGCCTGTCAGATTGCTGCAATAGAGTCAACTGGACTGCTGATTATGGGTCAAAGGGGTTTTTTGTGAAAAATGTCAGTAACACAATTTAACTTTAGTGCTGTGTTTTTCCCTGATGGCCTAAAAGAAGTAGGCCTATGACTGTCTTAATGAAAAAACAAGGAGAAAACTAGGCAGGGAAGGTTAAGCTGAGGAAAAATCTCAAGTTCCTCATTGTGGATCTTTATCATAGAGATAAGATGGAAAAACAAAAATAGTTTTTTATCTGTAATGCCAAAAGCTTTTTTATGATGACCAGGGGCATAGACAGAAATTAATTTTTGGGTGATACTGTTCAAAATTGGGTGGGATGAAGGGTGCTAGCAGCATGCCCTATACATCCTGATTAGAAGTCATTTAAAATAATTGCACCTCCTTTTACTGAAGATGAGAGAGTAGACGGAGAAAAAACATTAATAAGAGCAGCTGAAAGTTATAAAAAAATAAGTTATAATATAAGGTTGAATAAATTATTATTCTAAACTGCACAGTGATTACGGTACATATATGGCAATACAGTTATCCCTTGCCTGGTTTAGGAGCACAGAACCCTCACAAATTCAAAAATCTGCAAATATATTTTGGGCCCATAGTTACTTTATATTCTAAGAATTTTGCTCTAAAAAAAGATGCAAGAATCATGACAGAGAATGATCACTGCACAAGCAAATCATGTGTGTAAAGCTGGCTTCCCAGACAAAAATGTGTGGCATCCCCCAAACAAAGTGTGTAGTTCAGCAGTTATTTAGTGAATCTAAATGTAAATTATTATAAACAACTGTGTGTATATTTATGGAAGTAAATGACAAAATTGATTAATATTGCAGATACAAGAAAACACTACACACAAAATTGTAAATGATAAACACTCACAACACAGTCCACTGTCAATGATGCAGGTGATAGAGGTAGAGTTATGAAATGAAATACCCATGAAAAGCCTCCTGAAGGTTATGTAAAGTTTTGTCCTAACATTATGCTGATGTATGTGAGGATGTGTGGTAGTTGTGAGCGCTCCCAGATGAAGACGTTTTATCCCAGACGAAATTACACAAACAAGCCAACACAGGACAAGAACATAAATCCAGAGACAACTGTAGTCCAGTGGGTGTAACTGTAATCCAATTGTGATCTAATTGTGCAGTAAATCAAATCAAACAAAAAGACTTCACCGACTGCAATCCTGCCAGCTTCTTATGGCTCACCTTTAAAACGAGTGCCTTCAACTTTCACCATGAAGCCTTCAAGGCAAATGTTGAACCATCCCAATAATGCTGTACTCTCGGTGTTGCTGGGATTTGCAGTCCATTTAAGTAGCTTGCTACAGCGTCATCTATACTTTTCTACAATAGGTTGCAAAATAATTTCCATTTAATTATTGATGACAAGCCTGTGAAAAGAAGGATACCTGAATTGTAAACCTGTGTATCACAAGGGCTGACTTGTATACCAAAATAAAGCATAGCAGAGCTGACTAATTAACAAATAAGAAATAAAATAAGCACAAATGAATGTTCTGCCAAGAGAAGAAAAACAGCAGACCATGGAGAAAATATTTGAAAATGGGTCAGATGATGAACTGTAAGTAAATAAACAAGTATTGTCAAAAGCAGGAAAAACGCCTAATAAATGTCTAAACCCAAAACATGAAGCAAAATCAAAGTGAAGAAAGCATCATAATATTGGACTCAAATAATTTGAAACCTAAAACACTTTAAACAGCAGAAGTACTAGCAGTCAGACTCATACAGTGAATGTTCTGAGGAGCCAATTTATCATTATTTCATTAATGTCACTAAACACAACCTGGATATGCGTCCTTGCACAAACTGTCAATACCAGTTACAAAAACAAGATGGTGTCATGGTAAAATAAAAATAAACAGTAATTACTTTATATACACACACAAATTCAAATATTTTACATAGCTAAGACCTGTTACACAGAGCTTTTAAAGACAAACAAGAACATACTGAGATGCGCCTACAGTGCATAGAATCAGTTGACCAGGGATGAACTACATAAGTTTGAAATGGCACAGTGGCTTCAAATTTTTGATTAGGTTGGTCCTTCAATTTAATATTCAAAAATATCTGGCAATGTAAATATTTTTTCTTTTAAAATATTTTTTCTATTTAAATTGACTTTGAACATTTTGGAATATGTAGTTATTCTAGGTCTCTCCAGCTTACAGTTCATGCTTTATAAATATTTTGACAGTTTTTACCAATGAATCATGTTAAAAAAGACAATTTGATTACACTGATTTGACATCCTGTGTCTTTTCGACATCATTAATTTCCTACAGTATACAAAGCTTTACTTTTCAAAAATACATAATTCATTTAGAATTGGTGGGACTGCTTGAAGACCCTGATAACCATTAATCCTTAGGAAAATTATACTGAATTTGCACTGTTTGTTCAGATAATTTAGTAATTAGTCATTTTGTTTCAGTTTCTCCAGACCCCACTCCAATTACTACACACTCAATGTCAGCAGCATACATCTAACCATAGAATAGCATGGTAAAAGTGAGATGCTGGTCTAACAATTCAAAATTTAGTCCTTCAGAACCCAGGTCACCAATTTGGATACAAAACCAGCACTCAGCAGTCAACAGCACTTATTTTTCTGACATAAGAAAGTGCAACTTTCTTAACTGGCAATTCAAAAGTCTCAATCTTAAACTATTTAAATCTAGCAGAAAAATGCTTGCCAGGTGCCAATGTTTCTGACATTAAGGCTAAACTGGACTCTCTGCATGAAGATAACTATTGTCACAGGCGGTTGGGTGTGGTTGGCATTCGGCTGCCTATAAAAGGGTCCGCCTCCCGACAATCAAGGCTGGAGTCGGGTGAGGAGGTGGACGAGGTCGGAGAAGGAGGTGGGCGAAGAGAGGCCTGAGAGTGTGTGAAGAGAGAGGAAGAAGGAATACTGGACTTTGGGAGACTGTGGGGGTGTTTGGTGGCGGTGCACATAGTGACTTGTATATATTAGTGTAAATAAATGTGTGGTGATACTTAAGAACGTGTCCTCCTGTCTGTGTCCGGGCTGTACCCTTTCACACTATGTATCTGTTTACATCAATCTAATGTATTAAAGAGGAACTTCACATCTATGTGCACAAAAGCAAAAACAAGATTTTTGTACTTGACTGATTTCTGTCTCCTCACTGAAACATGGCTGAATAAAACTGACACTGTTCCTTTAGTTGAGGAAGCAACACATGGTTTTATTCCTCTTCATAAATCAATTACTTTTAGTTGTAGAGATGGTCTTAGAAAAACTTTATATGGTGAATTCCATATTGTTTCTAGAAAACTAATTTATTTTAAAATGTATATAGATGTGGAAGCAGACAGCTTTAGCGAATAATTTGAACATCTTGTAAACTTTGTATTATTTGTTTGTGCATGGTATTTGAATCAGGATTCTGTATAGATAGATAGATAGATAGATAGATAGATAGATAGATAGATAGATAGATAGATAGATAGATAGATAGATAGATAGATAGATAGATAGATAGATAGATACTTTATTAATCCCAAGGGGAAATTCACATACTCCATACTTTAAGGCAGCAGTGTTAAAAACTGCACCATCATGGTGCCCAAAAGCATAATTTTAATTTCTAAAATGAATCCTACTAATTCTCACTTCTACCCATTCCAAGAAAAGTAGCAAAAAACTCAATCTCTTTTTTGGCAGCTCCCATTCTTAACATCATAAATACATTGTTAATGACTGGCACAATTTCTATTTTAGTCTAAGTGCTAGTTATAAAACCATTACGGAAAAACTTGGAGCAAAATGAAAATATAATTAATAATTATTGATTATATATTATTCTTTTCTTTGTAATATACTTTTGAAAAAGCAGTTGCCACACTGCCCTAGTCTGATATTACACATTATTTCAATCTTTCTTTTGAAATGTTTACATTACAGAGATGGAATTATGTTGTGTTTTAAATGACATTTCAATGTCTTTTGATGAAATAAACACTATGTGGTTAGACTTTAGCATAGTCTTTGACAACACTGACCACTGTCTTCTGTTGATCAGGTTGGAAAATTACATTGGACTCAGGCACCATCCTTGCATTGTTTAGTTCATCATTATCAGAACAATTTTTAATATTTACAGAAAAGTGGTGTTAGTAAAAATCATCACAATCTGAGGTTAGATATGGTGTACCACATGAATGTCATGGGTGCTTGAACCTTCACTGTTTTCATTTCATATGCTGGCCATGAAAGATACAATTCGAAAAACTAAAACATGTACGCAAATGCTATTCAGCTATACTGTAACTTTGCTTCAGACCAAATTAAGTTTCACCCATTTAGTCTTTAATTGTTAAAATATTGGATGAGTGAGAATTGCTTATCTTTGAATACAGACAAAAATGTAATTAATTGGTAGGAATGATACAAACAGCAACAAGATCTTGTTACTTTTTACCTCAGTATACTTAAACATTAGCTTTAGTAAATGACTGAATGAATGTTTTATCACATACATTACATTTTCTAAAAACCGACTTCCAGCCTTACAATATAAGAAAACTAAGACATTTTTCAATGTAAGGAGAAGACAAAGAAATTAATTTGTGCATTTATTTCTAGCAGAATTGACTACTGCAATACATTATTTACAGACTGTTTGAATTTTTTGTAGCATTCAATTAATTTAAAATGCTGCTGCAATATAATTGATAGAATTAGATGTATGATTAAATAACTCCTGCTCCTAATAACAACTTTCAGTTAAACTTAGGACTGATTTAAGTTTTTTCTTACATGTAATGATTTACTGTATATAGCCTAAAATAAGTAGTTATCAATACTTACAATCCAGAGAGTACAATGTGATGTGAAAATTCCAATTTAATAAAGATTAAAAAGATTAATAAAACAACACTGAAAGGTGTTTGAGTGGTTTGTTTGCTTCTGTTACAGATGACTCATCGGTCCCAGCATTTAAAGCCTAAAGGCATCAAATAATAAGTAATAATTTAAACCCAAACTGAAAACCCATTACTTGAAATACATTCATTTTTCAAGCAGAGACAGTTGTTAAGTATTGATCAGTGTTTTGTTATGACACACACATAGTAAAATAGTTTATACATGTCATTTTCAAACAAAAAACAACAATATTATGAGATTTCAGCCACTTTAAAAAAAGATCAGTCGTGTGCGATAGCTCAGCACTTAGTGTTGCTGTGCTACAACCTTTCATCCTATGGACGTGATTTCCATCTGGCAGATCAAATCATAGTAATCTATTCATACAATGTGGTTGGCTTTTTTTGACTTACTTCTTTATTTACATAAAGAAAACAGTGCCAAGAATATGCTATGATTATTTCTAGATCCCTTTTGTTGCCACATACAGTACATGTGTCATCAACACGGAAAGCATGGATCAATACCTGACAACTGTCTTGGCTTGAAAAATTGACATATTTGATAAGTTTTTAAGCTTTTCCTCCATGACCTAATCCTTCAATGTAAAGTGCCAGAGCCAGCAAGATTTTCTTTAAAATTTATAGAAAGTGCTTAACTTTAGAACACCACTTCATGTGGCATATGCATATACACCATGTTTGTAAAGAAATAACTTTTACTTGAAAAATATCAAATTTATTCTTTAATATAGAAAACCCTGATTAGAGATGAGGACTAGTTGTTCATATTGAATTTCTGTTTATTACTCTTTTGCACAAAAATATAAACATGATAATTATTATGACCTTTTACTGCCCCCTATTAGTATCCTGCTGTAGCACTTGGTGCCACTGCTATATTGTCAAAATGCAGTGGAATATGACACCAGAGATATTAGGAGCCTTGGAATTCAAGGATTAAAGGATTTAATTTTCTAATTAGACTGTCCAGTACACACTTATAATACTACAAAATGTCCAGGAGGGGTTGGGTGGCCCAGTGTCTTACCTCACCAGCATTGTTACTGTCAGTTTGCCTGTTTCTCTTTTCCATTGTCAACTGCCACATCTTAGTTATATTGATGGACTGTTATTGTTAATAATAAAACTGAAATTGTTCTATTTTACTTTGTGTTCAGCCTTAATGTATATATATGTATATGTTAATGTATATAAGTGATGTATGGTTTAATTATTTTGGAATATAGCTGGAAACTTGCATAGCAGCCTGCACTCAGTGAAGAGCACATCACCAAAAAGTGAAGTAACTGACCAGTTGGAAATATATGAGACTGAATATATTGCTCTGGTTTAAAATTCAAGAAAACAACAAAGATTAGTATAATAACTTTGTCAATACTTCTCAATGCAGAAATGATAGACTAGAAAGTTAATTAGGGTAGGAGCTTATTCACAAGCATAGCTTACTTACTGATTAAGACTTTGGATCAATGAAAACTACAGCCACTGTGGTCCTTCAGGATGAACTTGCTTAGTTGTGCTGTACACAGTAAGAACGGATAAACAGCCCTGCAAAGTCAGCATATGCATAATTAGTACAAACTCAGTGGTTGAAAGATTAGCAGACACAAAATGCAAAACAGACCTAGCATGAGATTTCAGCAGAATAGACACCAAATAAATTATACATATATATATATATATAAATATATATAATATATATATATATATATATATATATATATATATATATACTGTATATACTGTGATAATTCGAGGCCTCCGTGACCCCTTGAACCCTCAAACTAGACGCCAGACACCAGGTAAAAGTCCCAATATGAATATTTATTAGGACAATAAAGTGCACAAAGCACCCTCCTCTCCACAATACTCAATAATAATAATAAATAACAATCAATAACAAATATCCTCCACACTCCCAGACGTGTTGCCACCCTTCCACCCAGCTCAGCTCGACGTCTGGGATTTCCCATAGTCCTTTTATAGTCCTTGATCCGGAAGTGTTTCGCCCTCTGTCCACGTGACTAGGAACACTTCCGGGTCATATAAAAACTCTTCTTCACCCCGGAGGCACGTCGTTTCCTGTCATGTAATCATGACGCACCTCCGGGTTATAGGGCACGTAAGAGTCCGACAGCCTCCCTACAGCGACTCCTGGTGGCCCCCATGGTATCCAGAAGGGCTGTGCATATAAACTACAGAGTCCATGATGCCCTGCTGGAATTCGGGGCACGTCCACGCTGCTGGGAGAGCTCCTCCTGGCGGCCTGGGGGTGAGGGCCGGAGTAGAAAGCCGGCAATCCTTCACAATACATATATATATATATATATTAAGTGGGACATACAGTAGTTAAAATCAAGCACTGTGTCTCAGTATAATACTGAACCAAATAAAAAAAAAATGGCATCAGTGAACATTTATTTCTCAGTAGCAACTGTCTCAGGCACATGGTACTGCCTGGGGTGGGAGCACCAAGTGACATCTCTTAAAGTCAACCTACCAACTAAACTTTAGAACAAAACATAACTTATGGTGTTCCCTAGTACAAATGAGGAATCTAATCAAAATTTGTTGGAGATATGTTAAATAGGATGGACAAACACACATTCATCTTTATATATTAGATGTTCAGAACTAGAATGACAAAGAGAAATCTAATAAGAATAAAATTTAACAAAATTTTTAACAATAAGGTGGAGAAATGCATCATTATTTCATTAAAATATTCTGTGAAAGGAATTTTTTATGTTATCTAATTTTTATTAAGTAAATGTGCAAATACAATTTACAGTAAATCAAAAATAACCACAAAAACATCAATACAAAATAAAACACCAATCAAAGGGTGCACACAGCCACAAATAGTTCAAGTTAATCAAGGAGGAGCTACACACATGAAAACTATGTGGTCATTAAGTAAAATTGCCATCCAGGTAAGTCCAAACAAGTTGTATATATGATTGCCACTTAAAAATATTGGAGACAGTCACACCATTAATTCTAGCAGCAGATAGCTCAAGAAGCAAAAGGTTGTAGAAAGAGAATTTCCAGAAGTAAAAGGATGAACAGCAAGGAGATTTCAAACTGAAGGCTAGGAGTAACTTTGTAGTGATTGTGCTCAAATAGAACAGTCTCTGCTGAAAAGAGGAAAGTAAAAGAGCAGAAAGATCCAAAGGGGAAAAGTCTGAGGAATAGATAGATAGATAGATAGATAGATAGATAGATAGATAGACAGACAGACAGACAGACAGACAGACAGACAGACAGACAGACAGACAGACAGACAGACAGACAGACAGATAGATAGATAGATAGATAGATAGATAGATAGATAGATAGATAGATAGATAGATAGATAGATAGATAGATAGAACTTTATTTGTCCCCATGAACAGAAGAAATTAACTATGACACACCTTGCCAAAAGGCTGAAACTTTAGGGTACTCCCAGAACATATGTAAAAAATATCTGGGGTTTAAGAAGACACCAAATGGGTTCCTTAAAAAGGCCCATAGCAAACCATTTCAGGGAGTGATATACAGAAGACACTAAATTTGAATTGTGTATGCTGATGATTGGGAATTCTCGGGCCAAAACAATGTTCAGGTCCTGATCAAGAGGCGCAGATTGTGATAAATCATGTTCACAGACTAACTAAATGGGCAGGGATTTGAAGGCAGAATTATGTTAAAAGACAGAAGTAACATAGACAGATTTTATCTGATGGACAGAGAATGAGAAAAAGTTAAAAGAGAGTGAGAGGAGAGGGGAAATGACAGAGGAATTCTAAAAGAACTGATAATAGACTAAAGTTGGAGATAAAAATAAAAGAGAGGATGATGAAATGGAAAATGTGGACCTTAGTGATTGAAACATTTTGAGCACTAACCCATCAAAAATATCACCAAGGGCAATGATGCTACACTCTGTTCAGTCCAGGAATCGACACACAACACAGAGATTGGGATGCTCTGTATCAGGGCTGTATGCTCTCCTGACGTGGGAAGATTGCAGCATCCCTGGGCTTTGGTACCCATTCGGACCTTTTGAATGCTGGGAACTGTAGTCCAGTGGGGCAGCCCTGTTGTGGTCAGGGGGTGCTGCAGGGAGTTACACTCCCTACTTTCTGGAACTTCTGTATGACCCAGAAGGGCTTCCAACGGGCAATGCCCTGGCACCAGAAGTATTCCTGGGTCTTCAATAAAAAGAACCACACTGCCTTGTCCAGAAGTCAGGTGAAGAGACTTCAATGAAGAAGCTTCATTTGGAACAATCTTGTCTAGGGTTTGGGGCTCTGTCACATCCCCTGTTGATCACAACAGAGAAATCTATTATTACGCTAAAATTAATTGTAGTCCAGGGAATACTTTCTAAACAATATTAATTCTTGGATAATACTTAGTTTTCTTCCAAAACCTGGTATAAACCTGACCAGATAATAACCCTATACAGTAATCCCTCACTTATCGCGGGAGATAGGTTCCAAGGCCGACCGCGATAACTGAATTTCCGCGAAGTAGGGACACCATATTTATTTAATTATTTAACGTGTATTTGGACGTTTTTAAACCCTCCCTGTATTAATTACAACCCACCCTTTACTCTATTAATAACAGGGCCAACTTCTAAGCAATATGAAATCGGTAGATACGTTTACACTTACTGTATAGCGAAGTACACATAGCAGCTTGTAGGCGGTCATGACATCGTTGCAAAGATTCCTAAAGCAGATTCCATCCAGACTACTGCCTTATCACGTCCACTTGCAACTCGTTTTGCGCCCTGGTTAAGGGACACTGCGGCCGTAGATCTTATATGCTTTTCCTCCTTTTTAAATAAAAAGAATCGTGGACTCATTGATGCTGTAATGGTGTCCTGCAGCGGTGTAGCTGTTCCCTTCCTTCAACATATCCAAAACTTTTACCTTTTCTGCAATCATTTGCATCTTCTGTTGGCGCTTGGACACAGCCCCTGAAGCAGGAGCACGTTAATGCTGAATGAGTGAGATGAGACTGCCTGGTTAATGCAGCACTCCGTCGCTGAGCCAATCAGCAGCACACAGGAACTTAACTGCGTGCTCTGATTGGGTAGCTTCTCAGCCATCCGCCAATAGCATCTCTTGTATGAAATCAACTGGGCAAACCAACTGAGGAAGCAAGTACCAGAAGTAAAATGACCTATTGTCCGCAGAAACCCGCGAAGCAGCGAAAAATCCGCATTATATATTTAGATATGCTTACATATAAAATCCGCGAAGTCGTGAATCCGCGAAAAGTGAATCGCGAAGTAGCGAGGGATTACTGTAGCTGGAAGAAGGCCCTCTGATTTATCCCAGCAGCAATTTCAAACACTGCTTTGTCAGTTCACTTTCCTCTTTCCCAGACTCCACTGTCACTCCCATTCTCTTATTGGTTCATAAGAATTAATTTGCCTGTTGTTCATCTTTCTGTGTGACTATTTTTTCATGCTGTATATACAGTAGCTGTGCACCAACCATCCCATCCAGTATGTGCATGATGAGACTTTATTTCTCCATTTTGATTTCTCTCCCTTCAGACTGTGAGTTCGTCTCATTTATAATTAATGTTCTATCACTTTTTTATTGAAGTTAGGCTTTGACTGATTTATTTTACACCTTCCAACAAAGGTCAGTGTCAGCTTCATGTTAGCATTTATTATAAGATCTACTTTAGGAGCTTTCACACATTTACCCTACACTGTCTGTGAGATACCTGTGTTCACTTTTTTAGTTTCCTTTTCCTTCCGCTTTACATCTTTCTTTCTCTCATTGTGGCCTTTTTACTTAAGGAAGAAAAATGTCAACAGGATTTGTTTCAATAATTTTAGCCTAGTGGCTAATTCGTCCAACTTTAAATGACATTACTGGTTGCATTTCTATCACTGTGACCAAAAGCAAAAAATGTAGTCTCCAAATATTAAACAAACACATAATGTGCAAACTACTGTAAATGTTGTCAAAATCAAAGCAATAACCAACTTTACCAAATTCATTCCCTCATAATGGAAAAGTCTAAAACTATTTAATTTTTTATGTACAAATGTTTTTGTTTTTAATTTTCCTAGTGTTCTGAAAAACTGTAACATTGAAATCCAATACGAAACAGTACAGCAATAAATGAACTCTGTAAAAGACTTTGCAGTATTGAAGAAATACAGCTGAAGTAAATTGAACCAGCTAAGCCATGCTAAATGAAAACAGTGCTGGAGGTGCAATAATTGTGCTTCAATCATTCTGCAGACACAGACACAGTGACTCCGCGAACAGATGTACTGCCGTCATGGTTCCAGTGCTTTTTTTTTTGGTTAAACATGATAAATATAAAACAACAAACTAGAAGACCTACAGTGTAATTGAAATTGGGATGGCTAATTAATTCCCATGTGGTCATACTGCATCCTACTCCTCAGCTGTATACTGAAATCTTGTAACCACACAATGTGGTTAATGCTGTTTATATACTGTATAATTGGAAGGCAAAGAGTAGAAATAAATGCAATATAAACCATGAGTGTATGCTTGTTTTACGTTTTTTCCATCTCTTGTAAATGAAAAATAACTAAAACATATCTGTTCAGAGATGGATTAAGAAGTAGGTTCAGGAACTGGTTTGAGTTTAACCATCTGGAAGGATTTTTCTAACTGACCTGCAGGTATGTATAAATAAGAACTCTAAACATGTTAATTATAAATGGGCTGGAAATGTAATTATAATAAATGTCAATGACTGCTGAACACTTATAAATGCTTAAAAATGCTATTTATAATATGTTTCCTTTTTTCTGCCTTGGCCTCAGTATTTATATGTACTATGCTATCAAGGTCAAAAAAGGTTCTGTGTTGAAAAAGTGTTCTCATGTGATGGTCTGGGTTGGCTACAGCTGCCATATCATCCTTGAACCTGGAACCGCCAATAGTCAGAATCGAGGATGAGCCAGTACAATGAGGACAAACAGCCAAGATTGTAGTGAAAAGTGCTATTGTGCTAGCATTTTAAACAAAATCCAAACAAATTGCAAATGGTGCAGTGCTCCAATTAATAAATAAATAATCCTACAAAAGGCTAACAGATAATGTTGACTTCAGCTGCAATCTCAGCCATTTTGTTTCTTTTTTCCATTTCAGCATGGTACTTAATACAAGAGACTTGAGACAGACAAGCCAATCTTCTCTTTGTGATGTCCAAAGCACACGCATTCCTTATTCCTTGTTGCTGCATTATATACATTATATTTCTGGATGAGCATGCATTGATTGACAGCTGTTATGTACACAAGCTCAACTTTACAACTAAAGACAAAATTAAACCTGTTTGATTTTGTTAGGGCAAGTTGTGGAATAGCTCTGATTGGCCCTATAATTTGATTAATTGACATGGTCCAGCGACAAGATCAGCAAATGCAATCGTCATGCCTAACATGCCCAAAGAGTCTAAATAAAACAGACAGAAGACTCTGAGTGCTATTTGCAGCAGAATGATTAAACACAGAAGATGAACATTTTATGAACATTATTGACTCTTAAATAATCAAAATAAGATTAATAATGTTTAATAACATTAATCTTACTGTCACAAACTGTACCTTTAAACAGACAATTAGACATGAACTATTAAGTAACAGTGAAATTTTACCATAATAATTTCAAATGATCTAGTCATTTTCTTTATATCTCTAACTTCTCAGAAGTGGCCACAATTTGTCATGAAGTCCCATAGAACCCATGAATTGCATTTTGAACTGCAGGTTCTCTTTCACTTTGACAAGGTTGTTTTTCTGACTCCAGTAATAGAAAGACTGAGAACAAAAATGGGTTAATCTGCAGAATAAGATCACATAAATCTTTGCTTACTAAGGGATATAAGGAAATGAGCAGTCACCTTGAGTTTGCCAAGACATAACCAGATAATCCTCAAGACATTTGCAACAAAATATGGTGCAGAGATAAATCAAAACTGGAATTTTTATGTTGACCTGAGGTTCTCTATGTCAGGAGCCCAATATCAATAGTCAAGTATGGTGGGGGTAAGTAATTATTTGGGGCTTCTTTGGTGCATTGGGATGTTGTGACGTGTGCATTAGATCTGCTGATAGCTTAGAGGAGGTGCAGGAACTTTTTAAAACATTGTGACTCAGATGTTGAAGATGTGGGTAGGAGACTTAATGGGGGAATGGTTTGATTAGGCATTCATGACATGTCCATTCATGTGTGGTTCAGCCATCTCCCATTGGGGCTTCATTGCTTGTTTAGTGCAACTTCACCCATAAAGAATATAAAGGTCTGAGTAAGTTTGAGAGGGGAGAACAGAAAATAGGTGTGGTCACTGATTTGAGAGATTTGTTTTGTTTTTGTTTTTTAAAGGGCCAGACCGAGAGCTGCATTGATCCTGAAGGGGCTGTGATTTCATCCACTGAGTTGTGGAGCAGAAGAGAGAAGGAGAGGCCAGTGGAGTCGGTTGGAGGAGGGAGTTTGAAGACACGGCGGCAGGATGTCCTGGGGACTGTGGCTCTCATTATGGTACAGCTCAGATCCAGTTATTGGATCATGATGCGTCAAAGTGCAGTGGCATTCATTTAAGGACAAGTCACCCTGGAAGCTGTAGTCAGCCCCAGTTCAGATCTGCATGGTGGACCAAGGCATACAACAGGATGCATAGTTGAGTCCTGACGAGGGCTGGAAGTGTGAGTAAAACAGAAAAAAAAAAGTTTTATCTATCTCACCACCATTTTGGATTTCAAAACTATTTACAGTGGGGGAAATACTGTAAGTATTGAATGTGTCGACATTTTTTTCAGTAAATATATTTCCAGTGAGGCTATTCATGTGAAATTCTCACCAGACATTGGTATTAACTCAAGAAATCCACAGATATGCAGTAAAGAATTCACAATATTAAAGGTTGTAAATAAAGGTATGTTTAATAAAGTGATACAGGGAAAAAATATTGATTGTAATACTTATAAATACAAGTATTGAACACACTAAGAAAACAAGTACACTAAAGGAAAGTAGTTACAAATTAATTTCACCTCCTATCTGTAAAAATTGATATCAACTGGGTACATATTGATGGGCTATAAACAGGTGTTTTGCTACCAAGGAGTCACACAAGAAACATCTCATGATGGGTAAAAGCAAAGAGCTCTTCCAAGACAATCGCAACCTGATTGTTGCAAACCACATCAATGGAACTGGTTACAAACATATTTCAAAACTTCTTAATCTTCCAGTAAGCACCATTGGGGCAATTATCTGCAAGTGGAAGGAGCATCAGTCCACCATCAACCAGCCACGTACAGGAGCTTCTCACAAGATTTCTGAGATAATCTGTCCTCTTAAGAAAGCCTTCAGAGTTTCCCAGAGTATTCCTACAGAAACCTCCGAGGATGTATTTGTGTCTAAAAAAATTGATTTGCTTGGATATAAATTCTGAGCAGTTCTCATCTGCTAATAAAATTGTGTTAAGACGCTTTCTGCTAGATAAGTACAGTATGTGAGACAGAGTGACTTTAGCTCCATGATCAGAGGAGCGTGGTCGGAAATAACGATAGCGTCATACTTACAAGATTTAATCGTTGGCAAGAAATTATCTATAAAAAAATAATCAATTGTTGTGTAGCAGTGATGCACTGGTGAGTAGAAGGAATATGCTCTTGAGTTTGGGTTTAAAAATCTCCAGAGGTCTGATAAGTTGTGATCAGTTACAAACTGTGTAATTGTCAGCTAAGTATTAAATTAGCATGTTCAAACCCTTTTCCCTGTGTCACTCCACTTTAATACATATACCTTTATTTATGGTCTTTAATGTTGTTAATTCTTTATATATGTGGATTTCTTGATTTAATACCAATGCCTGGTAAGAATTTCATGTGAATAGCCTCATTGGAAATATATTTACTGAAATAAATGTTGACATGTTCAATACTTATTTCCCCCACTGTATTTGGAACAGTATTAATGTGCTTTTTATCCCCTTCACATGAACACAATTTTAGTGGAATATTTATTGACAAACTTTAAGCACACAGCACTTTGAACAATACTTGCCATAATTTTGAATAAATGCACTTTGCACATTTGTACCATCTGTTACTGTTGTTTTCCTCATCGCCCTAGTCTATCTGGTCTACGACTATCCATGACCTGGGTACCTGACCATCACATGGGAGAAAGGAGACATATTATCATTGATGGAAATACGAATTGCATTGTATCAGAAAACTCTATACAGTTTCAAGCTGTCGATCTATGAGCTGTACAGTTGGTTCTGGTGTAGAAATGTTATTTAGGAAGACATTGATATGAAACACACAAGCAAGTCTACCTAAGAATATAGGAAGAAAATGAAATGATGAGTTTTAAAATGTAGTCAAAGCCAATCCTGAAACCCCATTAAATGTTCTAGCAGGATGTGAAAACTCTGGAATATGTTCAAAAACTTGCAAATGTCAATTGGTTCAAGAAGTTCTGGAAGGAAGAATAGGCCACAGTGTTGTAAAACATTGATCAGAAACTATAGGAAATGTCTGCTTGAATTTATTGTGGCTAAACCTACCAAATCAGTTACATATTTATGTGAGGCTCTGGGAGTTGACTAACATTTTTCACAAATAAGTATAAAAAGTCTGTGTCTTGGATTCATTTACTGCGCCCTTTATAAAATATTATGTTTTATTAAAAGATCTGTGAAATAATTCAAATCAGAGGAGTGCAGATATTTCATATATATTTCATCATTGGTGGAAGGCACTCAGCAAAAGCAGGTGCAAGGCTATTGATGAGATTTTTCAGTTCAGGCATACTGAATTCCTTTCTCTTCTCCAAATGTCTAAGTTCTGTTCATAATTATCAAATGGAGGGTTACTTCAGTCAATTGGCCATCACTGGTTTACAGGGTGGGGTCCTTTTTGATCATAAATTGCAGTTCAGAGCAGTTGTTCAGGTGGATGTCTGTCTACTGCGGTGACTATATTTGAACTCCCTTTCATCTGTCCCATCTCTTACTGTAACTCTCTGGGGTCATAGGTCATCTTTTTCTTCTCTTAGTCTCACTTGGGTTGGAATGGCTCTATGGCCCTTTTAGTATCCCTCACATATGTATCCTATCTAATGCACTTTCAGGCCCCTTCCAGAAAAGAGAGCAGAAGACAATTTGAGAAATTTAAAGTTCTCAGCCCTATTCCCAGCAGCTTCATTTGTGCTCCAAGGTCATAATATATAATTTATTTATATATAAAGAATGAAATAGTGGTAGTTTGTGTATCATTGAATTATCACTAATAAATGATATGGGCTCTGAACTTGCCAATGGGAAGTGTGCTATATAAAAGTACACTGAAATGAGTTGAATTGAATTACTAAGAAACAAAGCACATTAATTTGGGTAAACACACTGTAAATCAGTCTGGTATAAAGCAAGCACAATAAATGACACCCTTCTGGTCCTGTAGCTGCGTTTTCCCAAAGTTTCCAAAATTCAACAGCTCTAACTCAAAAAATGGGATTCAACAAAGGCCTGACACGCAGAAATGATTCCACAGACACAATATCTTTGTTTTTAAAAGTTTCAAAGTAAAACAGTTCACACAAAAAGGAAAATTAAAATAGCAAAAAATGGAAAAAGTTATAATAAGAAAAGTTCAGTTCTAAGCTTAATCTTGTTACATCTTAAATCGCTACTAATCACTTATAATTTCTGAACCATTTCAAAGCGGTCAGAAAACTGTATGCTTATCCCATTTCTAAGTTGAAAATGGGTCTTTCAAGTCCCTGTTTACGGGGACCTGTTCTAAACACAACAGAGTCTAATATCACACTGTTTCTCAGTTATAGCAAGAAGATTCTATCTCTTACTAACTTATAGGGGGAAAAGACTATACCATTGTCTATGACTATGGAAGAAATTATATTCTTATTCAAATTAAGCAAACATTAATATGAGTTTAACTCAAAACTTTAACTTTCTAAAATTGGCTCTTATAGGTCCATATCACTTTTTCTCTTCTATGGTATGGATGTATTTCATAATAGTTTAATTGTAATTCAGAAACCAGAATAGCAAGTTTCTGTATTTGTGTCAAATCACTTCAGTTCTTTGAGGAAGAGGAAGCACATCACACATACATGCATGCTCTTTAAAATGTTTATAGGATCCTACTGAGATTAAAGTATACTGCAAAGATTACTGGTCTAAATGAAATTCAGTCATGGAAGTTTATAATTTACTTATGTGAATCCCATAGACCTCATAGGAAGGAATCCAAAGAGATTGCTTCTCTGATGATACATGTAGGATACGATAAGAATCTGAGATTGTTACTGTTAAGGATGACATCTCTTAGTTAAGGAAGATATGAACTAGAAATAGTTGACATAATGGCTATAGTTGAACTGGGTCACTCTCATAACTCACTCTCGTTTTAGCTATGCCCATACTTTTATTAAAACTGAGCAAATCTTGGCACTTAAACAAAAAGATAATTTGAAAATATAAAATTTCAAGTGATGCATTGTTGTATGACGAGTATATTAAAATAGTGAAACTCCAGCATAACAGTGCACTTTTACTACAGTATGCCATGCTTTTTCAGTAATGTTTTAAATAGATCAAGATGTTGTCCTTCAGTCAAATGACCTTCTGGCTGAGGAGTTTACCACCCTTGTGTGTTAGCATGCAAAAGATGCAAGTACAGGACCTATTTATATTTTTCCTTGAGGCAAATATTAATCACTTTTTCTCCGAGCCGCAAGTGGCATATCCTACAGTTCAAATAATTTATGTCACAGGCAAAGCGATTTATGTCACAGCCTTGGCTTAAAATCCTCTGCTAAAAGAAGAAAGACCCTGAATGGCATTTTCTCCTTGATGCTCTGACAGTGACATCTCAAGTGAACGAGTAAAGATGGACAGGAAAAAGGAACTTTCATTAAGAATTCTGTTAGCTGAGACTGTTCACAAATATACTGTAAAATAATATTTTCAGCTAATAGCTCAAACTCTTAATAATACTTTGTACATTGTTTTAAGGTGGAGATTTTAATGCAGAATTATAATACCATATTTTTTTATTCACTTATTAATGAGGCACAGTTTTAACATTTAACAAGTTTTGGTCATAATTGCCAGGTTATTTTTATACATAACAAATGTACAAATACTGAGATTTGGTTGTCCACTTGAGATCATTTTTTTTTTAAATTCCATTTCCAATTGCACTTGTGCTGTTGAAACATGACACCAAAAATGATTTAACAATGATTTGAACCATTGAATGAATTTAATAGGCCTCACGTCAGTGGTTATTTGGTGTAGCTGGAAGGTAAGTCCATTTGTAAGTGGAACAATGCCAATAGTGATTATGGTTGCAGAGAAACTGTCATTGACATATGGACATATCTGGGAAGTACAGGGGAACAACATCCCAGAAGTACTGGCCGATCATGAGACAGGCTCTTACAGAATCTTTATCAGCACACTTCACATCTACAGATTTGTGTTACTCTCCATGAATTGATGACAAGTACATCTGAAATCATGGGACAACCTTCACAATAACCATTATGATATCTACCTTTGACCACTTTCTATCAAAAACTATGTTGAGTCTGGGTATTGGACTCAGACAGTCTGCACTGGCATTAACACATTTTCAGCAATGAGTCCTTCTTGATCTGTCAGTGATGATTACTGAATTTGCATATGAGACAACATGGAAAACAGTGCAATTTGCACAACATTCTTAAAAGACATAAAAGCTGAATAGGGTAAGAAGAGGGAATCATGGTAAAGGATGCTGTCACCTGTGATAGCCAGTTGGTTCTGTTGTTTGTTAGGGCTAGTAGGCTCAGAGATTCTGCTACCGTACCCATTAGTCCACATGTCATGGGAAGCAGTCATAGTACCATTTTCCACCATAAATAGCTGAATCCTTCAAATAATGCCTGCTGTTATGATTCTGTATGTTGGCATTTTGTGTACACTTATTTAAGCCTAAATTATTAATGGTTAATTCCGATTATGATTTTTTTGAGGAACTGAATCAGAATTTTGCATTTATTTTTATTAAAGAAATTATTATCAGTTATTAGAAAATATTTTGCATCATTTTCATTGCCATTTGTTTTTCCCTGGGTGTCACTATTCTGTTTCACCATCACTATGACATAACGACAATGGCTGACGTCATCAGCATGCATCTATAAGAATTGCCATGTCAGATGCTTTGCTATCCGAGTTTGAAGATGATCAAACAAAAGTCTATCTTTGTGTATATGTGTTAGTTGTGCTATTAAGGTTTCCCAGTCTATGAGTTTTATTTTTGTTTCCCTTACTACAATCCTTGGGTATAGATTTGGAAATTGGATGTTTAGTTTTGACTTTCTGCTTGGTAACATTTTCACTCCTGGTCATGTCCTTTAAATTTGATAGACTTTGCTATGTAAAAACTAACACCTATGTGTCACTACCAACATTCAACAGAGCAAATAGTGGATATAATATACCCTCTGTGTGCCATCGACTCACTGGAGGAGCAGTTGAATAGTGTTTGATTGAATGTACCACATGAAAACATTCAATACCTGTACAATTCACTATCATAACACATAGTTGAGTTTTACTGACAGCTAAAGGTTCTCACATGTAACTCTATGTTGACAGGCCAGTACGGGCCATTTACTTTCCTGGGAGGAAGTGAAATTAAGTGGAAAGAGTAAATGGGATAAAGACAGAGGATTTAGATCAGGGTATTAAAAAAGTATATTATATCTGAACTACATTAAGGGGAGCTATTATTACACTATAAGCTGGGCTGACCAGATTTTGATTGTTCCAGAATAGGACATAACTCATTAACCCAGTGTATGTTCTAGATGCAAATTAAATCTAAAAGTGGGAAAAGAGGCAGTGGAGTTTCATGAGCCTTGTAAAAATGTACATGGAATTGAACAATGGGGGGGGGGGGCGAGGGGTTAGTCCTGCTTAACATTTTAGCTGGCTAAAAACTGGACAAGTGGGTCACTTTTGTTAAATTTTGGGAAGCAATGCATAAAGTGGTCATGATGCTTAAAATGGGACTGTCTGAGAAAAATCAGGATGTATTGTCAGCCTGCAGTAGACTTATTGCCTGAACCCAATCCCACCCACACCGCTGGGATATAAAGACCTGCTCTCATGTGGACAAAGTGACAAAGTGGTTAGCAACTCCAGGACACTGGTTTGGATTCCCATTTCAGCCACTACATGTGTGTAGTTTTCACAATTTCTTGTGTCTGCTTAGGTTTTCACCATACTGTGTATTGTAGTGTTTATCCAATATCCAAAAGTTGTGAATATTCAAAATGTAATAAGGAAAACACTGTGCTGGCTCTTTGGCCTTCCCCACTGTAAAGACATATAAAATTAATAATTTCTTTATGTTGTGTTCATAAGAATTACTACTTTAGATTTTCACTATGGACCTAGCCATCTATGGGCCTTTGTCAGTGGATGCACATTTAAATATTATGTTTTGTTTATTATGTACTTCTATCTCATGAAGTACAGTAAATCATTACATTTCTTATGAACACCCTGAAAGACGGGAATAATTACATCTATCACTAATTCTTCAAACCAGTTAACAGCTCCATTTATGATGAAACATTAAATGGAGGTTTTTTTGGTTAATCACAAATAGCTTAAACTGCTATTCCCTCGAATGTTTTATCCATAGTAATGCCCAGGATATTGTCACATTAAAAACAACAGCAAAAAGAAGTTTGTAGTTAAAACAAAATCCCTAATTAGTTTTTAAAACCGTCTGAATGAGGCCTAATTGAATCAAACAAGCTTGGTAGAATAAACGGGATGCTTCCTTTTCAAAAGTTCTTATATTCTAAGAAGGGGGAAACATCTGGTGATTTCTCACATCTGGAAGGCCTGTCTTTAATTTTCAAATAACCTGAGCAAAAGCAAAATCCCAACAGTCTAAAATGCTTGTTTGAGTACAAGAGAATATCTGAATATTTTATTTCCTAGAAAAAAAATACATTTTCAAGGCTGAGAAAATGTCCATATTGCATGTAGTCCCTGATGATTCAGTACAGCAATGAAATGACTGAATAATGAAGGGATACAAAACATGAAACATTCAGCTTGTAATACCATATTTCCACAAAGGACACAAGTGTAATACAATAAGGAAAATAAAATATATTTAATACGCTGATTTTTAAAACTCACAATGAAAGGTGGCATCTTTATACAGTAATGTATGGTAATTGGGGGCCTCTGATGAACGTCAACAGGCTAACAAGCATATTTCCACAAAAGAATGCAATGAAGGTTTCTCTTACTAAGGTGTGAGTAGGTGGAAACAAGATGAATAAACAGAGGAGACTGCCTGTTGGATTAAACAATTAGTGAATTATCTCCCACGCCCTGGGAGGTCTGATTGACTTTATTTTTTTTTCACTCATTTTCCTGTCACCTTTAGTCCCTTCTCTTGCTTTTGCAAATTGACCTCACTTAGCACACCATCTTCAAGCTGGTCTAAATTCACTGCATAAAGCAGGAACTGATATTTTACATTGCCAATATTAGTTTGCAACAATGTACACCTACTAACTCTGCCAAATTGTACTATCATTCTACAATCAAAATGTGCTGTACACCTATAGTGCCAAATTATATATTTGTTAAATCAGCATTTAGTCCCCATTAAATATGCAGAATTATTTAGGTTCTAAGTGTTTTGAAAATTAGCTCTCTAAAAATATATGACTTTCTAAATGTTGACAACAATGACAACAGTTTCCCATACATGCAATTTTTTATGGTAAATAAACTTTTATCCTTCCATCTTATGCATTATTTTGAGATTATTTACCAAGTTAGTGTTACACTAGAAAGAAGAGCTTATGTGATCTCAGATGCTGTGACTTACTGGCTAAAGAATGGATTTTAACTGTAATGATTTGCTACAGTTAGGGGAACTAAATTTTTCTGAAACCAATACAGGATGAGTTGGAGGGGGGTTGAAGTAAAGAGGGCTAAGTGGTGCAGAGTCAGGGAAAACTACATACACACTTCCTCTGGTACCATAGTATTTGGCAATTTGGCATAAAAGAACATATTTGGAATGAGAAGCTCTAGACATTAAACCCAGTTTTGATATTCTTCTCTAGGTAGATAATTTACTTTGATTACACCATTACAATGGAATGTATCAAACAAGGAATGTAACTACTATCTGACCAAGTGGTCCCTTCCCGTATATCCATATTATTTTACTGTGCCCTTGCCATGGTATCACTTATGCTCCTTATTGTGCATAAAACATCTGCTCTGACCTCTATGCTGAACCTGGAAGGAGGAGCCAGAATGTCATAGATGACAACTGAGATGACAATTTAAGGCGTTTTCACTCCTAGTTCATTTGGTGTATTTTTTTTAAACTCTGGTGCAATTTCCTGGAATGTTTGCTTCATTGAGGTAGATATGAACTGCCAACTGGACTCGGGTGAGGACCAAAACAACCAAAATGAGACCTTTTGGAATGTGTGGTCTCATTTCAGTATCAAGCGAACCCTGGAGTATTTCAAATGAGATATGAATGTGATCCAACATGAGGCAGGCCTAACTGCAGAAAGTACTGTACATTATGGGTGAAACTGTGCATGCTGTGGTAGTCTGCTGTCAGTATTTAGGGAATCTCATTCATAAAATGAGTGGAGAGTTAACATGGAGCATTAAAAACAATAAAAAGGTATAAATAAATATATACATAGGTACAAATGTGACACAATCCACATGAAAAAACTTACATATTTACCTTTCAATCAGTGCAAGACTAGCCATGATTCAAGCACTTGATAAATGCCTCTCTTGTGTGTGATTGTATGGCAGCTGAAAAAAGAAAAAAAAGTGAATCAAAACACAAAAGGCAAACTAAGTTAGTTTCACAAACAACAGAAACAAAGAAAGTGACTAATCAATAGATTACTGAGCAAGTGCCAAGAGTCTGCTTAAATAATAAAGCCAATTGAGCTGAAATCATTATGTGACAATAACAAAGTATTTGTAACTGGCCAGTAAATAACAAGCAGGATGACAGGAAGCAGGTGCATTACAATGTCAAGCATTGAAGAATAATGAAAAACCAGAATAAATAATAATGCACTGGAAACGGAAGATTTCTCTTACCTATCAGCCTTTGTCTAAGTATGAACTACATACCCAAATTTTACATTTCAGTTGAACTATTCCTTTAACATCTCACCTGTGCCTGGGGAATCCAAGCATCATTTTTTGGGCTCAATGGCAATATTGTAGCAAACTCCTCATGTGTTTCATTTTGCAAAAGCAAACCATCAGTACACATAAATTTCAAATGGAACAAATAGTTTACAATGAATTTAATACTACCATATTTTAATCCAAGAAAGACGCTTTTTAATGTGATTAATCATTTTATATTGGAAACATTTAGTCAGCTTCAGTTGCCAAGTAAATCAAAAACCTAATTTAAGGAGTGACGATGTAATGACTTGCATTACAGAGAATGGGTTGTACTAGTAAATAAAATCCATTAAATGATCAGCATCTGTACTTCTATTTTTCCCTTGGACTAAAATTATGGAGAAAATACATGTTGGTTACTTATTATTTGGTGATAAAGACACGAATAACACAACAGATTAATTGACTATTATTTCTTTCACAAAAACATTGTTAATTCATTCATTCATTCACTTTATGAACCCACTTAATTTCAATACAAGGTTGCAAAGACTGAAGCCTATTCTGGTAGCATTCAAAATAAGACAGGAACCAAACCTGGACAGGACTCCAGGCTAACACTCACTCGAACAAGAAACATTTACAGTTACCATTTAAGCTAACCTGTACAAATTTGCAAGGTGGAAGGAAACCTGGGTATCTGAAGAAAACCTGTACAGAAATGGAGAAAAAATGCAGACTCATCACAAATGTTGATAAGCCCCAGGATTTTAATGTAGAACTCTGTAGTTTTAAAGAAGTGGCACTAAATATTACACCAACCTCACTCTAAAATCAATACATTTAAGAGTTGTGAAATTTGTAGATTAAGCACATTCTCTTCTTAAACTATGATACTTTAATTTTGATACTTTTAACTTTGATAGAAACTATTAAAAATGTTTTGTATGAACATCTTTCCAAAAATTTTAATATGCATTTTTCATCATTTATCAAAAACGTATTTATCCACTACAAGGTTGTGAGGGCTACACAAGGTAGTATGCAATTTAAATGGGATTCTGGTCCATTATAGAACATGTTCATTCACACAAACATATTCTCCCCTAAAAGGTAACTTTAGGGTCTCCAGATAATTTAGCAATTCTCTATATTATGTCATAACTAGAGAAAATAAAACTTAATGTTAAATTGCAAAAAAATCATAAACTGTACAACAAAAATTAAAATAAATTTTAGTCATTTTTATTTTGAGTTAAATTAATGCAGATGGTATAATTAAATGTGACTAAAATAAAAAATATTTTAATCCAAAGATTAAAACCAAGACTAAATGAAAAACAGGTGACAAAACTTAAATAGTCTGTACATTGCAGCTTTCAAGCAAAATAGTGCAATCAGTTCATGAAAGAAAAAATAATTCCCAGCTGGTGACACAGAAAGCTGGTCATGTGGCTTGGGAAGGAAGCATCTCTGAAGAGTTTTATTTAAGCCCTCTTAAAATTCAGTTAACATTCCAAGATTTTGCTGTGTTTCAAATGGAGTTCAACAATTTGGCTCCAACCAAAAGCAAGTCCAGTTTTCATAGTGTGTTTAAAAAGCAGCTGAAATGCTTGTAGTAACAATGCTTGACAGTCAGAAAGCCTACCAAGCAGACAAAGAGTAAAACTGCTTCAGCCAAATAGCCAAAGCAGCTGCACAAACCTTTTGCTCTCAACCTGGCTGTGATTCAAATCCCTGAAAGGCTGTTCTTTCTTTATATTGTTTCATAACATACTTAACTGTTAGGGGTCAGATTTGTTTTCCTTTTGCATTTCCACTACTGTCCTTTTAATTTCATGTTTGCCATTTGATGGTTGGATCCTGTCAGATCACTATAGCCTGCAGCCATAATATATTACTGCCCTCTCCTGTCAAATCCCAATGGACGTTGGCTTAACAGCTGAGTTTCATCATGTCTAATGTTCATCAATAATAGCAAAGGCTATCTGGTAGAATGGATGCTTACCTTGACCACTACATTACATAGAAAGTGATGAATCTGTGAAGGCTGCTTTCAATTCGATAACCCATGCTCCTTTACAGTAATAAGGCAATATATTTTAGATAAATGCAAAATGGAAATGCAATATATTTTAGAGGAGAACCCAATGTCTTTTTAAAACTGAACTAGAATGTTCTCCTGTGTTCCATGCACCTTTTGATGATGCCTGAAAAAGATATATCCAGTATATGTTTCAGAAAAAGATTTATGCATGTACAGTACAAATCTATCTATCTATACTGTGCATATATATATATAGATATCATATATACTGTATATATGTACTGTTATGCATGTGAGCCTGGAGATCAACTTCCTGGTTCTGCTGAGTTAAGTGGTTCCACTCAAAGATGAGTTGGGGTGTTCATGCCAACTTTATGTGCCACCTTGACAAGGAACAAGAGGTGCCATTGTGCACAGAGGTATTAAAAATCTTTTATTATAAATTTGATGACACAGCGTATACATTTTCCCCACTAGCAACATAGTCAATCAAGCCAAAAAAAAAATCCTCCGTTCTCCTCCTGCTCCTTCTCAATATTATGTCATTATTTTTGGCCAAATTACCTCTCTGCCAGTCAAGTCTTTACAACAATTCATTTCCCACTTCAAATTCCGTGGGCTTGTCAGAAAGCAGAATTTAAACTACATCCTTGAATTATTTTAGAGGCAGTACTTGAAATAATTTCTGTGGATAGGAACAAGGAACACCTTCTGTATGTCCTGCCAGTAGCATGAGACAACACTTCTGTGGCCCCATTACTGTATAAGTGGTCAGGCACTATTGGTGAGGCCCTACTTCTACGTCTTCTATAGCAGAACTGCTAGCAACGGAGACTCACACAGTGAAGGGCTACAGCAAAATGGCTGCCCCCTTTACTGAGGACACTTCAGAACGCTAGGCGGATGGGGCTTTGTTGCGGCGCAGAGAGAGGAGAGAGACCAAGGTGAGAGAGTATTACAACAAAGTATTTTTATGATCCGACAGTTTCCCCATATGACACGAGTCTATAGAAATCTCGTTACTACGAAGTACATTCAGGAGATACTTTCATTACAACGAAGTGACCTTGAAATGCTTGAATGAATCATCCACAGAGAAGTTAGTTCTATGGTCACAGCTCAGTTGTGCACATTTGCACAACGATCCCAAAACAGAAACACTGTAAAAAAAATTTCTTTTTTCGAACTTTCTCGTACTGTTTTTTTTTTTGCTGTTTTTGTTTTCTGTGGTTTTCAGTGATACCTTTTGCTTATTACTCGTCAACATTTGAAAAACATCCATTGGAATTTAACTCATTGTCACGCCCCTGTAGAAACGGCAGACACAAAAGAGTTCAGAAACCTCACAATATGAAGAAGAAGAAAAGGATGATTCGGCTTCTGGTTGATAATTATGCTGTCCACAACATGCTACCGCACTTAGATAATGTTCGTGTTGAATTCCTCCCACCCAATTGCACAGCAGTGCTTCAGCCATTGGGTTTGGGCATCCTTTGCACCCTGAAAGTGTATTATCACAAGGAAATGTTGAGAAAAATTCTCGTCAGCATAACTTGTAGACAGGAGAAGATTAAAATTAACGCGAAAGAAACTATTGAAATGATTGCAAATGCCTGGACGCAAGTTAAAGAAAGCACTATAGCAACAAATACAGAATCTCATTACAACAAAATTTTCATTACAACGAAATATTTTTTAGGTCCCTGGCAGTTTGTTGTAACAGAATTGTACCGGTATTTGCACTACAGGCATACAGGCACTATTGGACACCCCAACTTTACCCACTCTGCAGACTCAGTATCCAGCCAGGCTGGAGGAGTGCTGGAAGAGCTTGAAGAGGAAAATCTGAGGCAGCGGTGGAGCAGCAGCACATGGGACAGAGGCAGAAGATACCCGTTGTTCAAGTTGGCAGATAAAGTGGCTGCACTCAAAGCCAAACTTGATTTATGGAGCAGACGAGTGAACAATGGGATTTTTGATATGCTTCAAATGTTACCAGAGGTTGTTAAAGATACCAAGCCAGGGCCTTCTTTCTCCCAGTATGATCATCCATCTTAGCTTTCAATAGAGTTTGAGCATTATTCCCAACCACAAAAGACCCCCGAAAAGGGAAGGAATGGATATGTGACCCATTTGTGAATAAGTCAGGTGAATCAACTTTATCTGTGCTTGAAAAGGATCAACTGCCTGAGGTTGCAAATGATGGTGGCCTTAAAAGTATGTTTGACAACTTCAAATCTCCATATGTTTTGAATTAAAGTCAAGGTGGAATATCCTGAGGTTGCCACAAAAGCACTGAAAAGTCTGCTTCCATTTCCAACATTCTATCTTTGTGAAGCAGCGTTTTCTGCAGTGACAGCAACCAAAACGAGATTACGGAGTAGACTGAACATAAGCAACACACTTCTGTGTCACTGTCTTCCATCATCCCCAGATGGGATCGTCTGGTTGCAGGAAAACAAGCTCAGGGCTCCTACTGATTCTGCATTATGGTAAGTTGTATAATTTCTATTATGTTATTGTTACTTAATAATAATAGAAATGTAATGTAAACTGTGTATAAAACTGCCCTACAAACCCACCCGAATCTCTCCCCCCCCCCCCCCAATTTGGTAGTCCTTGGTGTCAAAAAGGTTGGGGACCACTGATCTATAGCATGTAACAGAGCTCTATCCATCCCATTACGAAACACTTTCTTGACCTCTATTGCTCTTATGTAATTATCCAATTATTCCACCAGTCCCCTGAAACCTTCTTGCCATTTGGTGCACTTGGAGTAAAATTTTAAAGGCGCACATTTATCTAACTATGACATACTGCTTCTTGGTGGACAAATTTACCCACAATTAAGAATGTACCAATCCCCAGTGTGCATTCTTTTTTCAAAGCATGGACCAAGTTGGACGTGTCCCCTGTGACATGCTTCTATTGCTTCTAGCCATAGCAACTCATCACTAGCAAGGGAACCTGTTATGATATACTGTATACAGTAAAGCCAGCAATGCCTCAGGGGCATTAATACATTATTGCAGTTTTACAAATGTGTTGAGGTAATGTTCTTGATTACAGAATGTTGATATTTGAGAGCTTTAATGCAGAACAGATTTGTTTCTTCCTAATATTGAGTACTGGCTGACAAGGACACAAGTCCAAGCTGAGGATACTGCTGCCTTTGTTTGTTGGCAGAGCCTAGCACTGTTCTCCTCAAACAGATTGTTAATAATTTAGCCCCATTTTTGCTTGGTATATGAGGTCATAAGATCCTGTGGTTTCTCTGAGGGGCCCTGTTGAATGAACTAGCTCAACGAATCAATCTTTAACTTGTGGCAGGTCCCTTAGGGTCGCTAGTGCTACTTTCACATTGTACAGTTTCAGCTGAAATGCTTAACATTTCACATTCTAAATTTAAGGTAAGATGCAACATACAGTATATAAGTACACTTATATATACATACAAGTATAATTGAGAGAAAAATATATTTAATAAATAAAAATGAATGCACAATTTGCTTATCTCTCATCATCCTCTCCAGTTATTCTAAATAAAAAGTATAATAGGAAGCCACTTTCATTTCTACTGTTTGAAAGGATTAAATTTCTACCTAACAAATGTCAATAAAAATATTGAAAGAATCTTACAATAACAAAAATGCCAGGTTTACTTATCAAAAAATTCATATTCAAGAAAAGTGCAAAAAAGCTGTGGGTGACATAAAGCTCCCCTTACTTATTCTCTTTGAACATTGGACTGACAAGCTGAAAGTCACTGGCTTCTTAAGATTATTCTAGTAGTCATTGGAGAATCTGTCATTCCTTCCATTCTTATTTCCACTTGCAGCAATGTCTTATCACGATGAATCTATCTGCATCAAAACCCATAAATACTTGCAGACCATCCATTTTATTTTTTACCCCATTTATTCCAATATAGTTGGTAAAAGGAGCCTGCTCAAGCAGTAATAGTTGCAAATTAGAATTTAACCATAAATGCCAGTCCAGTTCATACTCAGTCTATTACTGTCAGTTAACCTAAGATGCTTATCTTTGAACTATTAAAGTAAAACAGGTGCCCCTGCACATAACTAATATAGTCAAAGGCAGAATGTACAAACTGCACACACTGACCAGACAGTTATGAAATCCAGGTCGGGAGACAATTTAAGGCTAATTGTCAATTGGTCTTGTGTGTGGGGTAATTAAAGCCAACCTTAACATATATAATAGTTTTTCAAATAAATTATTTGGTATCTCTGTATCTCAGATCACTAGATTAGTAATATGTCTGAATACTTTAAACAATTAGGCCTCAAATACAATCTTCCAGCCACACACTTCTTTTACTTTCTGCAAGTTAGAAACTCTGTCAATAGAATCCCCCAACATTCTTCATCTTCCATTCATACTTATAGTTAACAAAATGTTCTACAATAGGTACAAAATTGCACTTCCAGACTATACCACTTTATTTCAAAGAGTGTATCCTTTAGACAATGTTAGGGCCTTCTCAGTGGAGTTCCATATAATGAACGGAATTTGGCCTTTGACAAGATATACTCCTTATCAACCTGTGAGAAGCATGGTGCAGTTCAATTAAAAATTATACACTGCTAAAACATAACTTGACTATATTTATTGAAAATATATTAGAGACAAGATATGAATAGTGAATAATGTCTTAAGTGTCTATGTCACTAAGTCAAATGTTTTGGGAATGTCTCATCCTCAGAACATGTGGGGGAAAAACCATTGCTTATTTGTCAGATAGTTTTGTATACATAATTACTCCAAATCCTCTAACAGCATTATTCCTAACTAGCCGATGCCTGCCGTACGGCGGTGTAAGAATAGGAACGGAAAACAGTGAGAAAGGAATTCAGAAATCAAGTAGAAATAAATACTTCTTGAAAGATGCAGTGTGCATGTAGAATTTCCGGCCAAGTAGGATTACATGTGAAAGTGATAAATAAATCAGGCTTTCCGAATTTACGTACTATGGCCATGGCATCCTGATAGTTTTGTTGCATGTATCTTGGACGTCCTGGAAATGTGGATGGTAATATGATCATTTTGCCTACACGTATGTTGTTATTTTCAGCGTTTGCTTGCAGTGCGTCTGTATTCAAACATTGTATTGTTCCATGCGCAGATCTTGTTGATGTAATCTGAGATAGTTGAGACGCGCGCCCTCTGTTTTAACATATGCATCTACGACGTACTGTTGGAATAGTTTGCCGCTGGAGTGCAAAATACTAAATGTATTCCTCATTGCTAATCTGTATGTGTAAAATTGGCATTGAGTAAGCCTTATTCGCTTGGTGGTTCTTTTATCGGGAACATGTTGTAAATCTTTGTGCCAGCCAATGTCTCCGTAAGGGAATAAAAGAGGGTGAACCATAGGATCGCAATTCATATTGAGCGTGGAAATCTGTTTACAGAAGTTGCGTATAGGATAGAGGCAAATGTCCCTTTTGGCAGGTGTTTCGCCATCTTCTCCGACAAAAATCGCTGCAATGTTGGAGCATTGTATTGTCGTAAATCCTGCCCAGGGTTTTCCTTGAAAACCATTCGTACAGATGCTGTTGGATTGGACTGAGCGATTTCATGCATGTGTTCATATGATTTAGCGAAGGGGTTGATGGTTCCGAGCATGGAATCTAGCTGGAGAAGTACATTTTCGCTGTATGCAGAGTTTGCTTTATTTTGTAAGCGTACTTCAGTAGCTTGCACTGTGTCAAAAACATACAACTCTCCATATCCTGGAGAGGTAGAAGTGTTAGCGTATAGTTGAGAGATTTGGTGATAAATTTGCCCATGTATTTTAAAACAATATGGTCCGTGGCCAGGATGTTGAGTTATCTGTGCACCCATGGAAGCAAACACTAGAGAAGAGTTGTATTCTCAAATGTGTTCACGATAATTTTTAGCTTCTGATGTTTGCTGTGTAAGAAGCTGTTGTAAAGACACAGGTGGCTCCCGCAAAGGTGGTAAAACTACCTTTGCCGTTGTGACTGCACCTCGAGTACTTGTTGGATGTATTACGCTCAGCAGGGCAGTATAGTGCATGACATGGAAGAAAACGAATAGGAATCGAGAAATGCCGTGTCGGCTGCGTGTGGGCGGGACCGGTTTTGAAGTGGAAGCAGGACGAACCAGAAGAGAAATATATATAAGAGATAATGGCAGATGGGATAACATTCTGTTACAAAAAAATCTGTTGTGATATCTTAAACTAAATTACTTGCTCATTGTTATACTTTACACATTTGGATGAATTCTTAAAATCCTCGCCTATCTCCAATAACTCAGTTGCAAAAGGATGTCTTGCTTTACTTAAAATAAGAAATAACATACATTTTCTGGAGTGGCCCTAACCTTTTTCAGCATTTGGCAAAAACGTTCTAATGCTGTTCTAAAATAAAGAAGAGGATTCGTTGTTAGCCTTTTTAATGTCTCAATATTGTAACTATGATGGGCTACCTCATACTGAGCTCTCTGATCATGTGGCTCTCCAAACCTGATATTAAAGACATGTTGAGTATGATAGCCAACACAAATGTATGGGATGTAGGACTGATGGTATTTTTGATGATCTTGGTCTTATTCATTGAAATGAAAATAAAAAATGAATAAAATCAACACAAAAATTTAGGTCACTGCAGATGTGAAGAAGCAGTGTCAATAACCGGGTCACACTGTCACCCATATTTCAGCTATTAATTTCATTAAAATGTAACTGTGAATTTCCCCTTGGGATTAATAAAGTATCTATCTATCTATCTATCTATCTATCTATCTATCTATCTATCTATCTATCTATCTATCTATCTATCTATCTATCTATCTATCTATCTATCTATCTATCTATCTATCTATCAATCTATCTATCTATCTATCTATCTGTCAAACTTCATACTGGACAACTTCAAAGTGCCATATACACACATTTATCAATTTAAAATATATAGAGAAAGAAACTAAGTTGAGTAATATAGAGTATATACTCAAAAAACATGCATCTATCCATTTTGTCTTATCATTTCCTGAACCAGCTTATTCCATTAAAGGGTCACAGGGACTCCCATTAATCCTAACCTAGAAGAATCATGCACAGGGCTAATTCTGGATAGGACAGTACATAACAGGGAACACTTAACACACATGCACACACCCACACACACACACAAACACATGCACACTTACTCAATTCAAATAAAATCGATCTTAACAATTTTTCCAACATACATTGCTTTGATATAGGAGACAAAGTTAAAGAGCTCTCAAAGAAACCCATGTGAATACAAAGACAATGGGAAAACTCCACAATAGCAGTGACTGAGAATTAAAACCCAGCTTAAGCTATTAGATAGGTGGGACATGGTTTCCAGTAATACACAGAATCATTTTTTATTATAGCACCTAATAATAATAATAATAATACATTTTATTTATATAGCGTCTATCCCATGCTTTAATGACCATAATAAAAGTGAATGTTAATGTATATAAACCTATATAAAGCAAAGAAAACTAAAGTAAGATTATATATTATAGGCAGTGTAGGAAGCCAATTTAAAATTTCAAACCATCAATGTTCCAGGTAAAATTCCACGTAAAAATAAATCCTGGGGACTCCCAGTAATTGAACAAAGTTAGTTTAAAAAAGTCCCCAAGCCATTCCAACTATACACTATAGTGAATATTAAAATATTGATTCAAAACTGAAGATGCCACAGCATTGAGCTGAAAAGATACTTGATTGCAGAAATGACAAATATATAACGCTGTGCTAGTACTGCATAGGGCAGCACGGTGGCGCAGTGGGTAGCGCTGCTGCCTCGCAGTTGGGAGACCTGGGGACCTGGGTTCGCTTCCCGGGTCCTCCCTGCATGGAGTTTGCATGTTCTCCCTGTGTCTGCGTGGGTTTCCTCTGGGCACTCCGGTTTCCTCTGTGGCACCCGGCTGGGGTTCATACCCGGCCGGGATGCCCAGGAGGACCAGAAGAGGGCTTGTGCCTCCTCCAGAAGGGGCAAAATGCTACAGGGGGCGACCGCCCTGGTTCTATTGGAGGCCACGGGTACAAAGCTTGGAAGCTCAACCCTGTAGGGGCCCGTGGTCACCGCCAGGGTGCCCTGGACCTCAGCACTTCCACCACACCCGGAAGTGCTGGGGGGAAGAGGATTGGGGACACCCGGAGGACTTCCGGGTACACAGCCAGAGCTTCCGCCACACAGGGGTGTGTCAACGGAGGCTCCTCGGGAAGCACCTGGAGTCCATCCGGGGGTGTATAAAAGGGGCCACCTCCCTCCATTCAATGGCAAGAGTTGGGTGGAAGAGGACAAAGCTCGGTGGAGAGGAGTGGAGGCAGACCAGAGACTGAGAAGGCATTGTGTTGTGTGGCCAGGACTGAAGGGGTGATTGGTGCTGCAGCACTGGGATTTGTGCACCTTGAACTTGTAAATATTGTATAATAAACGTGTGTAGTGAAACCATCATGTCTACCTGTCTGTGTCCGGGCTGTTCCCCACACCTCCCACAGTCCAAAGACATGCAGGTTAGGTGGATTGGCGATTCTAAATTGGCCCTGGTGTGTGGGTGTGTTTGTGTGTGTCCTGCGGTGGGTTGGCACCCTTCCCAGGATTGGTTCCTGCCTTGTGCCCTGTGTTGGCTGGGATTGGCTCCAGCAGACCCCCGTGACCCTGTGTTCGGATTCAGCGGGTTGGAAAATGGATGGATGGATAGTACTGCATATACAGTACCGTAGATAGCATTTACGTACAGTGAATGTAATGAGTATACTGCAAATGAGACTTAGGGTGCATAGAATGTTTTGGTATGCTTTCCACACTAAAAAATAGTATCTATCCTAGAAGTACTATAAAAGTGTTAATACATGTCAGAAACTTGTTCAAGCATATCAGGAAACCAGATAAAGGTCAAGTGAACAAAGACAAAAATGTACCAGGAGAAGGTTAATATCATACACATGTTCTAGTAGTATTAAGAAATCAGCAGATGTTCTGCACTCAGGAAAGACTGGACAGTTGTCACATCTCTCTATTATAGAAAAAAATCTTGGAACGAGACAAGACTTTTTCAGAGAGATGAGAACGAGACATTTTCAGAGAAATAATTTCACGTCCCATGAGATGAGACTTTGTGCCAAGAGATGAACTGAAAACCTAACAGGTCCAAGAGGGGGCAGAAATAAAAGACAAACAATAGAAGAAGAAAAGACAAAGACAAGAAGACAAAGTAGAACATCGAAAAGAGGTTTAAAAACGTTGGTTCGATACACATGCAAAGCAGGTTAGAGATTATGAAAGTACTAAAATTCGAAAGTCTCAAAAAACTGATTGTAAAAATCGCATTAGCACTAACAAGCGGAAATTATTAGTCGGTGAAATAACAGAACAGCAAAAAGAGATTGAATATATAGACATAGATGATATGACAGAGCTACTACAAGTTTCATTTCAAAGAAACCACAGTTCGGTCAGGTTTATATTTATGATCATGGAGAAGCGATGCAACATAGAATCGAAAGAGTTAAACGACCGGACATATTAGAAATTCTACAGCCAATAATGGATACAAATCCATACGTCCAAAAGTATCGCACTTTACACAAAATTTATCTAAAATACACGGACAAAGAAATTTTCTTGGATTTCTATATGAATCCAAAAAATCACGCTCGCATATATAATAAACCAACATGTGATGAATTGTCAGCAATAATAGTTTCGAAAGGATATCAAAGATAGAGTTGATATTCATGTTTATCCAAAAGCACAGCACGATTTGTCACAAGCGGCAGATCCGGGAAAAAATTAGTGCGTTGGGCACGCGCGGGGGTTGCTGAGCGAAGCGAGCAGAGGGCAAAGTCCCCAAGTACACGTTAATTTCAAGTGTAAGAGCTGAACATGAGATATATTAGAAGAACAAGAGTGTAGTGGAATAAGACTTTTATTTGGATAACTTATTTGGGTCTGCAAGTCAATGAATCAATCAGAGTAAATATCATTATTTCAGCACTATTATGCCAATTCAGTTATCTATAACAATGACTGTCTGCCTTTATTCTTTGCCCATCTGCTGACAAACTCTGCCCAGGGCACTTTCCCTTAGTTGATTGCTGTAAAGGGATGCAGAAATAAAAGATGCAATGGACGAGCTTCCTCATGTCTGGTTCTTGACTCAAAGAGGTCCTAGTTTGAGTACAAGATTTCTTTCTTTAATATTGTGACTGAGACAGTGGCTGATGCGCATTCCTGCCATTCATCACAAGCAGCTGCTCGCAGAAACTGTTAAACAGTATTTCACTAAGAAACAAACATACTTCTAAGAAGTGTTGTGTGGGATCAGTGGCACCCACACCGCATAATGTGCTTGTTATACGATGCTTAGAACATTTAAAGATGAGCTTTCACTTATGCTTTTGCTCTTTCTCCTGTCCTCTCTTCTTCGGACTGTGTCTGACCCAGCCGATGCTTCCCAGCCACTGAATCTACTTGATGAGGAAAATTTTGTGTTCTTTCAACCTGAAGAAAGCAGGACGATTGCTGCACCACTTGTGCAGTGTGCTGAAGAAAAATTTTGAATAAAGTCTTGGGATTGCTTCTGCCCTTTCAACAATTAAGTATTTTTACTAGACTTGTCTTCCATTCTCTGGTGCAACTCTGTGGCCCAAGCTTGACAAGTAGTACCAGAAGTGGGCATGTTCAGCCTCAGCACATTCCCCTTCCACCTGGCCCAGAGGATGTTCCTGCACAGGCTCCAGCTCAACCTGGAACCCGTCCCAGGGATGTGCTCATGAAGATCGCTCCTTTGGACTACCATGAGTGTTTCCTCTTCTGCTTTGAACAAACAGCCACATTGATGCATAGGGACAGGCGAGACTAGGCTGCCATTGTGGCCCCTTTTTTGACCAGGAAGCTCTACATGTTATGCAAAACCTCCCTCTTGAGAGATTTGATGATTATGACTTTCTGAAGCAGCAAGTTCTTCTACGTCCTGCTATGAGCTCCCTGGCCAAGGGGTGTAAGTTCCATCTGTGGCAGATCGATCCTAATTGCCCTGCCTGAGGCAGGTGCAGGACTTGCTGAACCTGATCCAAAGCTGGTTCTGTGGAAACTCCTAAAAGCACATAATAGAAAACCCTGTTATTGAGGCAGTATTGTCGGGGAAAAGTGATGACCTCTGTGATTAAATGATCTGGAGCAATGTCAACTCCCTTCATCAATTTGACCCAGAGATTGGAGGGAGCTCAAGTGACATGGAGGCAGAAGGACTACCTTAGTCTGGTTCTTTCACCAGTTGAACAGTCCTGACCCCCCCCCCCCCCCCTGACTGTGCTGCCCCCCGCTATCATATCTGTACCTAGTAGCTTATTTACATAGGGTACATTTGTTACACATGTTACTACTGTTGTTTTTTATTATTAGCTGTTGTTATTATTTATTTATTACTATCCAATTCAAATAATTACTATCAAATGATTTACCTATTATTTACTTATTTTTAGTATAGTATAGTATAGTATAGTATAGTATAGTATAGTATGGTATGGTATGGTATGGTATGGTATGGTATGGTATGGTATAGTTCTTTACCTGTCTTGCACTTGTCATGTGCTTAAGTATATGTTGCACCACAGTCCCGCATGGCTCCAAATTTTATTCAGAAACTAAAACTGTCTTAATAACTCCTCATTAAATGATTACTTTATTATATATTACTAGCTGTGCTACCCCTCTGAGACAGTGATTGTGCCAAAGTGGATGGACTGGCATCCAGCCCAGGAGAGAGGATGGTCCCTTACCTGGAAAGGAGGCCATAAGGGAGGGATTGGGATGGACACATATCCCAGCTGGTTCCTAGTACCTTTCCAGGCCCAGAAGGTATAAATGAAGGACAGGGAAGAACTGTCTCTTGGAGGTCACATAATTCCCCAGTATGCCAGGTGGCAGCATACCTCTGGTGAAGTTCCTAACTGTACACCAGCAAAACATCTTGGGAGTTGTAGTCTTGATGGACAGCCTTGTAGGGGTATTTGGGTGCTGCAAGAGGGAGATGTGGGGAGATGTCTTCCATACTTTAAGGAAGTTCTGATCTAGAAGTATTTCCTGGGTGTAATTGTTTGACACCAGAATTACTGCAGGGTATTGCATGAAAGTAGCTGCTCAACCTCATCCAGTCGAGTCAGAGTTGGGAGGAAGCAGACCACACTCATCTGGGGGAGCAGAAGGAAAAGGAAAGAACCAAGCATTACTTGTATTTGTGCTATTGTAGCTGTGTCTTCTGGAGAAGATAGATAGATAGATAGATAGATAGATAGATAGATAGATAGATAGATAGATAGATAGATAGATAGATAGATAGATAGATAGATAGATAGATACTTTATTAATCCGGTATTGTGCTATCAATAAACTTTTATTTGAACTTGGAACTATGTCAGGTTCAATAGTGTCTAAGATATGGGGCCCAGTGGCTCCCCTTGTGGGCACAAATCTAAGCAATCTATTTAGACATTAGTGTTAATGTTTACAGTGCACCATCTGTTGGAATGTATTTTGTAATGCATGTAGTAATAAAAAGTATTGCATGTGTCATTTCAACAGATGGCGCATCATAAACATTAACACTGCTTTTATGAATCTCGTACCAAATGGCATATAATAGAAATATATGAATTGCATTTGTCATTACAACAGATAATGCATTACAAACATTTGTAGTAATAAAATATAATATTACAAATGTTTATGATGCTCCATCTGTTGGAATGACAATTGCAACGTATATGTCTTGTATGCCATTTGGTACAAGATTCATAAAAGCAGTGTTAATGTTTGTGCCATCTGTTGAAATGGCAAATGCAATGCATTTTATTACTACAAATGTTTGTGATGTGCCATTTTTTGGAATGTCAGAGGCATAGCAACTGGATGGACACACATATATACGATACAGTCATTTATCCTTTTTATTAAGGTGGATAAGTAGCTCAGGAAACTGCACTGTACTCTTGCAGTAACTGCTTTTTTAATCTACAATGACTGATACACTTAGTTTGATTGCATGTGTGGAATTTGCATGGCATTAGTTAAGACTAGATGTTGTGTATGAATGGACCCTGCATTTCATTGTCAGTCTATCCATGGCTGGTTCCAGTCTTAACTCAGGGCATTGTTAGGAAAAGGCACTGCTTCCCATGGCAATGCCATTTGTAAAATAAATTAGCAAAACGCATAGAAACATAAGAAGCATAAAAAACTTTGACAATTAAGTTTAGCTAATAGCTCATCTGTTCCAGTATCACATCTACTTCTTAAAGGTTGTCGAGGTTTTTGTGTCAACTACATGTCTTGGTAGCTTGTTTATATTAAACAATTTTTACAGTATAACGTAACATTTTATTTGCGTTTTTTAATAGGCACTAAATATTGCTTAGATGATGAAAATGTGTCATTAAAACCTCTAAATCCTTTTCAGAGGTTGCTTCCTTCTGAACAGTTAAGTACAGTACAGTATAAGTACAGTTCGTTATACACAGATAGTAGGTAAATATATACTGTATTCGATATGTCTTGACGCCATTAACAATTCTGCATAGTGAGAAGTAACAATGTAAAATTATTAAGTGTGATATCCTTTACAGTTCTGAAACAGCCTCTGTAATACTTGGACATGTGGTTATCCTATTAATACCCTTTTTCTGATTTAACATTCTGGATATGACATGGGTATATATCACACTGGATTATTAATTATGCTTAGCAAACAGCTGCTTTAAAAATCTGTCAGTCAAGAAGAGTATTGCTCTCGAAAAAGAAGCAATGTAGCATATTTCATTGAAAATTTCACGATGCAGATCTGCTTTGAAGTAAACTGACTACAGGACCTGCAATTCTTAAATAAGGTAACCAGTTTAAAAGCTTGAAATTGTCTCTTTATAGGAGATGATTTAGCACGGACACCTGAGGCCTCTACGGTTCTCCAGTGGCAGGCTGAGAAGGTGCACCTGTTGTAAAATAACAAAGCATGACGCAAGAGGAATAAAAAAAAACGTGTCGTGCTGTAAAAAGAGGGCTCTTATAATGCTGCCGGGCCCCAATCTGCGCTAAAATGCCTTATTTTTTTTAAATACACGCTGTAAACTGGTTACCGGGGTGAGATTCTAAAACCATAAACTCACGCAAATCAGTGAAAACGCGCCCTCCTTTGATGCCATGCGCCGTTTACTCCCGCGTGAGCTTATTAACAACCAGCGGCTCACACAGCACCACTCGCGGTTCTCCAGCGATAACGCCGGTGACGCAAGCAGCCCCAACACCTTTGCGCGGCCGCGTCTTAGCAACAGCGCATTCGGGTAGCTGCCATTGGCTACCGCTTATTCCAATTCTGGCCAATCCTCGCTAACGACAAAGTCTTGGCGACTTTAGCCTGCGACTTCTACCCGGCAACCTGTGCCGATGTAAACGAAACGGCAAAGCGGCCTCTCATTAGCATGAGTTGAAAGTGACTTGCGGGTTAGTATCGCTTCGGGCAGATCAATCTGCAACCCGTCGATGAGCGCAGGATTAACGGCTGGGCGAGGCTCCCCCGGGATTCCAAGGAAGCTTAGATTGTTTTAATGTATTCGCTTTTCACTCCTGAAACTGCGATTTAGCAAGCATCGGCCTGCTCTGGTGACGCGAATTAAATTCACTAAAAATGTTAGTCACACGCACGTAGCTTAAATGCAACACAAATATTGTTACATCGAACAAGCTGTGTGTTATATTACGTCATTCACAGTTTAGACCTAGCACTGGTTGTATTTCACGTTATTTAAGAGCGGTGTCTCAAAACAAGTACAGTTTCAGCGACATGTGAACGAACATTCTGGATGTTGTGGCCCGTGGTAGGTTTTCCACTTTTTCAACATACAAAAACTGAATGCTACTTTTGTTTTAATTTGTGATGAGCAGCAGTTATGGAGGTGTACAAATTATATTAAAACTTTTAACTTAGCCAGCACTTCACTAACAATGGGTGGGTTAACCTCGGGCTGGAACTAAGGCACCAATGGTTGTTTCAATCATTGCCTTCTCAGCAAAAAACAAACAAAAAAAATTTATATGCAATCTATCATCCAGTTCAGATGAAGGAAAAAACCTTCGACTGAGGTTGCCTATGGGGTTTTTGATTATTCACACTAGGCACATTGAACATCCTGAGCCTCCAGTTGGTTTCCACAGCAAAGGGCTGCTTAAAGACCAGATCATGACACCAATAGAGTGGGCCTCATACTAACCTGGCATTTAGCAGCATATTTGTTTTGGGTGGTATGCCCCATGACCCCTAACAGTGTGGCAGCTTATTAATTTGCCTGTTCTTGTTTTGATATTCAACCATGAATAACGTACCCAGCTGTCTAAGGGCTCAAACTTGCACATCCTGTGTGCTGTCTGTGTATGCATGTGCCTGACTCCAGTTGGCTTAGTGGAAATTGGTCAGCTGTATTGTCAAAGTGTTCATAAGTCAGGGTCTGTGCTGTTTAAAAAAATGCTGCCCAAAAATGTTGCCACCCTCTTGGGCACAGCCATCAGCAGTGTGTTTGTCTGTGGAGAGAATGTCAACCTTGTCTAGAGGTTTACTTACCTTGTCAGCGACATTCATATCTCTGGTGATTCTTCCTGTGAAGTCAGTAGATGGATTGGGAGAGCATGGGGTCATGAGGTCTCTGGAAATAGGTGTGTGGTGCTCCCGATATCTCTGCAAAAGGACGAAGGTCCAGGACTTTAGAGTCCTGATGCTTCCTGTCTTGCTATATGGTTGTAAGACATGGATGCTATCCAGTGACCAGAGACGAAGACTGGACTCTTTTGGTACTATGTCTCTTTGGAGAATCCTTGGGTACCACTGGTTTGACTTTGTGACAAATGAGCGGTTGCTTGTGGAGTCCTGAATGAGGCACATTACCTGCATTGTGAGAGAGCGTCAGTTACAGCACTTGTGGCCATGTGGCGCGATTCCCCGAGGGTGATTCATCTCACAAGATCCTCATTGCTGAGGTCCTGAGCGGCTGGACCAAGCCAAGGGGACACCGACAAAACACCTGGCTGTGGCGGATAGATGGTTATTTTTAGAGGGTGGGACTGGGCTGTGTGTCTGCCCATTGTTGTCAACCACGGTTCCCAAGGTGTTTCATTTTGTGGTGGGTGCAGCAACATGCTACACTGGTGCATGCTTCCCAACCTGACCTAACCTAGGCAGCTGCCTAGTTTGCATAAGTGGTAGAGCCCACTCTATTTGTGGAACTAATCACAATATATTTAAAGATTGGTTAGTTTTTGCTTAATATTGCTATTTTTTCACTAACACTAGAAACCTAAACAAGGCTGGTGGTTTTTCATTAAATGGAAGAACTCTAAAGGAGGAGAACTGGAACTGGTGATTATAACTTCACCATAAGTGAAGACAAACTATGGTTCCTTCATACTATACAAGAATGAACCAAGCTGCGGAAGCTCATTTTCATTTTATTGGAAAAAAGAAGTGAATAAATGGGAATCAGGCCTATCCTGTTATCTGTAATAGAAAAGTGGAAGCCAATATTTTAACCAGGCCATGGTGACATTCCATTTTTTCAGTTTTTAGGCTTCCCTCATTTTATTATTATTATTATTTAGCAAGTTATAATACCTACAAGAATAAAGGTTCAAGCATCAAAGCAACAGAGAACAAGATGGAATCAAGAGAGGAAGACATTTAAAAACAAAGAGTGCTTGTTGCAAAGTCTATGGAGAGATGGACAAAGTAATTGGAAGAAGAAAGTGTTAAATCAGTAGAAAAAGGTGGTAGGACACAGAGAAGTTGCATTTTGTTTGAATTTTGACAACTGGACATGAAGGTGGAGGTGGGGAAGAACGTAGAACAACAGAAATGACATGAAAATATGGTCTGAGCTATTCAAGGGAGTGATGGATGGGGAAGGCAGGAGAGGAGAGTTTGTGTGTGAAACTGAGATTAAGTTGATGACCCTCCGAATGAATAGAAGAGGATGGAGACAGAGAAGAGGGTAAGGAAACCAGAAAAGCTGGGAGAGTCAAGGTTGATGTTGAAGTCTCCTAGATGGATAATGGGATCTGAACATAGCGATAGAAAAGAGCGAAAGAATAATACATTTTATTTATGTGGCACATTTCCCATGCTCAAGAAATCAGGTTCATCCAGAAAATTCACATGTGCACCTGATATGTCTCAAAGAGAAGCAGGTTGTTGGGCAAGATAACCTGAACAGCATAAAATTCGAAAAAAGAAAATGAGAAGGTACTAAGATAATCGGGAGCAGTAAATATTCAATAAGAGAAAACCAATACCATTACCTCGTCTAGAGGCATGTTAAGTTTGAAGAAACCTGCAAGAGGAGGAACATCCAGCAGGAGTTACAGAGTTGCATGAAATGATCCACATTTCGGTCTGAGCTAGGAAGTAAAGAGAGAGGTGAGAGGCATAGGCAGTGATGAAATTGGCCTTGTTGCAAGGTGAGCAACGGTTTCAAAGTCAAGCAGAAATCAAAGACCTCGAGGGAAGAGAGATTAGGTTAGTAGGAATGGAGACCTGTAGGTGTGGAATGTGGACACGGCAGCGGGAAGAAATAACAGAAATAGTGTAAGGGATGAAGACAAATGTCAGTGTAAAGAACTGCAGATGAGTTGGATATTGAGAACTATCACTACGATCAATAGGCAACTGAAAACTATTTGCATCAAAAAGGTATTGACTGCCTGACAAAGAAGGAACACAGATATTAGTAGACAAGCTGCTTAAATAGCTAAATCACTTTTCTGCCAACTAGCCCAGCTTAACAGCTAATCATTAACCTGGGCAGTGGATAGAGATAACTAAGCCCTTGATCTTACCTGAATAGGTCATCAACAGTACCTGCTTTGAAGCTGAAGCAGACACAAAACTGAGAACAGAACTAAGAGCAAAAACTTGGAGCAGTAATACCACCACCTCCACAACAACAGCATATTTCTGATTCCTAACCTATTCTCTATAACCAGACGCTGCACAAACTTCACTTTAACACATTACCTTTATAAAGCTAATTGATTCCTGAAAACCATTTATAGTGATTTTTCATAACATGAACACCAAATTACCTTTAATTTAATTGAAAAATATGCTTAAACATTCCCTGACCCCCAAAATGACCTCAAATTTTTGCCTAAATAACACTGAAATACATTTAATTGACAAAATTAGTTTGATAATAACCTGGGATGGACTCCAGCAAGTGGGGCTTACAAAATGCATTAGTAATCAAAACAGAATATGACATTGCCCTTTGTTTAATGCAGTTGTTTACAAACACTTTTGTCATTGCAAGTTTCAAATTAAAAGGAATATGTTTTCAATGTTTCCTAGGCTTTTCCAACTGTTTTCCAATCTTTTTTGTAGGTGTGATGCTCAGGATAATGGAATATGATGTGTGACAAGGTGAGAGAATCATTCCATGTGAATGCTATGCCGTGAGGATCGTCTCTGAGGACAGCATCAGCTGTTAGAATGACTAAGACTGAGGTTGTGCATCACCGTCATCCATTCCCGCCCCAAAACTCCAGCCATGCTCAGTTCCACAGGATATAGTGAGGCGTACATGGAATGACTGCAAAGATGATAGGGTCTTAGCAGTATCTATCTATCTATCTATCTATCTATCTATCTATCTATCTATCTATCTATCTATCTATCTATCTATCTATCTATCTATCTATCTATCTATCTATCTACTCCCTTTTTTGCTGCAAACAGATTTAGAGGAGATCATACCATATAATTTTCTAAGCCCACTTACTCCTGAGCAAGGTTGCCAGGGGCTGCAGCCCATCCCAGTAAGCACAGGGCATTAGGCAGCAACAATTCCCTAGACTGGGCGCCATTCCACATGCACACACTCACACATACAATTTAGCATCACCAATGCAAATGCATGTCTTTTGAACTGTAGGAGGAAACCGAAGCACCCAGAAGCAACCCCCACAGATGCACAATCAAACCCCACATAGGGAGGACCTAGGACACAAACCATGGTCTCCTTACTGCAAGGGAGCAGTGCCACCACCGTGCCACCCTAGAGGAGACCACATAATGCAAAATATGGCAAAACTCTGTCAGTGATAAATATAGGATTGGAGGGGAGTCCAGCATGTAGTCATGCACACTGGACCATGAAAAGCATACATTAGCTCTGATGTTGGGTGGTAAAGAGTCATTCTTTCAGCACTGGACACCATTATGTTTCTTCATTTTGAGAGTAATGATGTCACTTTACCACCATTTCTCCCTTTAACTCTATTAACACCCCTTTGTATTGAAGAAAATGAATGCCTAATTAACATTAATTTAAATGGAAAACATATTTGAGCATTCCTGGGTTTTACAAAAAACTTCTAAAAAAGTTTCTCGCTGTGGCAAAGGATACCAGTAACTGAGAACAGTGTAATGTGTTTGCCTACCACAGCTCACCCACCTCCAGGACCTGAATCCATGAAGCTTTGATTCATAGCTCATTTGTGGAGCATAAAGAGTAGTGACCTAGCTTACTGAGTTAATGGAGTGTTCCATTAGCCTGTAAGGCTGCTATTGATCTTCTTCTGCATGAGGGTGGGTGGTGATTATAGGGTGTCTCTCTTGTAACATATTAAAACCCAGACTGTTTTGTAATATGGTTCTTACAAGTATAATGCTATGCCATCCCAGGCTACATGATGAAGCCCCTTAACAGTTTATTCTTGGAGGGTGGAAACAGAATGTGGGTTTGTTTTTAATTGCTGGAGACCTACATTGAACAATTTGCTTATATTTACAGACCAGAAATATTTTAGTGATTAGGATGCAGATATTCATCCACCTCTTTATCCATTCATCTATCCCTTTTCCAAACTGCTTACCTAATGTTTAGGTTTTTCTGATTGAAATGCACACATCCCTCCATCCATGTTTTCACCCATTTATCTAGCTATCCACTTTCCAATACACTTACTTAACTTAGTGTTAGTAATAGCTGATGGCAGCATTAATGAAAGGCAGGAACTAACCCTGGACGGGATGCCAGTCAGACAATCTGAAATTTCATTAGGTTGTGTTGGTAAATTGGCACCTATGTGCAGAACTAGTCGTCAAAGCATGTCCTGTCGTCCGTAGAGTTTCTGAGCAATGAAGATAAAGGAAATATCCCATGTGTTTGCACGCTGATATGTAGTATGAAAATGTATTGAGTAATACAGTTAGAAACTCACACATCTGAATCAGGCTTAACATCTGTATTCTTAGAATGAGGTGTCCAAATTGGAATATCTGGTGTGTGCTTATCACTACCTACGTATTCAATGCATTTCTTTTTGCATGTTGGGCATGGAAATCATTTTAGAGTGTTGTGTAGCTTTATGCTCTGCCTGGGAATATATGTGTGAGATTCAAATTTGTGAAATCTAAAGTGTGAACTGTAAGTTGTACATATTTATAAGGATATTACTGCACACTCCAGGGGGCAATACTGGATCACAATGAGCCCAAATGATTGTTATGGCCTCAAAGTCACTAAAATATGCTCAGTTATAAAATTGTATTTGGATTTGTGACACAAAGCTTTCAACCCCAGTTTGTTTCTGTAATTTCAGCTCCTTTCCTGTAGGTAATGTATCATTTTGTATTGGTAAGTACAAACAAAAAGGTTAACTTTGAATTTAGTGTCATCATCCCTCAAAGCCGCAGGGCTCAACTTTGTAGTGTAGAGTGTATCACAGTGTGGTGTCAAGTTTGATTTGTGTAATGAATTATTAAATAGCTTTGAAACTGATAATGAGAACACAATATAAAAGATAGTACTTTTATATTTCATCCCAGTTTTTTCAGATGCTCTATTGTGATTTCTTGAAAACTTTAGATATTAGGGAATGTTTGTATTAATGGGTGTTTTGTATTAATAATTTTACTATAAGTAAGTAGAATTTTGTTATCATTATTTTTTGATTTTACCACATTGTCATTTTGTAACATTTTGGTGTTGTCAATATGTGCTGCGCTGTTGCTAAGGGTGTTACTCCCAGAAGGCAACTTTGAGAGCAGCGTTCAAAATAATGGATATAGACAGGAAACAACTTCAGTGTGTGTTCTCGGTGATGAACTTCTTTTGATTCTCAAATCGTAGTAATTCTCTTTTTGATCCTATTAATGGTTCTGTATCTAGTCTTGCTAAATATGCAAATCAATTTAAATAGCCACTTCTGTTCAGTGTTTTGTTTCAGCAAATGTGAAGTGGAGGCAAGAAAACATGTACTCTTTCTTGGCTCAAACAGTGGTATAAGCAACAAAAGGACATTCATGGAGTAATACAGCTTGGTGGAGACACTCGAAAGTTCAAGATCAGAAAGTCGCACAGTGAAATGGTCATATATCAAAGTCAACATGAAAAGTGAGTTGCAGCTCACCGTGTGTTCATTCTGTTTCAGACAATATTACAAAAGCTGACAACCGTGCAGAGGACGCAACTGCAGGTGGTGATGGTGCTGCTGTGCTCAGCACATCTTTGGGTGCTGGCTATGCACACACCTTTGTCTTGGAAACTGCTGGGCAACTATTTGGCTGTGTGCTGACGAATGTTGTTCTGGAGTCACAAATGAAATAGTGGATACTGTAAGAGATGTGGCCAGTAAACTAAGGAATATAAGGGCTGTAACTATGTGATACTGACCAGAAATTAAACGAAGTGGTTAAAAAATAAATGCTGCATCTGATTACCTGTTTTTACATTCTGCTAATTACATTCAAACAAAGTCGTTATGCTGTCTGATTTGGCTGATCATTTGGTGAGTCAGGGTTAGGTTCATCATACTGCATCTCTTCAGGTACAGGCAAGCCGCAATTGTGTGCCACATTATGCAGCATGCTACATGCTTGCACAATGCGACACGCTTTCTGTGGACTACAGAGCAGCACATTAATAGAGTGGAGATGCTTTCTATATACATAAGCAAATTCATTCTCTGAAGGCACCTTTATAGTGTAGCTTCGATGCAGGATAGATAGATAGATAGATAGATAGATAGATAGATAGATAGATAGATAGATAGATAGATAGATAGATAGATAGATAGATAGATAGATAGATAGATAGATAGATAGATAGATAGATAGATAGATACTTTATTAATCCCAAGGGGAAAGGTGCCACAATGGATAGATTCTCTGCTCTTTACATGGCTCTTTGAGGTGACTCACTATCTTTAAAAGGGCTGCTTGCCTTTGACCATACTAGTTGGAAGAAGCACCTGCGACTGTACGGAGCTGGCGTTTTTATAGGCTCCCCTTCTATAGATCATTCTTTTGGTGATTCATCCCTGGCTGATTTAACTTGTCCAGCGCCATTACAGTTGACCGCTCCAATTACATTTGGAAAAACAGACTTGCTGTGAATTGTACTTTCATGTTTGCCAGTCCAACCACAGTGTGAGAAAATCTTATCTATCTGGATGACAAGGGGATAATACCATCCCATACAGCTGTCATGACTCAGTAATGTTTGTGAAATACCCAATCATCAGCAAGTGTACGTTGAAAAGCTCCAGTGGCTAAAAACCTGAGGGTGGACTGAACTTGCAAGCAGGTAGAGCACAATTCCTCAAAGTCTGACTTTGTAAAGCCAGCACTGGTTCAGCACACAGCTCCAAGAGGATAGCTTTTAGAAATTGAAATTGACTTAGAAGCCAGTCATCATCATTTGTAAATATGCACTTTTTTCAAATTCTTCCATTTGCAATGTCTTCTAACTGTGATAGTTGGACTAGTTTGGCCATTCCGTGCAACATTATATTGTTACAGAATGATTACAATGAAGTGAATTAAATTTGTAAATGATATGTAGTTAATTTCAATGTATTTGATAAATCCTGTGACATGGATGCAAATCTAAAAAAGAAAGGGACACCATACAGAAACAGTAACACTGATTTGATTCTGGGTGCCTCCTGTATGCAAAACTGAGCAGAAATGTGCGTACGTATGGCGTGAGGCTGCTGTAAAAATGTGTGTGGCTTTATGCCAAGTTTAGTTTTTATATATCTTGAAGTGGGCGTGGAGAGCGGGCGTACGCAGCATTTTTGTGCATACACACTGTTTATACAAGAGGCTCCTAGTTACTAGTATTTTTAAAATTTGCCTATTTCGAAATGTCTAACACCTGTTTGTGTCTCCTAAATATATTTCTCATGGTTTATTTTCTTGTTAGAAACACGAGTTTCTAGTTTTGGAAATTAGCTTTGGCAAGGACATTTCTGATTTTGATTTTCTGGCTTTTTCTTTAGGTTAATCTATCAGCACGATTCAGTGTTCCTAATTATAAACTCCCACAATTCTAACAGCAATTCATTTTTGTTTTCCACTACCTCTTTTTGTCTTCCTATCCTTTTTTCTTTTTGTCCTTTTAATCATAAACCTTTTTCCAATTTAGGCACAACAGTAACTAATAAACAATATGGCTGTGAATTCAAGCTTTTAAGGGGGATGAGAGGGGAAGTGGGTATTCAGTTCTAAAGCGTGAAGTTGCTTTAAAGTTGTTCACTTTCATGCATTACTCTAATTTTCCAGAAGAATTTATTTAACAATCTTTTACTCAATCGGTCAATTAATCAAACTTTATTTGTATAGCATATTTCATAATGGAATGCAGCTCACATATATACTCTACATATAGAGTAAAATCAAACAAGAAAAAAGCAACAGAATGCAAAGTAGGAAATTAGAGATACAGTTAAAAGACATTAATCTATACATATAAAAGTCAATGTATGTGTGTGTGTATGTATGTATGTTTCAGCATCACTTCCGAACGGCTGGAGTAATTTTCATGAAACTTGGTACACATGTTTCTCTTTGGTTGACTAATAATACTGTAGGGTGAAATCAACCCTAACCCACCCCCTTCTGGGTAGTGTGGGAGGGGATCTTACGCTCTTGTATGCATGCTATCATCCAGTTGACACTCGGAACGACCACCAGAGGGCGAACTGGATTGAGCACCACCGCGCCCCTGTTGCTTTTCAAATTAAATAGAGTTGGTCTATTCCAAGCGTCAATTGAATGATAACATACATACAAGGCCGCAAGACAAGCACATTAATGAGTCTGCATTGTTTGTTAATTTATTTTTATTTTTAAAGTTGTGTTTTATTTTATTATATTTTTCTCAAACAATTAAAAAAAACCACTTTATTTTCCTCCCAGGCAATGCTGGGTATTACAGCTATGCTAGTATTAAATAAACTAAGAGACTAAGATAATAGGCATGCACAAAAAATAAATCTACTTTATATATATATATAATCCTAAGCCTAAAAGTGCAACAATTTTGCGCAATGAATTTATTTGACGGGCAGCATGGTGGCGCAGTGGTAGTGCTGCTACCTCGCAGTTAGGAGACCTGGCTTCGCTTCCCGGGTCCTCCCTGCGTGGAGTTTACATGTTCTTCCCGTGTCTGCGTGGATTTCCTCCCACAGTCCAAAGACATGCAGATTAGGTGCATTGGCGATTCTAAATTGTCCCTAGTTTGTGCTTGGTGTGTGTGTGTGTCCTGTGGTGGGTTGGCACCCTGCCCAGGGATTTGTTCTTGCCTTGTGCCCTGTGTTGGCTGGGATTGGCTCCAGCAGACCCCTGTGACCCTGTGTTCGGATTCAGCGGGTTGGAAAATGGATGGATGGATTTTATGTGACTTTTTATGTCACATTTTTTGTCACGCTTTAAATCGGGCTTATTTTAAAACCTACATATATATGTTTGGTATCATTCTTTTCAGAATTTATCGAACTTTAATGTGATGTTGTTAGATTTTTAGATTCTTGTGCCATTTTTAAATTATAAATTAAAAAATATCAAGAACTCATGTCCCGCAAGGCAAGAATTTGTGCCAAGATATTTAACCACGCCCGAGGCTGGAAATAAAAGACAAAGAATAGATGACAAAGACAGCTGCTGTACAGGCTTTTAAATGTTCAAAGTGCTGCACGAGATGCACATCACACGGCATGACAGCAGCAGCAAGTCAGCCGCTGATCGAGCAAAGAGGAGGTAAAAAAAAAAACCTTTATTTGTTTCCCATTGTATCACCGTTTAGGAGGGGGTTTTGGAGGAGCGACCGCGTCTCCTTGGGGTGCATTCAGCTCCCCCCTTCACAACACGAGCAACAGAGACGCAAAGTGGCTGGCGCATAGCGCAGAAAGGGGGGTTGGCGAGCAGGGTGTAAGCCCCCTAGTAAATAAATAAAATACAAAGCCATTTTAGCAAAATATACACATGTTTTGGATGTTGTGAGCATAATGGATTATGTAATATGTAATTATTGTGGATATTATTATCTCAAGTAACTTGAGATTTTTTCGTGAACGTTTAAATATCGTTTGCTGTTTGTTCAGCATTGGCCCCTGCTGGCCCCCACTGAACAAAATTGTATCGGAAACATTATTATCTCCATTCTCCGTGAAGCATGAGATCAAAAATGTTCTTGGCCATCACTACAAACAACACAAGGTAAGAACCAGATACAAAATATCATTTTTGAGTGGAGCATTCCATCCATCCATTCATTATCCAACCCGCTATATCCTAACCACAGGGTCACGGGGGTCTGCTTCCTTTAACCAAAATTATTCAAACAGTTCAAAATAATGAAAGAATCAAAACAAATAAGTTGTGAGATATTTAACCCTTTGCAGTCGTATTTAATTTTCAACGTCACGCTACATTAGTCGTAATTAATTATTGAAAAAACGCCAATAATTACAGCAGTTATTTTTTTCAAGCACGTAGGAATAACACAGGCCACTTTTCTCGACCAGGCGACTGTGCAAATCGGTCAGAAACTTGCAGGGCCACCAGCGGTGGCCTGACGACCTATAGCGCACTTTTTACTAAGGCCAGTTTTCTGGCCTAACGACCGCAAAGGGTTAATGTTGACAATTCAAGTAACTGGACAACTTTGAGAGAGAAAAAAAACACAACAGCTTATATGTGACAAAAACAGAAACTCTACATGTATTTGAACTTGAAGCTGCGAGGCAGCAGGGCTAACCATTATACATTTCCTGAATGTAAAGTTTCCCTCCATGAGACTGCTTCTGTCACCTCAAAGTTCAGTGGATGCAGGCAGATGGTACCTTAAAGTTCTTGGTCTTTTAACCCTGGAAAAACTTAAGGGCTATGTGAGGGGTAGTCAGTAAATTCTGACATGTGGTGAGCAGCTTGTTAAAGATCCTTTTCACATTATGCTGTCCTTATAATTACCAACTTCTCCTTTCCTCACTGGTGTTCATCTAATATAGCGAGAGAACTGTAACGCTGTGGCACACAGAACAAACATACTGATTTAAATAAGTAAAACTTTTTGCTTTTTAATCTCTCTGTTTATTTATATATTTACAATGGCAGGGGCATTTCAGCAGTATCCTTACTGGAGTTCAGTTTTTTTGTACTTTTTCATCCTTTATATATTGAAGAGCTTTAAAAGATTTTGGGCGTAACTGATGTTTGTCTTTGTGATGCTCTGCCATGTCTTTATAAAGATGCTGTTTGGTGTGTTCCTTAATTAAGTCATATCTACTAAGTCCAGTATTTGCCATTTGTGTTTTTCTTGGTGCCAGGAACATGAATGTTTGTGAGACCGCTTTGTACAGTTCTTTACAGAAACAGGAATTAAATCAAAGCTCAGTTCCTACCCTCATGTAAGCCAAGATGCCACCACCATCAAGCACTAAGGATCGCTGCCCTCTCATATGAGCTGACTAAATCCTCAAAGTCTGTCAGCTGGGCAAGGGACTCATGGAGCTGATGAATTTTAATTTCTCTGCATGGAGACTAGAAGTAAAATAAACAATTTGTGTTTTGAATCATCAAAGCATTTCTGCGGATTCACAATGTTAAATTGTTTTAGTATTTTAATGCAAGTGCCCAGGGCTATTCCTTGCTCTAATTACTGTTGTGTGAGTCAGTCAAGGTCTTTGCTAAAAACAGAGTATAGAATTCAATTAAATCTGTCTAGTGTGGAACTTCAACCATTTTTCTTCATAAACATTTGATTATCATTTCTTCCTAAATGGAACCTAAAAAGTAAAGCTTTCAGATAGTTTGGCACAGGTTTACATTTCAGCAGATACACTATATGACAAAAATAAAGTTTCTCTCAGAAGAAGTCATCTCATTTGGCTGAACATTGGTGTCATTCACTTACTGAATGGCGGCAGTGATGGTGGTGGTGGTTCTCCAGTGATGCAGTGGTCCTCAGAGGGTATGGAGAGAACTTCAATTGAGTTCCCTAAATATCACACATACATGTTCTATCAGAGATAGATCTGGAGACAAGGTTGGTTGAGGAAGGTTGTTGATGTCACGTAGACTTTCCTGGAGAATTTACTGCTATATAAAGTCAGGAATTTTTCCCTTATGCAATTCCAGCACAAAAGGTGCTTTATAATGAATGTCAAGATCTCCTCCACTTTTCATTTTGCAGTCAAATGGCCACAAACAAGCACCACAAAAGATGGGAAATAAATCATGAAAAAATGTAATTGAGATAAATGAATAGATTTTTTGATCTATGCTAAGTTAAATGAACTGATCAGTAAAAATAAAATCAGTAAGCCTGTTACTACTGTGGTAGTTGAATGCTTTCTGTTCTTTCTTTTGAATTAGATGATGTGATGATCTGTGATGTGGCCAAGAACCGATTCTGAATCTTTGAACCCTCATCCGCTAATCGATACAACTGTAGTCACTAAATGCAATGTGTCATCTGTATTTTGCAGGCACATCATGTTCATTATGTGACACAACTGTAAATCCTTCAAATATCCATTTAATCATACAGAAGATTTGAGAAGTGTTTTGGAAAACATTAAGATATTATTCTCTCATTTACACTGATCTATGTAAGGCAAAGCAGGCATTGCTCCATTTTGTTAGGCTTTCAGTGGCACACAAGACCTTCTCTGCTAAAAAAGTGAATTTGACAGATATACAGAAGACTGACCACCCTTTTATCACCTGCATTACTACAGGACCTTAAACTGAGCATCTCAGCAATTCTGTAGACCATAAAATTAGCCAAATTTTCACAGATTGTTTTAACATTTCATCTGGTAGACACAAATATTAGGAAATAAAGGGCACTTTAAAGTTGTAACCATAAGCTGACCTCTTGCTTAATCTGACAGATGTACTCATAGCCAATGAGCAGGTATGGATTTTCTAACTATAAGTGGACCTAAATCCAGCCAGCAGTGGCTCGAAAAGGTAAAATAAATGTTGGGCTGTCAACCTGGCTCTCCCAATTTCTTTGACAAACAAAATGAAACAGTACTCGATGGCACGAGTACAAACAATAATAGTAATAATAATAATAATTCTTTACATTTATATAGTGCTTTTCTTACTACTCAAAGTTCTTTTTTCATAGTGAGTGTGGAGCCACTTCATCCACCAATAATGTGTAGCATCCACCTGGATGACGCGATGGCAGACATTTTGCGCCAATACGCTCACCACACATTAGCTGTTAGGTAGTAAAGGGGTGAGAGACAGTTAGCCAATTAGAGACAGGCGATGATTAGGGAACCAAAAGTCTAGGCCATGGATTGCAATTTAGCCTAGACCTCAGGACACGCCATACTCTTTACAAAGGATGCCCAGGGATATTTAATGACCACAGAGTGCCAGGACCTCAGTTTTACATCTCATCTGAAGGATGGCGCCATATTTAAAGCACAGTGTCCCCATCATAGCCTTGGGGGATTGAGATCCACATTCAGACCACAGGGTTAGCACCCCCTGCTGGCCTCACTAACATCTCCAGCAGCAACCTAAGCTTTTCCTTGATGACCAGGCCCAAATGTGCTTAGCTTCAGGTGGATGACCTGCTCTGAAGTTCATGTGGTAAATATTGCTGTCTGGCATTTAAACATATTATGACATTGCCTGTCAAGGTTTCTTTTGGGTTCTTTCATTGGGATTGTAGGAGCTCCGTCTCCTCTGCTGTCCATTCAACCGCTGACAACACCCTCCAGGCAGCTTAAAAGGTCCTGTGACTTGAAGGGGGGGAGTCTGTTGACCTTACTGGGCGGATTCTCGGCACTGTTAAGGCAAAGGGAGATGACACAGTTAGCGTCAGCACCCCGTCTTGGTCCGCGGTGGTATTACATACCTGGGAGGAATCTGGATGGTGACCCTCTGATTTGCATGCCTGATAGTAGGTGTGTGTATTTCTTCACTCTTTTTGAAGCCAAGGAACTCATCCACCAATCTCTTTGGTGTTTGAAAGCATTTTCTTTGAGCCTAAAAGTTGCAAGACAAAGACATCTTGGAGCTGGACGCCGAAATCGCCCTGAACATCCTGTGGGATGCAACAGCACTAAGATCCACTCTTCAAAGGCAGCTGAATTCAACCTCAGAGAAAAATCCTTAATGCCCTACTTTAGGAGGGTAATCTCAGTACCTAAACTCATCTGCCAGAAAGAGTCGTGCCTTTTTTTCACTTTGAAGTTGCAGAGAGCACAGCAGACACTCTTAACACTCAATACAGGCTGAGGAAGTCCATCCACACTAGTAGCAACATATCAAAGACAACACAAACACTCCAACACAAGCAAAGTTCTTCACTTCTGCCTGGAGCTTCAATACGCAGCTGCACATGCCATCATATGTCTTAAACGGTGGATATTGTGAAACTACTTTATTTGTGCCAGGTGTGATGAATGGGAGGAAGACACTGACTTTGTTGAGCACAGGGTTGGAAGGATAATTTATTACTCCTAAATAAAACATACAAGGGAGTGTAAAAATTGAAGGATCAACAAAACCAATAGCAAAACTAAGCCTACACACATTCAGGCTATCTAGCAAAGTACATAAATAGTGTGCTTGTTCTTACCCCTGTTATTATTATAATTATTATTATATTTGGTTAGTTCTTGCCTTTGCTCCCTTACAGACTCCATGCTTACCTGTCTGAGGAAGCAGAGGCCCCCTTTCATAAAGCACTTCCAGTGCCATTGTAGCTGCCCAGTAAGCAATTCTGAGTCAGCCCTCTTCCCACAGAGGCTTATGCTAATACTACACTTCCCATGAACCTCTGTAGAAAGCTGAGACACCATACTGAGACATCGCTCCTACCCACTAGTAAATTCTCTTTTAATGAATTGTTGGCAGAAAAGGAACTAATGAGGCAACCTGAACAGGTAATAATATTGTGGATGTGTCTTTCCATGAACATGAGGTGAGTATCCCACGTACCATGACAAAAGCTAAATTAGAACTCTAAGAAGCTAGTAAACAGCTAGGGAAAGATCTGATTTCTCATAATTTGTTTACTGTGTTAACAAGATCACGAATAACTGTATAACATTTTCAAGTTGTTAACAAATCTAGACATAAAGGAGCTCTGAATCACAGCTTGACTGCTTAACAATCTCTTACCCGCAATGGTGAGATGACTGGGATGTCATGCAGATTCCAACAGTGATATACTAGATGCGACAATAATGACCCCATAACCATATGAATTAAAATCTTGTAAAAATCAACAAAACCTGTAAACCTGAGTTAAATATTCACCTTTATTATCTGTTTTGAGCATCATCAATACATAAGCAATTATCATGTACGGTAGATTTAGAAAACATTCAGACCCCCTTCACTTTCAGCACCCTTCAGTGTATTGGAGATTTAATTAAAAATGGATAAATTTGCCATTTTTGTCCATCAATCTGCACTCAATAGCCCATAATGATAGTGAAAACATTCTCAGAAAGGTTTGCAAATTTATTAAAAATCAACAACTGAAATCTTGCAAATCCTATCTACAGAGAACAGTTAGGAAAGCACCTCATTAATTATTGGTATTGCTAAAAGGAAAGCCAAAAATGTATCGACTGGTTAAAAATCAATTGTTCCATTCCTCATCCCCACATCTACTTTTCTGTATTGCTGAAATCAAGAGAACTGAAATCTTCCCCATAATTGTTATTCAAGTTGCATCACTGCTGAACAATTATACAACACTCAAGAGGGCCACAGGGGACCTCGTAATTAACAACAGCAATTAAAAGTGGCCTAAAAGGAAATGGGAGTTTGTTTTAGTACATGCTTAGCCTACCTATGGATTACTAATCACGATGATTAGTGCTGAGCAACTAGGCAAGAAATCAAGAATTGGTTTGATGTGTGATCGTATAATAAATATGTAATAAATGTAATTCTGTAATAAATAATTTTGTAATAAATGTATTCTGGTGTAGCTGGTTCAGGGTGCTCAACTTTTGTAAAATGGTAAAGGAGGGAAAAAAGAAAACCAGGATTAAGAACTTAACACAAGCAGTTACATTATAAAGACTCTATAGGCCCAGACCTGAAAATGCAGCTTTAACCCAAACTAATGCATGAAGCTTGTTAGTCCGGGCTGATCCTGACTTGAAGTAAGACAAGGGTTGCATGTGGCTCAGAAGGATGAGTTATCAGAAACTCCTCAAACTTCCTCTGCAACTTGGCATCCTTTTCTTCAAACTCTCAAAATCTCAGCAAGTCACTTCACATTCTGAAACGAGGTAACTGAAAATGAAATTAATTCTTCTTTGTTCTACCTGAGGGGTGGCATGGTAGGACAGTTGTCGCAATGATAATAAACCTGGGCTCATATCTCTTGCCTGTTCTTTGGTTGTGTGTTGTTTGTACTTTTCTCCTGTGTCTGTATGGAGTTTCCTCTCATCTCCCCGAAGACATCCTTGTCAGGTTTATTTCCTAGGCCTAATTGCTCCCCTGGGTGTGTGTGAATGTGCCCTGCGTTGGACCATCCGCCTGTCCAGGGCTGGTTCCTATTTTGTGTCCAGAGCCACCTTAATAGGCTATGGCTGAATTTGGCTAAGTGGGTTTGAGAATCTTGTGCTGTGGTGAGTATTCCTCCTGCAGTCTATTACCAGTGTTTTGAAATTCAAAACAGAATTAGATGCACTTCTTGTTCCTTGATAAACATTTTTAAATCTATGTCAGGCTCCTATCTTACTTTCTGGTGACTCAAAGGTTGATGTGAATTAATTTAGAAATCCTGCCTGACTGTTGAAGCAGCTATGAAGTAGGTGTGTGTGCTGATCTTCTCTCCTTGAAACGCTGATAGAGGTAGAACCCGTCTGCCTCTGGGAGTTGTGCTCCTGTCAGGATTCTATTTATTTTCTGTTCTGTGGTTAGGTTTGTTGTTTTGAATTATTATTTTTCCTATGTTTTTTGGCTATTATATAAAGTTTGTTAATATTGTTGTGCTTATTCATTGTGTTGTATTTATATATTGTGTATGTATTTCCTATGTTCCTTGTATTTTGTGGGTAGTACCCCAAGAATCGGGCCCACCATGACATTAGAACATAAGAATGTAAGGAATGTTAAAATGTTGTATACTAAAACGCACACACTGCATATTGAGGTTTTATTTTATACAGTGTATAGTGAAAAAGCATAGACTTTATACTTATGTTGACTATTTCAGGATATCTTCACTTTGAATTTCTCTTGTAACCAAACATTAGAACTCCTCAATGTTAAGTATCTTTTTTTTTTCACTTCTTACGTATCACTTGCTGCTCGTCACTTCTCACTCGTTGCTGATCGCTTTGAGATTGTGTCTCATACACTGTATGTGTATACATTTACAGTTACAGACTTGTGATGTGCTTAAAATGACCTCATTTAAAATCGAGGTGGTTGTTAGTTTGTGCCTAGTGCGCTGTAAGTTTCTCTGGGGCAGCACCTCAGTATGATTTATGTCCTAAATGGACCCTTTTTCAGATCTATTTGTGGAACTGTTTGACTCCGTCTACATGGCGCTGTTTGCTGTGTGTTTCTAAACAAATTCTTGCTCTTGTTTGTGCCTCCTTCATGTCTGAAGTCTGAAATGTTATGATTTCATTTATTTTATTGTATTTAACTTATTTTAATTTACTTTAATCATTATTATACCTTTTGCATGTATTACCTGTGTTTATTATTTATGTTGTGTCACACACGTGTGCATGAGAGGCAGCAAAGGGCTCAAATGAGGGTCATCTCATGCCAGACCAGGGGGTGGTGGAGTGCACTAACCCCTTCTCTCTTTCCTCTGCAGGCCAGTTATGGGAAATTCCTCCTGGCCCCGATGACATCACTTCCAGTTCTGGACCTGATGACATCACTTCCGTTTAGGTGGACCTGATGTCATCACTTCCGACCGTGGGACCAATGAAGTCACGTCCGGTTCTGGGGCCAATGACATCACTTCCAGTTGTGGGCCCGATGACGTCACTTCTGGTTCTGGACCCGATGATGTCACGTCCGGTTGTGGGGCCGATGATGTCACTTCCGGCTCTGGGCCCAATGACGTCACTTCCAGTTGTGGGCCCGATGACGTCATGGACCCGATGGTGTCACGTCCAGTTGTGGGGCCGATGACGTCACTTCCGGCTCTGGGCACAATGACACCACTTCCGGTTCCGGGGTCAATGACATCACTTCCAGTTGTGGGCCTGTCACTTCCGGTTCCGACTCTGCTGACCTTACTACCTGTGCCTAACTATAAAACCGCCATTTTGTTTCATCCAGTCAGTTCTGTTTTGGACTCGAATCTGTAAACAACTCACATTTAATTGCCTATTTTAATTGCCTGATTAAGTATACGGGTGGCTGTCTCAAACTTTTTCTGTGGCATTTGTCTGTTTATTTGACAATGGATATGTACTGATTTGTGAAAAAGCATACTTTTTTCTGAAAAATGACAGTTTACATTTATTAATTGTATTTATTACTTAAGCGGATATGTAGTGTTTTGAAAATGAGCTATTTCAGTACATATTTAATAATCTTTTACAACTGCACATTCCCAGTATTCGCTGTTGCATTTGGACATATTTTTTTCCCCAATTTGGCTTAAGTGGGTATGCAGTATTTTGCAGTGAAACTAATTTCATTATGTTTGTGACATATGGCAATAAAGCAACAACTGACTAACAAATATGTCAGGGCTTTGGGTTGATAAACCTTCACATTTCGACTGGATGCGTTCAGGTTTTTCTGGTGGGCCTATTTTGGACTCTCCAGTGACTATGGCTGGATTTCCTACAGCAGCTTTATGCATTGTAATTACATCTGCAGATTATTTAAGAGACTTTCTTGAATAATAGATGCTTACAAATTACTTACAGAAACAATCATCTGCTGCATGACTTCATTCGAGCCGTTCATTTACGTCTGCCAAGACCCCTAGTGAGAGCGGCGACTTGGCACAGTGGTTCATGGTAGTTCAGTCTCCGAGAGATCCCTTCTCTCTGGGTTTAACTTATGTTGTGCCTTTGCTGTCCAATGTCTCTATATTCATGAATTATCTGGTGATTCACACAGCGAGCAGACGGAGTTGAGTTCTCAGTGTTAAGGCTATCTGTGGAGGTGGCTTACTGCTGTCTACAAGTCAACAGGGCCACTTTTTAAATAAATAATCGCCGCACTCACGGCATGGTATGTGTGGTAGGAGCAGTTTCTGGGTGATGCGTGATGTGGATGGTCATCACTTAAGTTAACAGGTAAGGAGTCGTCCACATCCATAATTGGTGCCAGGAGCTGCTAATTGCCACATCTGATCCACGTCCCTGTAATGAATAGAAGCACGAGGTGGCTAGGAGGACAGGAAAGAAAGAAACAGAAATTAATGGAGAAGGAAGCAGGTAGAGGAAAGCCGGTGCAGAAGAGAGAGAGCGAGAACGAGAGCAGGCTCGAGAGTTTAATGCAGCTGATAGGAGAGCCCGGAGGGAGGTGTTTGGGTTGCAACTGGCAACCTTAAATTCAAATTCAAATGTAAATACGGAAGTGAATACAACACATTACAGACAAAATCAGATAATATATACAAAAAAAATGCAACTGGTACACTCATGCAGTTGCCAGTAAGAGTGTCTGCTGAGCAGCCTTGCAATCTGAAGATAAAAACCGTCCCTGAATTTAATGGTCCAACTGTTAATAGTCTTGAATCATTAACCACAACAGAGGTGGGTGAAAAGTGACTGGAAAAGACATCTGAGGTATTTAATAACACTTTGAAGGTAGCATGTCTTGTACATGACCTTAAGAGAAAGGAGCCCAGTGGCAGTAATATTCTGTGCCGACTTCTTCACCCGTTGTAGTGCTTTGTGGCCCAGAGTTACTTGGTGAGATTCAGCTAGAGTTCCCCTCCCAGCTGGGTTTCAAATGTCTATTTGATCGATTTTTTCATTTTTTATGTTAACATTCTTAATCATGTGGTGTCTTTAAGTTTATGTATCTTGTGTCATAGTCCATGTGTTTTTGTGGGTGGTCACAAAAGACTTCTCTCAGCCCTATTAAGACTCAGGAAAACTGACAGTCCCTTGCGGTTTATTGAATGCATTGACATTGGTGAGTATCTTTTGTGATTATTCAGTGCTTCTGAAGTTTACTGCATTTTTGACCTAATGCTCTGTTTTTGACTTTGAACTCTGGAAACTGTGAAATGGACTTGTTTGCCTTGGATTGCCGTTGCCGTTTCTGACATTGACTTCTGTGCCTTTGTGCCCCATAAAGTTTATTTTTACTTAACAGAGCATTTTGTTAAAATAAATCTTTTCATTTACAGTATAGAGTTGCTCTTATGTAACTAGCCAGGGTTTCATAGTCACCCCTCCCACCATAGTGGGCATTTCGTGACTTTTTGTTTTTAGGAACTCTCTAGATTTCTACAGATACTGTGTTGTGTAGAGTATGCTTTTTCTCTTAACTTGTCATATCCCAACATACTGTGCCACAGCAAAACAGAAAAAAAGAGAGAGCAGCGCTCAAAAACATTGAAAGGTCAGACTGCCCTCCATTTAGGTCTGCACCCACTGAATAGGCTTCCCAACAAACAACCTAACCCCAAACTCAAAAGGCAGGCAGGCTTCTGGCCAGCACAGGCCAAAGAATTAGGTCCAGGCTTTAAAAACAGCAATACTTAAACAAAATTCATAATGGTGAAGAGGAAACTCATTGAAAAACCTCTGGTCAAGGACAAGTAAAGACAAGCATATTTAAATATAAATTTAAAAACTCTAAAAGAGTAGCAAAAGGCAAGGCAAGAGAAAGGAGCAGAAATAGGTTTTGTCCAAAAGGGGAAACCTAAAGTCGTAAAATTGTAAAAACGGGGAAGTGTGCCTTTAAGACAAGTAGGGATTAAAACTAGTGAATCCCATAAAAACATAAAAATGTCAAGAAGCAAGAATCTAGATTTAAAAAAAAAATACAATGCATTCATAAACAATGCAATATTAAGTAAAAAAAAAGAAAAAAAAACAAAATCAAAAAACAGAATTAATACCATAGCAAGTTAAATAACTTCAAAAGACAACAAAAATATCAAATCAGGAAAGAACAAACATGAGTTGCCCTGGCGGAGCCATGACGTGAAGATACACAGAGCAGATTACTTGGCAGCTCTAAACAGACCCAGTGTGCCCATGAAGGAGTCTACTCTGTGGTGGTCTGACGCAATGTCCAGGGTCAGTTTGTAACTGGTACCCAGTTCCACCACGGTCAGCATTGACTTTTGTGATCCTAAACTTGTTTAGCAGGCTCATAGTGTTAACGTGATAACAAAAATGTCCAAAATATGAAAACTATGCTTTAAATGTCAGTGAAAAACTGAGGTTGACAGGCAAAAGCCCCCTGGACAAGATTATGGAGCTGCTTTGAAAAAAAGCATATGTGATACACGCGTAACTGCCATTGTGAGTCAAGGAGAAAAATAAGCACGAAGGAGTCCATTTTAAAGCTCATGGCATAAAGAAATTGAACGAATTAAAAGACAAAAATAAAGAACATGTATTATTATTAAAAGTAAGTTAGAAACTGCACATTGTAAAGTCATCTCACCTATGCTGAGTCCTTCAAACGTAAGTGATTCATACCAAGCCTGAAACTTGTGACGCAGTAACAAATTTATAACAGAGGAAACCTACGGTGACTGCTTGACCCCAAACTCTACATCCTGTAGTCCTTTACTGGTCGCTAAAAAGTTCTTCATTTTAATGGGTCAACTGGCTAGACAAAGCTTACATGGGCAGGGTGTTGACCCATAACAGTTGGAAACTTGTTGAGGGTAAATTTTGCACAAACATTAGGAAGTTTTTCTTTACACAAAGAACTATAGACATTTGGAATAAGCTACCAAGTAGAGTGGTAGACAGTAAGACTTCAGGGACTTTCAAAACTTGACTTGATGTTTTTTTGGAAGACTAAGGGGCAGTGCCTCCTGCTCGCTTTGCTCGCCAACCCATGCCTGGACTACACGCCGTTGTGAAGATAGAGGCTGATCTCACCCTCCTCTTTGCTCAATCATCTGCTGGCTTGCAGCTGCTGCCGTGCCACGTGATCTGCATCTCGCGCTTTGAACATTTAACAGCCTGTACAACAGCCGTCCTTTTCTCTCACTGCCTTGTCTCTCTTCTCCCCCAGACATCCTCAAACACTATTCAATCTCTTTTTGTTGTTCCGTTATTTCACTGAGTAATATTTTCTGCTTTTTTGCGCTAATATGATCTTTACTATTTACTTTCATTATCTCTAATCTGCTCTGCATGTTTATCGCACCAACGTTTTTGAATTCTTTATGACGTTCTGCTTTGTCTTTTTCCGGGCCCGGCTTTCTTTTTTGCATTCTTTTCTCTCCAACGCTTTTGGTCTCTTTTCGATTCGCTGCTCTTTCTTCTTCGCTTAGTTGTTGACGTGTCATCTAGAACGTATAAAATTTTTAAGAGCTGAGAGCACAGGAAGTGTGTCTGCCAAAAGCATTCCAACAGCTGAGAGGTTAGATGACAGTGGTCTTGTTTGAAAATTGTTGTAAGTATGACGTGACTTGACCGTCTCGCAGGACATGCAAGTGTCTCTCTGTCTCTCTTCAAAAGATCACGTCTCGTTAACGGAAAGAAAGTCTCGTCTCATCCCAAAATTTTTTTTTATAATGGAGAGAAATAAGTGGATAGGACTGGCGAGCTTTGTTGGGCTGAATGGCCTGTTCTCGCCTAGATTGTTCTAATGTTCTAATAAAAGAACAATGAACAACATTAGTGGAGCTGCTCTGAAACATTCTCAGCTGATACTGGCCCACTTGTGGTCAGGCATCTTCTTTTAATGCCAGTGCTGGCACACTGAAACCTTCTAAAGGCTGTGGATGCCACTTAAATATTTCAGACAGCTAACATGGCCTTGTGTGCTCATACTGTCATTCAAGGGTTTGTGTTTTATCAACAAAACAAAAACTTACTAATCGTATCCACCAAACTTGTCCAGGTACTTTCTCCACTGGTCCGTGGCCTAAGGCAGCCATCCTCACTGTGGTGGAGTGATATTTTGTATATAAGTTGATTCATATTTTATATGTCTTTATTTGTAAATCAGACAAAGCAAATACAATATAATAGTGTTTGAGGACGAATGTTTTATTTCATGCTATGCTTTCGTGTCTAACCAACCCCTGAGTCTTCAGGACTGAATCAGGGTATGAATTTTATTGCAGGGTTGGGGGAGCTGCCTCAAACAGGTTTGGCAAGTGATTCTTTGCAGGACATGCTCTCGACCAGATGGTCTGGGTGGCAAGTGTGAAAAGGCAGTGTGTGCACCCAATACTTGTACTTTCGTTGAGTTCGACCATCCTTTGATCATTTGACGACACTCGTTGGTCTGAAGGATGGCTGTTTGGAATTGATTTTGAATCAGAGGCCATTCTGTATCATGATGCTCTATTGGCCTAAGAATTTGGGCAAAGAATGCATACATTTGCTCACTTTACCCCGTCCTACCTTTCTCGAACACCATGGCCATGAAGAGAAGACCATAATGATGAGCACAACTCGGCAACCATATTGAGATAGGCAGGTGGTCTGTCCTGAAGAAAGCTGACTAGAAATGATAATTTGACCAGAGACATTTGAGTAACTACAAGTCTGTGTTCCACCTGAAACTACACATCTAGCGTTTATCAGGTTGTACGCATGCCAAAATTCACATGTAGTTTACTTTATTATTATTATTTTATGAATATGATCAATAATACATTATGAGAAGCTGTAACTTAACTCCTACTTGTCTTTTACTCTATGTAATTACCTGAGGTTATACATGTAGAAGGGAAGGTGGGAGAAGTTATATACTACAATACCTTATAAACAGTGGCAAGTCTATGGGATTTGAGGAATTCTGATAAAGTCTGCACAATAAAGAGTACAAAAGGAGAAAGCAGAGTAATGTAATACTCTACCAAGACTAAACTCTCACCCAGGAAAAACTGGTGTCATGGAGCTGCAGCTAGGATGTCAGAGCATTTTTCTACATCATCATACCATCCAGGTGCTTTTCGAAGGACCAAAGAGATGGAAGTTCTCTGTGCTTTATTTATTTTATGTTAAGTTTTTCTCAAGTTTAAACAGTTTTCTCTTACTGGAATCAGTTGTTGTTGTGGTTTTAGGGTCGTTGGATCCAATTCAAATGTTTCTGTTTGTTTCTGAGTGGTTTAAGTAATGTTAAGATTATTTGCCTTCTTTTTCGATGTTATCTTGTTTGGTTGTAGGCATGTTGCTAAGGAAAGATCTTCAGACCTGTGGGCCTTCTGATGTCATCTCTGTGACGGCATGAAAGATCAGAGCCACGCATTTCCATGTTATCTGTAATTCGGCCAAAAACCTCAAATAACAGCTTTGTAGAACTTTACTTCGAAATAATGTCTACAAGTTTGGTGTTTCATTTGCTGTTTGATATCAGATTGTGTGCCCTTTCTGGTTAGCAGCTTCAGCTTATATTCTGAGTTATGTTTCTTCATTTATTCCTGATTAAAATTTTACCTGCTATTTTTTTTTTAGCAGAGAACTTTGGCCTTGATCAGCCATGGACTTTGAGCCCAGAACACTGAATCTGTGAGGCAGAAATGTTAACCATTCTGCAGTTCACGGTAAATGAACAGGTTTTATTACTTCAGTTTATCTTCTTATATAATGCGCTGCTGTGGCTGTGCGTTTGTCTGTCCTGGATTTTAAATCACGTGTAGCTCACAAACCGTTTGACCTATTGACCTGAAATTTAGTAAACATGTACAACGTGACGTCTACTATCTGCTTTTGGGGTGATGATTGACCTACAAGGTTATTCCTCTTTTTATTTTTTTGTTGAATCAACTCTCAGCAGTGGCCGTGCAGCATGTGCCTATGGGCGCTGTTCTCAGCCCTACCACCTTCGCCGTCACTTCCCTTACCTCTTCATATCTTAAATCATTCTTGAGGCAGATTGAAGACTTGAGTGCCAACTTAAGTGAAAAATTAAGGAAAACATACTAAGTAATTGCAACACAAACACTGACTTAATCAGTTTTAATGCGAAAAGATGCCAACGAAAGAAGAGAAGAAGTGAGCAGCTAGGGTGGAGAAAAGAAGAGCTGCTCAGGAAGCAGCAACTGCATCAACCTCTGAGCAAACGAATGCTAAACAGAGACAGAGAAAGAGGATGAAAACTAGGAATGCTCAAGTCAAGTGTATTCACTGCACGTTATCGTGCAGTGCGCCGTTGGGATTAATAAAGTATCTATCTATCTATCTATCTATCTATCTATCTATCTATCTATCTATCTATCTATCTATCTATCTATCTATCTATCTATCTATCTATCTATCTATCTGTCTGTCTGTCTGTCTGTCTGTCTGTCTGTCTGTCTGTCTATCTATCTATCTATCTATCTATCTATCTATCTATCTATCTATCTATCTATCTACTGGTAAAGAATAAGAGTTGACATAATTGAAGTGTTTAAAATTACGAAGGGAATTAGTACAGGAGATCGCAGTTGTTACGTTAAAATAAATTCTGCAATAAAAACACAGGGAGGTTTATTGTTTGGAATCTTGTTAAGGGGAGATTTTGCATAAATGTTAGAAACTTTTTGGATAGGATTAGAAATGAGTACATTAGAGGGTCAGCTCATGTTGGACAGTTGGGAGACAAAGTCAGAGAGGTGAGATTGCGTTGGTTTGGACATGTGCAGAGGAGAGATGCTAGGTATATTGGGAGAAGGATGCTAAGGATAGAGCTGCCAGGGAAGAGGAAAAGAGGAAGGCCTAAGAGAAGGTTTATGGATGTGGTGAGAGAAGATATGCAGGTGATGGGTGTAACAGAACAAGATGCAGAGGACAGAAAGATATGGAAGAAGATGATCCACTGTGGCAACCCCTAACAGGAGTAGCCAAAAGAAGAAGATGAAGAATACAAAGTACCACAGACAATTGCCAGGTAGTGTGGTGGAAAGGAGGACTTTTGAGATCTTCAAATCTTGACTAAGTGTTATTTTGGAAAATCCATGTGAATAGGATGGACACAGAGGTGGATCTACCTCCAAGGTGTTGTGGGTGCCCAGGGGTCTATAATTTTTTAATAATAATTTTTTGCATTTATATAGCGCTTTTCTAACTACTCAAAGCGCTTAGCAATTGCAGGTTAAGGGCCTTGCTCAAGGGCCCAACAGAGCCGAGTCCCTTTTGGCATTTTATGGGATTCGAACCAGCAACCTTCCGATTGCCAGTGCAGATCCCTAGCCACAGAGCCACCACTCCACCTACAGCAAGGGGCCTGATCAATGAAACGTGCAAAGGTCTGTGGACCAAAGTGACCACTAGAGGAAAGCAAAACAATGAAGTCTCTGCATGCCAAAATGTTCAAGGTCCAGTCGATGAAGCAATTGTACCTTTGCATGCCGAAATGACCAATGGGAGCAAACGAATGCTAAACGTACAGAGAAAGAGGATGAAAACTATGAATGCTCAAGTCAAGTGTATTCACTGCACGTTATCGTGCAGTACGCCATTACTGGTATTAAAAATAAATCTTTTAAGTTGAAAATATTTAGGAGATAAATGTAAACATTCCAGGGTAAGTTCTCATGACAGACAAGGTGGGTGATTTGTTGATTTAGATATCACTAAGCAAATATCACTGCCAGTAAGCACATCAAATCGTCTTCACATGAAGCCATACTGCATTTAGCGGGCAATAGCAGGGCAGCTGAGCTGTGGAGAGGCATAATTAGCACAACAATGATGCATTTTACAGAGCAATCGGTGCCAACTCTGAATTACCCAACAGTGAAGTCATTATACAAAACATGATGGTGGCACTTGCCATAAAGGGTGCTCAGTGAGTTTACAGATTTGTCAGTTGTTTTAGTTAAAGTGTTTCAGTTTTGTTTATTAATTTTACATCAACACACACATGCAAGCATTCGGCTTTGAAACAAACCACCAGGCTGCTTGTTCGATGGCCTATCGCATGAACAGCAGCTCACAATCTACAAAGCTGTTTGCCTAAATGCTTTGACCTTTTGATCCATCCATCCAATTTACATTGGACTGAACGAAGTCGCGATGAGCGAGCTGTTAGGGGTACAAGGCACAGTAAGTGCAAACTATTGAAGAGCCAGCGCTTCACAGAAAGTTGAATTTGCAGCAAAAGTTAACGGTTTAGCTTTGCAGAAGTTTTTGCAAATCCAATGGTGTTTAGCGACCAGTAAAATTCACAGCATTACCACAGAGAAAAACGACGTTTAGTCTCTGCCTAAAAACGTCCTCCTACATTAATCTGACTGAACATTCATTTCCCTTCACGTGTCGCCATTTTGTTAGAGATGAGATATAAATGATCCTCAGTAGATTCCTCCATGGCGTTTGGAGTGTACTTGTGCTCATCTGTACAAATCAAGAGTTCCAGTGTCATGCTTTTTCCTGCAAAAGTAAAATGCATTCATGTGTGTAATGGTGGGTTTGTCTGGAAAATCTTCAACATCATCCTATTTCTAAAAACCCACCGTGCTCCAATGCAGGGATATGAACAAGAGGTATAAAATTGTACTTGCAGAGTTGACGTGACTGGCCTTCCAAGGATTAGCTGTGTTACACATCCCTGGGGAAAAATGTAGTGGATTTTAGGGAGCAGCACTCTTTGGTTTATACCCCAAAAACACTTTAAACCCACTCTAAAAAAAAATTATTTTGTGTTTCGAGATTGAAGGTAAAAATGCATTTCAGCTTCAGTTTCATGAAACACTCTCCTAGGTGATTGTCAGGCTCACTCATTCACACACCAACATGTACTGATTTGGGGCAAATGCAGCGTTGTCAACCTACCGAATGGCATCTCTAAGGACTGTCCATCCATTATCCAACCTGCTATATCCTAACTACAGGGTCACGGGGGTCCGCTGGAGCCAACACAGGCTGCAAGGCAGGAAACAAACCCTGGGCAGGGCGCCAGCCCACCACAGGGCACACACACACACACACCAAGCACAATTTAGAATCGCCAATGCACCTAACCTGCATGTCTTTGGACTGTGGGAGGAAACCCTCACAGACACGGGGAGAACATGCAAACTCCACGCAGGGAGGACCCAGGTAGTGGACTCAGGTCTCCAAACTGCAAGGCAGCAGCGCTACCCACTGCACCACCGTGCCGCCCCCTCTAAGGACAAACACAGAGAAAACTTGCAAGGCCCACATACAGTAGAAGATGGGAATCAAAATGGGGTTCTAGAAACTGTGATGTGGTGAGGTAGCTTGATGTACTGGTTTGGTTTCACTCTTACACTTTTGCAAGTGTCAAATCCTTTAAGTTAATACTAATGCTAAGTTTAGCTTAGCTTTTGATTAGTTTGACTTTGAAGATAATGTAGCTTTAACATAGATTATGGAAGATTCTGATCCACCCCGTATGAGTTAAACATAATGGAATGTTCTTAATGTTAGCTCAATTTAACAATAGAAGAGCTCTTCGGCTGAAGTTAGACGGCTACAACGTAACATGAACTGTTAGTCAGATAGGCATTAAGAGCGTCTAGCTTTCTGACTGGTGTGCACGTACGTGAAATATTGGTCCTATTGTACAGGTTGTAAGAAAGCTGCTATATATGTGCCCAACCCGACACAGATTCACACGGAGGCACGTGTAAAATAAAACAAATATTTATTTTTCTCTTCACCTGTCGGTGCACGTCTTCCTTGTGTCCCACAGGCAGTACACAGTCCTAAACGCAAACTCAAGCACTAAACACGTCTCTCTGGCACCACCACTCCACCTCCTCCCAGGCAACCTTGTCCTCCTCAACTCGACTCTGGCCACTGAGTGGTGGTTGCTGGCTCCTTTTATAGGGTACCCGGAATAGCTGCACATCTGGGTGTGGCAAAACCAGTGCCCAAAAGGGGCTGCATCACCCCCTGGCGGCGCCTGCAGAACCCAACAGGGCTGCACAGAACTCCAACCCCCATGAAGACCTGGGGGAGTCTGAGGCACTGCTGCGACCCAGGGAGGCTGCCATCTAGTGTCCAGGGGGAGATACTGGGTTTCCCATCCTTGTAACCCTGGTACATATGTTGCAGGGGCGTCTCGGCCATCCGACACAAGGTATATGATAACAGATAGAAATCTTAAGAAATGTAACTTACCATAGACAAGACGTTTCCCTTTTCTTCATGTATTATCCAGCTTTTTCCTTTTTTTTTGTGTGAACTGTTTGCTTTGAATTTCACTAAAATCTTAACAATGAGGACACTTGGACAGTGTAGTTTTTTTTACCCTATTGCTGGAATGCCTTTCTGGTGACTGTGTGAAGAGCGGTCTGTGGTGCTGGGCAGCTTTTTGAATAAATAAATCATGGATGCGCTCCTGCTGGGGAGTGGAGCCCGTGCGAGCGATTGTCTGCAAAGACAGCTCGTCTCCAGGTTGGTGCGAGGCGGTCAGCCCACCGTGTGTTGCCTTGCCAGCATGTGCAGGTAGTCCGATTGTCTTGTTATCAGCCTGGTGCAGCAATTAGATGATCGCATCTGCAGCTCTCTGCAGTGCATAAAAGGGGGGTGCAGGAATGTAGAAAGAAAGAAAAAAACAAGGATGGAGAAAAAAAAAAAGAGACCGCAAACCGAGATGAGAGAAAGAACGGCATTGAGGTGGAGAGAGAGAACGAGAAGAACGAGACAGCCAGCTAATATGAGGAAAGGCAGAACGGTCGTTGGTCCCATGACAGAGCAAAGGATCGGCTCTCTAGGGGCTCTAGGGATGGATCGTCCCCACTGATTGTTCAGAGGAGTGGGTACAATCGAGGTGGCGTCCTCTCCAGGGATCCGAGGTGCCCCGGAGCGAGTGAGAAGAAAGGAGAGGGCAACCAACCCCGAGCGTTCTGGCCGATGCCACTTGAGGTATCCAAGATGGGGGTCGGGTTGGAGAAGACCGCGGGTGGTGAAGTCTGCCAGCTGAGTGAGCAATGGGTGAACTGAGGAGACTGAGAGGGAGTTGTGAGGGCCTCGTCCAGGAGTGAAAGCAATAGTCACCCAGTGACGGTGATGGCTTTTTTATTCTTGTGTTAAGTCTTGTTTTTAATCTCACAGATTTACACTTTTTTATTGGATTACTTATTTATTGACAATTGAAGGCACTGCCTGATTTTTAATAAAAGCTCTAGAGCACTTTTACACAGTCCCCTTGCTTTGTGTGTGTTTGTCCTCATCTGCCAAGTTCAACCCGGTTATGACTATCAAAAGTGTCGGGTTCAAAAGGCTCCCAGAGGGACCTGGTAGCGTGGGCCGACCCGCACTGTCACAGACTGCATTTGAACCATTATGAACTATCTGGAAACCCTTGACAAATAAGAGTTACAATGTATATCATCCATTTAGTTTATTATGACTTTTAGCTTGCTGGTGGACAAAAGTTTACCAAGCATTTCTGTCATTGCTGATGAATTTCAATGCATGTTGATTCAGTTTAGCGTCTTGTTTTCTGCCGTCCTCTATTTTTTTTTTGTCTTAAGTATCAGTAAGCCTTGTTTTGTTGTTTCAGCCTAGTTTGACCCACCTTGGACACACAGAGGACTGACAGATTGATAACATTGTAAATAATTATAATGGGCTTGCATGCCCCATTCAGTTGTCCACAGTCCTGCCAAGAAAGGTTCTAGCCTCCAATGACCCTGAACTAACTGTAACACATTTGAGAATCTTAATATGTAACCATGACAAGGTTAACCTTCAGTAGAACATTAGCCTGGATTAAGACCCCAACAGGTCCCTGACTGTACTAGAGAGTTGACCAGTTTTACCAATGCAGAATGTGGATATCCGGTTGTTCGATCCAGCATGGTATATCCCACTTATGCTTTTGCTTAATCATTTCATCAAGCACTCCCATTGGTCATTTCGGCATGCAAAGGTACAATTGCTTCATTGACTGGACCTTGAACATTTTGGCATGCAGAGACTTCATTGTTTTGCTTTCCTCTAGTGGTCACTTTGGTCCACAGACCTTTGCTCGTTTCATTGATCAGGCCCCTTGCTGTAGGCAGAGTGGTGGCTCTGAGGCTAGGGATCTGCACTGGCAATCGGAAGGTTGCTGGTTTGAATCCCGTAAAATGCCAAAAGGGACTCAGCTCTGTTGGGCCCTTGAGCAAGGCCCTTAACCTGCAATTGCTAAGCGCTTTGAGTAGTGAGAAAAGTGGTATATAAATGCAAAAAGTTATTAAAAAATTATAGACCCCTGGGCACCCACAACACCTTGGAGGTAGATCCACCTCTGTGTCCATCCTATTCACATGGATTTTCCAAAATAACACTTAGTCAAGATTTGAAGATCTCAAAAGTCCTCCTTTCCACCACACTACTTGGCAATTGTCTGTGGTACTTTGTATTCTTCATCTTCTTCTTTTGGCTACTCCTGTTAGGGGTTGCCACAGCGGATCATCTTCTTCCATATCTTTCTGTCCTCTGCATCTTGCTTTGTCACACCCATCACCTGCTTGTCTTCTCTCACCACATCCATAAACCTTCTCTTAGGCCTTCCTCTTTTCCTCTTGCCTGGCAGCTCTATCCTTAGCATCCTTCTCCCAATATACCCAGCATCTCTCCTCTGCACATGTCCAAACCAACGCAATCTCACCTCTCTGACTTTGTCTCCCAACTGTCCAACATGAGCTGACCCTCTAATGTACTCATTTCTAATCCTATCCAAAAAGTTTCTAACGTTTATGCAAAATCTCCCCTTAACAAGATTCCAAACACCTCCCTGTGTTTTTATTGCAGAGTTTATTTTAACGTAACAACTGCGATCTCCTGTACTAATTCCCTTCGTAATTTTAAACACTTCAGTTATGTCAACTCTTATTCTTTACCAGTAACGGCGTACTGCACGATAACGTGCAGTGAATACACTTGACTTGAGCATTCCTAGTTTTCATCCTCTTTCTCTGTACGTTTATCATTCGTTTGCTCAGAGGTTGATGTGCTTGCCGCTTCCTGAGCAGCTCTTCTTTTCTCCACCCTAGCGGCTCACTGCTTCTCTCCTTTCGTCAGCATCTTTTCGCGTTAAAACTGATTAAGTTAGTTTTTGTGTTGCAATTACTTAGTACGTTTTCTTTAATTTTTCACTTAATTTGGCACTTAAGTCTTCAATCTGCCTCAAGAATGATTAGCGAAGGTGGTAGTGAATGAGAACGGCGCCCGTATGCATGTGCCGCATGGCCGCCCTGCTACACGCGCTACCAAGACTTGATTCTACAATAAAATAAAATAAAAATAAAAAGAGTAATAAAATCATCACCCCGAAAGCGGATAGTAGACGTCACGTAGTATATGTGTACCAAATTTCAAGTCAATAGGTGAAACGGTTTGGGAACTACAGGTGATTTAAAATCCTGGACAGACAAATGAACAGCCACGGTAGCGTATTATAGAAGAAGATTAGATTAAACTGAAAAGGTTCTACTCCGGTGTCAAGGATCAATATACTGTATGTACTCAATAACTTCCATAAGCTCTCAAAGGTGAGTGTTATCTGGTCCTGGTGATTTGTTAGATTTTAGCCTATTTAATCTAAGCAGCACTTCTCCCTCTATGATCTCCAAATCATTAAGTACCTTATTAGTAGCTGATGTTACTTTGAGAAAGTTATCGACTCCTTCACAGGTATAAACTTGAATAAAGTGTAACTTCAACGTGATTGCTGTTGTACTGTCTGTATATCCCAGCTTACTTTAGAAGTTCCTGATACATGACACCATTTCCTTGACCATTCCTTTACTACTAAAACTAGCTGTGCTACCTGTCTACGATAGTTTGAAATCTAAGTAATCAATGTAGATGTCAGTGTTTACGTTTGCAGTGCATCATGCAATGCATATGTCTCTGTTATATACCATTTGGTACGGAATTCACATAATGTTTGGGCTGCGCCATCTATTGGGACGACAAATGCAATGTGTTTTATTGCCACAAACGTTTGTGATGTTCCGTATTTTGGAATAACAGAGACATGGCAACTGAACGGACACACAGACAGATGCACAGACACTTATCCTTTTATTAAGGTGGATATTGAAAGAATCTCTTTGGGTCCTCACTTCACCTTTTCTGCAATAGCTCACCTCCTGCCTGCAACCACCGCCTGGCCTCCAAGCTCACTTCATCAGCGGGTGCACTGAAATGCTGAATCGAAACAAGATCTTGTATAATTTCAGACATTTTAGGATGCTGTAATCTGTGGAGGTAGTTACTCGATTCAAGCTTCAATCTGACCCACGATGATTCCTTTAGGGTTTGATCTAATCCAGAACTCACTTTTAAGTACTGGTGTAAGTTTAAGTACTCTTAACCTTGGTATACCTTGTGAAACCACAGAAAACTATTTTTTATTCTGTACATTTTAATTAGGCTATGTTTTTCTTTACCCCCCAGTTTCCACAAAGAAATATGAATCCTAATAAAGATACTCTTTCTGTACTGTCTACAATGAGAGTAGGCTTTTATATTAATTTTGTAAAAAAAAATGTATTCGGTCACATTGCCTTTGATTATTAAGATTTATTATTCCATGTACAGGTTAAACTACAAAGGAGAATGTTTGTTGGCTAAATTAGGTTCTAAAATTAGGTTCAGGTCTCTCTCAAGAGTATAAGTGCTTCATAAACGAGGCCCCAGCAGAGCAACTGAAGAGTGTGATCAACAAAAACTCTCTAGCAGCATGAGATCTGTTCCTGATTTATACCAACTGCCAGCAAATATGTCACATCAGAGTCGCCAGCAGGCTACACATGTGTTAGAGTCACCTGAGACACGTCCGCCTCACCAAACGGGCGTAGGAGTTGATCGTGAGAGAGGTATGAGACTTAACCAGTCTACTGCAGGTAGCTGGGCCTGGAAATGTCAGAGTACAAGAATGTCCAGCTCAGAGCAGCAATTGCTAAGCTGTGATGCATCCAAGTTGCCTGCAGAGAATAAGTAGCACGTTAAATCATCAGAGCAATTTACGGTCTAACCCACAGGATGTGTCAGTCACCTTGAAATAAAATGGAGCCTGCTAATGGGATCTATTTACGACATTATTGAAACATAAAGACAGCTTAACTGAGAGAAGAATGAGGTTTGACCACAAGAGGCACACCTGAGGATCCATATGGACCATGGAGTCGGTCACTGCACACATAGTGAGCCTTAAAAACTCGTTATTTTAACACGGCCTTTTCTCATAGCCTCATTTTAGCTTAATCCTGATATTCTGTATATGCATTTAATTATCATTATCATTCATGGTGGCTCCCAAATCCATACCAACCCCTACTTTCTCTGCTGTTCTTTGTCCAGTTTTCTGTGGTGTCGATCTGCGCCATCACCACCTGATCAAAGCACCGTGATGTCCCTACACTGATGGACTAAAGGCCAGAGGTCCACATGACCGTCATCATCAAGTTCTTCCATGTGAACCCTGAATACCACGAGGACTGATTGAGGTCATTTATGTTAGGTAGAATGCCTAGAGGGGGCTGGGTGGTCTCGTGGCCTCGGAAACCCTGCAGATTTTTTTTTTCAGTCCTCCTGGCCATCACACCTTACTTTTATTCTATGTTAATTAGTATTGCCTAATTTTATTTTTTATATTGTCTTTTTTCTCTTTCTTCATCCTGTAAAGCACTTTGAGCTGCATCTCTTGTATGAAAATGTGCTAAATAAATAAATGTTGTTGGTGTTGTTGCTGTTAAGCAGCACATTTGCTTAACTCGGCCATATTAGCGTCCAAAGCAGGTAGCTGGAAAGGACTGCATGAGGTTTCCAAGAGTGTCCAGACCAGAGTTGGAGTCGTTAAATTTACCTTCATCGGAGTGGCTATGGAGAGTAGAATGTTAAATAACCAGAATAGTGTGCTCTTGTCTTCTTGTACTGCTGAATGTGGCCGGCTAATTAAATCATTACTCCAACGCTGGGCCTACTTACCCAAGACTGCAATGGAACCTGATCAAATGTGAGTAGGGGATCATCCCTGGAGATGTACGTTACAAAACCAGCACATAGCAGGACCCACTCCACCCAGCCAATACGTCATCCAATTACAATTGTTTTCAATTTTATTTTTATTTTACAGTACAGTGTCTTCATAAAGTATTCAGAACCCTTCACTTTTTAAACATTTAAGACTTTAGGGACTTTCAAAACTCGACTTGATGTTTTTTTGGAAGAAATAGGTGGTGTGGAATAACAGCCCCCCGTACACACACAGACAGACACCAAATGTCCAAAACATCCATCCCTTATCCAACCTGCTATATCCTAACTACAGGGTCACGGGGGTCTGATGGTGTCAATCCCAGCCAACACAGGGCACAAGGCAGGAAACAAACCCTGGGCAGGGTGCCAGCCCACCGCAGATGTCTAAAACACACGTTTAATTTCCTTTGCCTTGTACATCCCAAATGCTCACAGTCTTTTCTTCTCTTTTCTCCAAGTCTATCGCCCTCACTGTTCCTCTCACAAGCTCTGTCTTCTTCCTCTCGACTCCGGCTCGCTTGCTGGAGTGAGGCGTCCTCTTTTATACCGCACCCGGAAGTGCTCCAGGTGCTCCTCGATCAAGTTCTGGCAGCACTTCCGGGTGTGGTGGAAGTACTGCAGACAACGGCGCCGGAATTGTCCAGCTGCCCCCTGGTGGTGGCCATGGGCCCGTGCAGGGTTGAGCTAAGCTCCAGTCCCGTGGCCCCTATGTAAACCAGGGGAGGTACTACTGGTGATATGTCCACTCCCCTGGTCCTCTCCTCAAAAGGGTGTCCCGGCCGTCTATCACAGTGGATAGGACTGGCGTTGGGCTGAATGGCCTGTTCTCGTCTAGATTGTTCTGCCGTCCTAATTTTTGTATTTACCGGCCTTGTTCAAAAAATGCTTAAATTCATTTTCCTTCATCAAACAACACTCAATAACTCAGAATGACAAAGCAAAAACAGGATTTTAGATGTTTGAGCCTTTATTAAAAATAAAAATCTGATTGATTCATTTCAAACCTAGTTTTGTTAAACTTGACTTGCTTGTATGGACTGTTGTTAGATTCTAATAAAATTAATAAAATGTTTAAAATAATAAAAAAATAAATACTGTAAATAAAAATCTGAAATACCACATTGACACAAATATTCAGACACTTTGTCCTAACACTTGAAACTGGGCACAAGTGTATATGAATTTATTGATCATCATTGAGATGTTTCTATGCCTTGTTTGGAGTCCACTTGTGCTCAATTCAATTGACTGGACTTGATTAGGAAAGACACACTGCTGTCTATAGGAGGTCCCACAGTTGACAATGTGTATCAGAGAAAAAAACCAAGTCAGGAGGTCAAAGGAATTGTCTTTAGAGCTTAGAGACAGGATGGTGTTGAGACACAGAGCTGGAGAAGGTTACAAAATATTCTTGTAGCATTAAAGGTTCCAATAGCACAGCACAGTGGTCACCATAATTCTTAAATGTAAGAAGTTTGGAGCAATCATGATTCCTTCTACAGCTGGGGACCTGACCAAAAGCAGCTTTGGTAGGAGAGGTGACCAAGGACCCAATGGTCAGTCTGGCTCAGCTTCAGAGAACCTGTGTGGCAATGGGAAGAACTTCCAGAAGGACATTCACCACTGCAACACTCCACTAATCTGGGCCTTATGGCAGAGTGGCCATACGACACATGGAAGCTCGCTTGAAGTTTGAAAAAGGCACCGAAAGGACTCTCAGGCTGTGAGAAATATAACACTGTGGTCTAAGAGTCATGTCCCGAGGAAACATGTCACCACTTATCACCTGTGCAATACCATTCCAACAGAGAATCATAGTGATGAAAGTACTATGCTGTGACATAACGTTTCACCAGCTGGAACTAGGAGACTAGTCAAGGTTGAGGGAAAGCTGAACAGAGCAAAGTACAAGGATATCCTTAATGAAAACCTTCTCCAGAACATTCTGAACATTGGACTGGGTGGAAGGCTAACCTTCCAACAAGACAATGACCCTAAGCACAAAGTAAAGACAGCAGGAGTGGCTTACGTTCAACTCCATGAATGTTCCTGACTGGCTCAGCCAGAGCCCAAACTTGTACCCAAATGAATATCTCTGGAGAGACCTGAAAATAGGTGTCCACGAACGGTCTCCACTCAGCCTGACAGAGCTTGAGAAGATCTGAAAAGGGGAATGGCAGAAAATCCCCAAATACAGATGTGCGAAGCTTGTCATGTCACGACCCAGAAGACTCCAGGCTGCAATCACTACGAAAGTGAATAAAGGGTTTGAATACCTGTGTTAATATAATATTTCAGTTTATGATTAATAAGTTTGTTAACAGTGTTGTTTTAGCACAAGATGGCAATATAACAAAATCTGAAAACAGTGAAGGGTCTGAATACCTTTAGAAGGCAGTGTATCTTTAACTTCTATTTACCGTATATACTTGCGTTTTAAGTTCTCCCGAAGATAAGTCGAGACTTGATTTTACCGTATAATTTCTGGAATTTTATAATGTCGGTCACATAAGTCGAATGCGGAAAACTCACACTATTGGTCCAAAGAGATTATGATATGCTAACGCCCACCTGAGAGAGTAACCACGGAGCACACTGCCTTTTTTTTATGTATTGTACCTACGTGACCACACGGTAATACCTGAACTATTCTGAATCGACGTTTGCACTGTTTTGTGTTTTTTGTATCTTGTATCTTACCTTTATCGTAAAAGCATCCCTTATCTACGATGGAGCGTTCAATCAGAAGAGAATATGAAGCTGGTTTTAGATTAAAAGTTGTTGAAGTGGCAGAAGAAATTGGTAACTGAGCTGCTGTAACAAAATGTGATGCATCTGAGAAACTGGTGAAAGATTAGAGGAGGAAAGAAGATGTAAAAAATAAATAAGTGTTGTAGTTTTGAACAGGTATATAAGTCGGGGTCTAATCTTATAACCGATTTTGTGGGTTTCAAAACCCGACTTATACGGGAGTATACACAGTAATTATTGTTTTAGTTGTTTTTATAATTTACAGCATACAGTGCATCTGGAAAGTATTCACAGCGCATCACTTTTTCCACATTTTGTTATGTTACAGCCTTATTCCAAAATGGATTAAATTCATTTTTTTCCTCAGAATTCTACACACAACACCCCATAATGACAACGTGAAAAAAGTTTACTTAAGATTTTTGCTAATTTATTAAAAATAAAAAACTGAGAAATCCCATGTACATAAGTATTCACAACCTTTGCTCAATACTTTGTCGATGCATCTTTGGCAGCAATTACAGCCTCAAGTCTTTTTGAATATGATGCCACAAGCTTGGCACACCTATCCTTGGCCAGTTTCACTTATTCCTCTTTGCAGCACCTCTCAAGCTCCATCAGGTTGGATGGGAAGCGTTGGTGCACAGCCATTTTAAGATCTCCCCAGAGATGTTCAATCGGATTCAAGTCTGGGCTCTGGCTGGGCCACTCAAGGACATACACAGAGTTGTCCTGAAGCCACTCCTTTGATATCTTGGCTGTGTGCTTAGGGTCGTTGTCCTGCTGAAAGATGAACCGTCGCCCCATTCTGAGGTCAAGAGCTCTCTGGAGCAGGTTTTCATCCAGGATATCTCTGTACATTGCTGCAGTCATCTTTCCCTTTATCCTGACTAGTCTCCCAGTTCCTGCTGCTGAAAAACATCCCCACAGCATGATGCTGCTACCGCCATGCTTCACTGCAGGGATGGTATTGGCCTGGTGATGAGCAGTGCCTGGTTTCCTCCAAACGTGACGCCTGGCATTCACACCAAAGAGTTCAATCTTTGTCCCATCAGACCAGAGAATTTTCTTTCTCATGGTCTGAGAGTCCTTCAAGTGCCTCTTGGCAAACTCCAGGCGGGCTGCCATGTGCCTTTTACTAAGGAGTGGCTTCCGTCTGGCCACTCTACCATACAGGCCTGATTGGTGGATTGCTGCAGACATGGTTGTCCTTCTGGAAGGTTCTCCTCTCTCCACAGAGGACCTCTGGAGCTATGACAGAGTGACCATCGGGTTCTTGGTCACCTCCCTGACTAAGGCCCTTCTCCCCTGATCGCTCAGTTTAGATGGCCGGCCAGCTCTAGGAAGAGTCCGGGTGGTTTCGAACTTCTTCCACTTACGGATGATGGAGGCCACTGTGCTCATTGGGACCTTCAAAGCAGAAGAAATTTTTCTGTAACCTTCCCCAGATTTGTGCCTCGAGACAATCCTGTCTCAGAGGTCTACAGACAATTCCTTTGACTTCATGCTTGGTTTGTGCTCTGACATGAACTGTCAACTGTGGGACCTTATATAGACAGGTGTGTGCCTTTCCAAATCATGTCCAACCAACTGAATTTACCACAGGTGGACTCCAATTAAGCTGTAGAAACATCTCAAGGATGATCAGGGGAAACAGGATGCACCGGAGCTCAATTTTGAGCTTCATGGCAAAGGCTGTGAATACTTATGTACATGTGCTTCCTCAATTTTTTAATTTTTAATAAATTTGCAAAAATCTCAAGTAAACTTTTTTCACATTGTCATTATGGGGTGTTGTGTGTAGAATTCTGAGGGAAAAAATGAATTTAATCCATTTTAGAATAAGGCTGTAACATAACAAAATGTGGAAAAAGTGATGCGCTGTGAATACTTTCCGGATGCACTGTATATTATTTTTTATATGTAATAGAATCGCTAAAGACAAACACGGAGAGATCTTGGAAGGTCCAAGTACTTGAAATTTTTTCTTTGGCTTATTGTAAAGCACCTGGAGCTTGAGGTTTTGTATACAAATATACTGTAGAAATAAATGTTGTCATGGACAGGTTGTCCAGGATTGTGGACAAAGAAATCACGGGCGTTTCCTTTAGTTTCCTTTTTTAGGGATTGGAACTTTGCTACATTTTTTTTTTATTTCAAATTTTGGGTTAGATGTTGGATTTAAGTGCAAGATTCAGTAGTCTTTAAGATTTTTGAACTATGAATGAATTTTGTAATTCAGATTAGTTGCCTGATCCGCAGTCATCTCAGATAATAAACTTCAAGTTGATTATTAGTTTCCTTTTTGTAAGCATCTCCTGGTCTTTTTGCATTTAGTGTGTCTTCTAGTCAGAACACAAAGGGAGGCTGCTGAGAGTAGGAAATGCTAAAACTTGAGATGCATCTGGGTCAGCCATAGATAGTAGGATGCTAAATCATCCTAGCAATTTACAGCCTAACACACTAGATAGATTAGACTCCTTGAATTAGAGCGAGGATAGCCATTAAGATGCATCTAAATCACAATTCTAATGTTGGACAGGCCAGCTGAAATGATAGAGGAACAGGATCACCTAAGGCACATGCAAGTTAGAATGCCACTGTACTCTGTAGTCTGTATATGTGACAGCACTACTGCTGCTACTATACCATCAGAGTTGCTATACGGGTGTGCAATGCATCATAAACACAACAGATGATACTGCTTAAATCAGCCATTTTGACGTCCACGGCAGCTAACAGGCCTGACCACCTATGATTTACAAGAATGTCCAGGACATAGCAGGACTTGCTCAGTTGAGATGCACATGAGTTACCCATAGAGAATAAGTAGCATGTTAAATTCCAACTTACTAGATGTGTCAGTCACCTTGAAGTAGAATAGGGCCTGCTTATGGGATATACCTAAAGCTTTATTGTTATGCAGGGCCTGCTTAACCTGAGAAAGGAATGGAATCTGGCCACCTAATGTACATCAAGAAACCTGTATGGACTAAGGATTTCCTTAACTCAGCCATATTGGTGTGTACAGCAGGTATCTGGAATTGAATTGACTGCATTATGTCTTAACATGTCTCCAAGTGACCGACTCTTTGATCCATATGGGTACACAGATGGGCCTCATGTGGTCTGATCTCATTCCTCTCTTAGTTAACCAGTTACAAGAATGTCCATCCCAGAGTTGGAGCTACCAAAAGTTGAAACATCCGAGTTGCTGTCAACAACATGATGCTAAATAACCAGAGCAGCGTGCTGTAATCTCAGAGTATGGCAGAACAGAACTTGCTAAGGAGACCTCTCTGAATTATTTTAATAATCGGGACAGGCCAGCTTAAACGAATGAGAAACAAGATCTTATCACCGAAGACATGTGCAAGTTAAGAATTTCACTCTACTGTGTGCAGGTGGCAGTGCAAGTACTACAACAACATCTGAGAAGCCATATGGGTGTAGGACAAGAGATGTATCAAACTTAACCAGAAAACAGCTGGTCTTGGGTAACGCAGTCATAGTGACGTCCACAAGAGCTGGTCACTGAGATTTACAAGAATATCCAGAACAGAGCAGGGCCCACAAAACTGAGATCCATCCGAGCCACCCATAGAGAGCAGGAAGTTAAATCCATCCATCCATCCATTATCCAACCCGCTGAATCCGAACACAGGGTCACGGGGGTCTGCTGGAGCCAATCCCAGCCAACACTGGGTACAAGGCAGGGAACCAATCCTGGGCAGGGTGCCAACCCACCGCAGGACACACACAAACACACCCACACACCAAGCACACACTAGGGCCAATTTAGAATCACCAATCCACCTAACCTGCATGTCTTTGGACTGTGGGAGGAAACCGGAGCACCCGGAGGAAACCCACGCAGACACGGGGAGAACATGCAAACTCCACGCAGGGAGGACCCAGGAGGCGAACCCAGGTCCCCAGGTCTCCCAACTGCGAGGCAGCAGCGCTACCCACTGCGCCACCGTGCCGCCTGGAAGTTAAATTCCATGAGCAAATTACGGTCTACCACACTACACGTGTCATCCATCTAGAAGTAGAACAGAGCCTGCTAATGCGATTGATCTAAATGACAATTCTAATATAGGATGGGCCTACTTAACTGAAAGGGACATTTGATCTGATCACCTGAATTGCCACACGGGGGTTTGAAGTAGAGAACAGGAGATGTGTCAGAGTTAGCAAGCAAACAGCAAGACCTGCTTATCTCAGCCAAGATGGCATCCACAGCAAGTATTAGGACCTGATCACGAGATTACAAGAGAATCCAGCACAGAGTAGGACCTGCCACACTGAGATGCATCTGGGCTGCCCGTAGAGAGGAGGATGTTAAACCACCCAAGCAATTTACGGTCTAACAGACTAGACGGGTCACTCACCAACAAGCAGAATGGGACATGCTAATGGCAAATATCCAAAGTAGGATCCGATGACCTAAGCTGTGTCCGAGTCACCGGAGCCGTGGGTGATCTGCAATAGGATGAGGTCTGCTAACGGCCTGTGTTGGAATCACCCGTGTGCAGTACCTCATGCAAACTGGACGTGCTTATCAAGTGGCATATTGAAATTGGCACTGAAGAGAGACGCTCTCACCTGTCCTTCACCGACTGTCATTGTCATTGGTACCGAGTTTAGTGTCCCCCCCACAGGATGTGAAAGACACAAGAGCCAGTTGTTTTCTGACTATAACCCTGCATCGCTGGTGCTTGGATTTAGTGAAGCTTATCCAGTAAACCTGCTGAAGAGATTAAAGCTCACAGCCTGAGCCAATCCCCCCCCCCAGCAATTTTCATCTCTTCCATGCATAATAAAATCTTGACAAAATCCAGAGACTGGCGCATTGGAGACACGGAGGATTCCATTTTCAATTTACACAAATCAGAAATGCTTTTATTCTCACCGATTAGCTTGCAAAAGATGAGCCATTGCATTTGTGTGAGTCAGAGGCAGAGACGCGTCAAACAAGCACGGAAGGCTGCATTCCAGGACCAGTCTTTAGGTGAGCACAGGCGGGCTCCATGTTGGCATACAGTCCGACAGGGAAAATATGAAACACCGTGGTCTAGGCATGGCTCGAGGAAGGAGCTGCAGCAGCCAGGGAGTCACTTGGAACACATTCAAGTTTAGTACTGATGGCGATCAAAGCACTTCTGGCACTCACACAGTTTCATTACATTGTGCCTGAAGAAGGGGCCTGAGTTGCCTCAAAAGCTTGCATATTGTAATCTTTTTAGTTAGCCAATGAAAGGTGTCATCTTACTTGACTTCTCACTACATTCATAATGGCTAACACAGTACAACACCCTAGTACAATTCACAAAAGACCAAAGTTACACACGTAGTTTGCACTCATTTCTTTCTCTGCCTCTGTGGTTTGCACAGAATGAGGACTCGCAGTCCCACTTCAGATGTTCAAAGCATCTGTGACAGCTATAATTACAAGGCATTTGGAAAAACTATCTGGCGGAAGTCAAAGATAGCGAGACGTTACATGTTAACATGTTTACTAAAAACAGAAATTATAGAAAATGAGAAGACTATGATGAAAAATAACAAGGAAATGGTGCACTGTAGGCCGGGGTGCCCAGCTTTATGTGGTAAGCTCTTAGTAACCTCACAGATCTACAGCAATTTGTTGGCAGTGTAAGACATTTATAGAGAAGGAGCTAATTTTAGAACAAAGCAGAATACAAAAGCGGATACAAGAAGAGGACCAACATTCAATCAGTTTCTTAGCAGAGTTGGGCGATAACCTCGTCCCAAATGAGTAAGACATTACGAACGTGGGCAGGTGTCCCAATTTGAGTGGCACTGTCCCAAGTTCAACAGGCAAATCCCGAGTCCCGCATTGTCCCTGAAAAAAAATTGTATGTAGAAAAAAAAAAAAATCTTAATTACATTTTTTAATTGATTACAAAAATTTAGTCAGCCATTTTAAGTAGATAGACAGCCTGGCATACCACCTTTTATGAAGAAAATGTGTAACCGTCCGCTGAATCCAAGTGTTTAAATCGTATGTGTTTGTATACGTCGTGTACTTGTGTCGTCATTCGTTCCTTGTAGACTATACATGACTATAGACCTAGAATTATAATTTAATAATTAAAATTATCTATTTTTTTTGTCTTCCTTAGTTCCTTAACATCCTTTATTTGGTCACTCGAAATGGTGGCTGCCCATATCTAAGATTTAAGAAATTTGGCAACAATGGCAGTGTCTCATTTTCAAAGGTCTATACCAGGGGTCCCCGGCTCCGGTCCTGGAGGGCTGCAGGTTTTCATTCTAACCCTTTTCTTAAATAGTGACCTGTTTTTACTACTAATTAACTTCTTTTGAATTCATTTTAATTGACTTGCTCTCAAAGTCTCAGTCCGCTAATTGTTTTGTTTCCCCTTAATTAGCAGCCAAACAATAATAAAAAATGACAAAATGAGCCAAAACATGACTGGTAAACTGTGTGAAATGTGAAAATAAAGAAATATGAAGGTCTCAGGAATGCTGATCTGGTCAGGTCCCCAAAACATTTTAGCAGAGCCTTTATGAAAAATAAAATTTGATTGATTCGTTTCAAACCTAGTTTTGTTAAACTTGACTTGCTTGTATGAACGGTTTGATTTTGGAAATAATAATAATTCATTACATTTATATAGCGCTTTTCTCAGTACTCAAAGCGCAATCCACACAGGGAGGAACCGGGAAGCAAACCCACAATACATGCTACTGCATGGTGGCGCAGTGGATAGCGCTGCTGCTTCGCAGTTAGGAGACCTGGGTTCACTCCCTGCGTCCCCAGGACCTTCTATAGACAGCTGTGTGCCTTTCCTAATCAAGTCCAGTCAAGTGGACTCCAAACAAGGTGTAGAAACATCTCAATGATGATCAAAAGAATGGGATACATTTCAAAACATAAAAGATGTGGAACCAGAATATACACTGTGTACCTTTGGTCTTGTTGGGTTTCCTTGAAGACCAATGAAACCAAAATATTTGAAGCACATTACAGTCCCTTCATTAGGTAACTGACCACCAAGTAGTCTCCACCTTGGAATTGTAGTTCCATACTATAACCTGAAGGAGCAGAGAAATTGGTAAGTGCAGAACAAATAGTGATAGCATCTGCTGAATAAGAGACACAAGACGCCGGTGCTCACTTACTTCAAACCCAAATCCCACAGCCATCTTGATAATGTCGATACAAAATTCACATGGGATGAATACGAGTCGGCCCCTTATAGGTTCACGTGAAGGAACACAGGAGTTGCTTTAAAGGTTTGATCCATGAAAGATCAGCATTGTCTTTGTTGTTCTACACTTAATATTTTAGCGAAAAAAAAGACTGCATATTTTATTTTTTTATAGCTTAGATTTTTAAAAATGTTATACTCTGATGACCCTAATAAGAAAATTGGTATGATACTGGGACCCAAGGAAAGGATCACCACCATAAATGACAGCATTACTGGACAAACAACAATGGCCATATAATAAAATTAAGCAGTAAATGTTTTTGTTTCCATTCAGGCATATTTCTCACCTGAATATTACTAAATGAGGAACAACCAACATATTGTTAATAAATCAATAATTATCATTCAAAACAGGCAATAGATTCCTGAAGTGTATCACTGCCATTATCAAAGTTTAGTGTAACCTTTAGTCCGTCATAACTAGTGCGGAGCGAGGATACGAGGATTTTTAAAACTGAAAGAATAGTATGAAGGGTCTCTTAACTTAGCCACTTCACCCATTGCACCAAATAAGTAAAAAAGTTGTCAAAAGATATTTAATTGATGCAATTATACACCTTGTCTTAAAAAATTATATCTCTCCATTATAAAAAAAAAAAAAACCTGCAGAGAAACAGTAGGGCATCGAGACGTGATCTTCACATTAAGATCATGGAAGACACTTAAAAAAAACCTGTGAGACTAAAGAGAGAGGTCCCCGCGAGACGCTCCGTGGCCATAAACATGAGACTTTGTGCCAAGAGATTGACCCAGGACCGTCTCGCGATGACGCAGAACATGAGATTCTTGCAAGACTCGCCCTACTTATAACCAAATAAAAGCACGGGCAGCAACACACTCAGTCGTGTTTTGGCTTTGAGCACACACAGATCCAGGGCACTGAGCACATATAAAGCATATAAGGACAATACGTTATAGATGAAACATAGACGACTAAGCGAAGAAGAAAGCAGCGCAGAGAAAAGAGACTCAAAAGCGTTGGAGAGACAAAAAAGAAAGAATAATCTAGGTGCAAATTCAGAAGATAAGGAAAGTAATTATCAGAACGGAACAAGTGGAATTGGAAAAAAAGCACGTCCAATCCGGATGTTAGCGCTATACACATGCAGAGCAGGTTAGAGATTATGATACACATGTGGAGAAAGTTAAAGAATATGAAAGTAGGAAAATTAGAAAGTATAAAAAAAGAGAAAGTAAAGATCGCAGGAGCGCAAACAGAAATTATTACACGAAAAAGGGAAAATAATCACCACGGACCAGGTGTCATTGAAACAAAAGCAGGATAAAGCGAGGTCAGAAATAAAAGACAGAGCAGAAAACAAAGTAAAACGTCATAAAGAAGTTAAAAAAGGGGGCCAAACACATGCAGAGCAGGTTAGAGATAATGAAAACTGGAAATCAAAAGCCTCAAAAAAAACGTAGGCACGATACACATGCAGAGCAAGATACAGAATATGAAAGCAGAAAAAAAATGACAGTGTCAAAACAAAGAAAGTAAAGATCGCATTAGCGCAAAGAAAGAGAAATTATTACTCGGAGAAATAACGAAAAAGCGAATAGAGATCAAATATATGGACATACTGTAGGTGATATGTCAGAAGTATGTAAATATTGTAAGGCTTTGGAGTTTAAGTCAGAGAATTTCAAAAACGGAGTTTACCTCACATGCATTTATTGGTTACTTTACAAATAAAATTATTAACTGCTGATGATGTCGATCGCTTTGTCTGTGCTGAAATTCCAAACAGAGAGAGCTATCCTGAATTAGGGTACAAAGTCATTAAACACGTCTCACAGACCTCATTAAAAAGATTCAGCATGTTGGGACTCGAAAAAGATTCCAAAAATTGTTTTTACAGAAGTTCAGAAATAAAAGTGAAACTAATGAAATAGCAACAATTCAAAGGAAAAAAAAAATCTTAAAAGTGTGTATCTGGAAAAACAAAACCGGGGGTTGGCGGGCAAAGTGAGCAGGGGGCAAAGCCCCCTAGTCTTTCAAAAGAGCTGCACCATTATAATACATTCTTCTAAATGAGTATGCACATTATTCAGCACTAAACAATTCAATAAACTGAGTAAACAGTTCAGTTGTGTAGCTAAATTATTCCTTAAAAGAATCCTCACCATTCCTTATTCCGCCCCCATAGCTTTCCAAACTGATGCCAAGGCCCCTACACTTCTCATGCTTGTATGGGTCATTCCCTCCTCTCTCTGCCCGTCTTATAAGTGTTTATGCTCGTCAGTCATCTCGGCTTGATTGTTTCACACACTGTGAGAGAAGTGGGGGTGTCATACAGAATATTTAGTTATTATTTATATGTATATTTATTATTTATATTAAACTATTATGGCAGCTGTTCATTTAACATCTTACTCAAATACAGGTACTCGTCAACGTACGACCTATGCAAGTTACGACTGTTCGACTTTACGACGCGTATGACAGTTTCCCCCACCAGCTGTTGGCAGCGCCAGTTTCCCGCACTCCCAAGTCTCGCTACGCAGCAGTAATAATATACGCAGCAGTGTTGCCCCACGTGTGTTTGTGTCTTGTTGTTTTGGCAATTTGATAATAATATACCCCTAACATGTCTACCAAAAGGAAATTGTCTGTCCACTCCTCAGCCTGCCAAAAAGGAAAGAAAGGCCATTGATCTAGACACCAAAATGATGATAATAAAACAGTATGAAGGAGGAAAGAAAGTGAATGTGATTGCATGGGATATGAAGTTATCACACTCTACTGTGTCGACTATTTTAAAGGACAAAAATAGAATTCGTGAAGTTGTGAAAGGTTCTGCACCTTTGCGATCAACAGTGATTGTGAAGCAACGTACTTGGCCCATCCATGAAATGGAGAAAGTGTGAAACATTTGGATGGAAGATCAGATTCAAAAGCAGACGTTGTTAACCCTCTTTACAGTACAGTCGAAGGCTAGAAGTCTGTTTGGGACTTTAAAGGTACGCGCCGGAGAAGACTACAGTCAAGAATTTGTGGCAAGTACTGGTTGGTTTAAGAGATGATTCCAGTTGCATAATGTTCGAGTGACTGGAGAAGCAGCGAGTGCGGTTGAGGAAGGAGCTAGTAAGTTTGTCGATAGTTTAGACGAAATAATTAAGGATGAGGGTTATCTCGCAGAGCAGATTTTTAATGTGGATGAAACAGGGTTATATTGGAAGCAGATGCCAGGATGCACTTACATCCACAAAGTAACCTAAAGCATGCCAGGATTTAAAGCACACAAGGACAGACTGACTCTGCTGCTTTGCGGGAATATCGCGGGGTTCAAGCTGAAGCCCTTCTTAATTTATCATTCTGAAAATCCACGTGCATTTAAGAATGTGAACAAGCACACTTTGCCAGTTTATTATAGGTCAAACCGAAATGCCTGGATGAACCAGGCTTTATTTGAGGATTGGTTCAGTAATTGTTTCATTCATCAAGTGCTTGAGTACTGTTTGGAGAGAGGAATTCCCTTCAAAATTTTACTATTGCTCGATAATGTGCCTGGACATCCACGTCACTTAGCTGATCTCTATCCCAATGTGAAAGTGTTTTTTTTGCCCCCAAACACTACTTCACTTATTCAACCGATGGACCAAGGTGTGAATGCTACATTAAAGGCAAACTATCTCAGAACCACCTTCACCCAAGCCATAGCTGCCGACCTGGAACTATCACTATGCGACTTTTGGAAACAGTATAATATTCTTAAGTGTATAAAGAAACTTGCTACCGCGTGGGACTCTGTGATAGAAAAGTGTATGAAAGGCGTATGGAAGAAGTGTGTTAAGTGTTATGTAAACACTTTTGCTGGATTTAACAGCGAACAAGAACTTGATGAGATTCGTGAAGAAATAGTGAAACTGTCAAAAGACCTTTCATTGGAATGTGAAATGGAAGATGTCGAGGAGTTGCTAGACTGGGAATCAGGTGAACTTACGAATGAAGAGCTGATAGAATTGGAAGAAGAATGAGTACTGAGAAAAGCGCTATATAAATGTAATGAATTATTATTATTATTATTATTAAAGTGGCGGAAGAAGAAACAAGAGAATTGGAGAAAGAAGAACAGGAGGCGGCGCCACAACGAATGTTCACCACAAAGGGATTGTCAGAAGGTTTCTCTCTACTGAATAAACTCCTTGCCCATTTTGAAAAAATAGACCCAAATATTGAACGATTCGCAAGGATTGAACGGATGGCACGCGACACATTTCGTCCTTATTGCGAAATTTATGAAGAGAAAAAAAAAAAACAATTCAGACAAAGCTCACTATATTTATGAAAACAGCAACTCCTGCCATCACCCGTCCACAGCCTTGCCTGATGAAGGTGATATCGACAACCCGCAGCCAAGCACCATGGTGCCAGGAATTAAATGTACAGTATTTCTTATTTTTGTATGTTTTCCACATATTAAACCAATTGTACTGTAGTATGCTGAGTTTGACTTAGAAAGTAAGAAAATGTTGATAAAATACTACTTTAAGATGATTACAATATCATTACCCAGTCTAATATTCTTACCTTAATTTAACATAGACCGACTTACATTCAGATCAACTTACAACCAGTCAGCTGGAACCAATCGCGGTCATAAGTCGACGAGTACCTGTACAACTTTTCAAGAATTATCCAGTAAACGTTACAGACATTGTTTCCTCCCTTACTCCCTTTTACACCTAACCAGAATATTCTGGCAAGTTCATGGTTATGGAAAAAGCTTTTTTTTGCTTGAACTTAAAGCTCTGCATTGTTTATAAATTTACCTCTGGATATTTATACTTCAAAAAGGGCTTTGCCTCACAGATCACATAATATTGGATTATCTGAGTGCAAATTAAACTACATTTACTTAAAGTCTGTGTAAGTACAAAAACAATCACATCTCTCTATAATTATTTAAAAGGAAAAATCACAGTGAAGTACTAATGATTGGATAGGCACTCACCGGCCACTATATTAGGTACACCTGTTCAACTGCTTGTTAATGCAAATATCTAAATCAGCCAATCGCGTGGCTGTAACTCAATGCATTTCGGCATGTAGACGTTGTCAAGATAACTTACTAGGATTCAAACCGAGCATCAGAATGGGGAAGAAAGGCGATTCAAGTAACTTTGAACGTGGTGTGGTAGTTGGTGCCACATGGGCTGGTCTGAGTGTTTCGGAAACTGCTGATCTACTGGGATTTTCACTCAACCATCTCTAGGGTTTACAGAGAAAGGTCTGAAAAAGGGAAAATACCAGCGAGAGGCAGTTCTTTGGGGAAAAAATGAATTGTTGATGCCAGAGGTCAGAGGAGACTGGTCTGAGCTGATAGAAAGGCAACAGTAACTCAACAACCAAAGCACGCAGAAGAGCATATCTGAACGCACATGTTCAAACCTTGAAGCAGATGGGCTTCAGCAGCAGGAGGCTACAATTTGCATGGCATCACCAAAACTGGGCAACAGAACATTGGAAAAATGTTACCTGGTCTGATAAGTCTCGATTTCTACTGCCACATTCAGATGGTATGATCAGAATTTGGTGTCAACAACATGAAAGAATGGTTCCATCCAGCCTTGTATCAATGGTTCAGGCTGCTGGTGGTGGTTTAAAAGGGTGAGGAATATTTTCTTGATACACTTTGGACCCCTTAGTACCAAATGAGCATTGTTTAAATGCCAGAGACTACTCGAGTCTTGTTGCTAACCATGTCCATCCCTATACCCATCTTCTGATAGCTACTTCCAGCAGGATAACGTGCCACGTCACAAAGCTCAAATCATCTGAAACTGGTTTCTTGAACATGACAATGAGCTCACTGCACTCAAATGGCCTCCACAGTCACCAGATCTCAATCCAATAGAAAACCTTTGGAATGTAGTGGAATGGGAGACTTGCATTGTGGATGTGCAGCCAACAAATCTACAGCAACTGCATGATGCTATAATGTCAATATGGACCAAAATCCTGGAGGAATGTTTCCAGCACCTTGTTGCACTATACCATGAAGAATTCCGGCAGTTCTAACGGAAATAGGGGGTCCAACCTGGTACTAGCAATGTGCAACTAAAAAAATGGCCGGTGAGTGTATTTGCTGCACAAGTTTAACACTGTCCCTGTCTCCCTGAAACAGAGTACCCATCATTTTTTAAAATCTCAAATCATACCACAAACTCAACATGAAGGAATAGAAGTATAATCACTATATAAAATTTTGCACATATTGTGCAGTAGCAGAAATGTATTTATTCAAATTGGCAACTGGCATTCTGTCCCAGTGTCTCTCTGGTAATCCATGGGTCTTAAATGCAAATTCAGGCTGAAAAATACAATGGTTAGCAAGGACTATTTTGCCAATTGTTGTGCCTGGCAGTACAAACAAGTTTCATTTATTTATTTAACATTACTCTTTTCTTTGATCATTTCGAGACTCTAACTGTTAGGAACAGAGACTCACCTTTTTCTTGAAATGTCTTATACTAGCAACTAGACCAATTTCAGGACCAACTGGGTGAAATGGTCCAACAACAGCGACCTCAAAGAATACGGCCACTCAAACAATGCAGAAATTCACCTTTTATTTCACAACAGTGATTGATGACATGCGTCATTCAGGCTGAAGACGTTGGATTCTTCAGTCTGCACAGACCTCACTATTTTAAAAATAAATACATTCACAGTAAAACACAGATATAAAATAAAAACCATGCATTAAGGAAAAATATTGTATAAATATGAAACTACCTACATACAGACCATGTTAGAACTAAAGTTAAATTTTCTTTTCAATTTTTTTCAATAAAAAAAGTCTAAAAAATGTTGAAAAATGTTATTAGATAGAAAAGTGTAACCAAGATTTATTGTATTAAGAGTACAAAATACAGAAAGCTTTAACCTTTTATACATTAGTATACATATTTATATAGATACACACACACACACACACACACACACACACATAGAAATATATTAACAGTACTATAAATTCTTTAATTACAATTCTGTGTTTAACAGTTCAGTCTTTCTACCTGCACTTCACTGTTGCTTTGTTCTGATCCGACACTACGGTCAAACAAACCTCGCGAGTAATAGCTGCTGGCTCAATGCGGGGTGAAGGTTTCCATTTTTTGACATAAATTTTTTTTTTCTACAAATGAAAAAAGAAGTAACATATATATTCACAAATGTGTGAGCACACACACACTTAAACTGACCAAAGATGTGTTAGACACTGTGTGAGAAGAGCCATCTCCGGATATTACAGTGACAATACAACCAGAGCAGTAGTGAGACAAATACTACTGAGACAGTCCAAGGAGATGCTCAACAAACTCCAAATTCCATGGAAAGCAACTGACTAAGGGTCACTTTTCCACAGTACATTAACTCCTAAATCTTCACAGATGTGTGTGTATACAGACATGCAAACAAGATTAAGTATACTCGTGGAAAGGAAAAAAAAAACCAAACAAAAAAAAAAAAAAAACAGGAACCTAACAACCCCACCCTCCAAACGGAATTGTGGGAATTGTTTGCCCTCTCTAAAAACTGATTACTGCTAGACTGGGCCTTTGGAATTATTCATTTGGATAATCTGTCCTGGAACGTCATATACAAAATTCTTCACTGCAGCCAGGCCACTTCTATATGCCCTTATTTATCACAAAAAAACACACCTCTTTTGGATTTAACATTTAAAACTTTTACAGTAGACATGTGCGTAAGCGTGTGTGCATGCACACCCAGAATTCCTGATCCTCAATTTTCCTGAGATCTTCTTAAACTAGACTTCTCATTAATCAGCACCCAAGATGAACTTGTCAGAAAAAGACCAAGTCAGCAAAGAGCTGTTCAGAAACATTAAAAGAGATTTCCTTGCTACTTGGGTCCAGGCACTATAAAAGAAACCCACCCTACCCAACCCCGCAGCTACTCAAAGCCATCACAAGGAGTTCCTCTAAACTGAACCATGTCCTCCACTCTCTTCAGGATCTCTAAAAGTCTGAAGGGCAGACAGGAACAGTCAGTTTTCCATGGTCTTTTAAATAGGAAGAAATAAGATGACCAAAACCAAACCATGGATTCCATTTCCAAATCTACTATGCACCAGTGTGAAACACCTGGAAGAACTTTTAAGTTCAAAATACAAAGTTTAAGCAATAATCTTTTGTGGAATTTCAACAGACGCTTTCAGAAAAATGCAGTTGTCTCTGATGTAGTTGCGCTTTTTGATCTCCTCATGGGAGATAAACCTGGGGTATCCAAAACCGAGTGTACTCTCATCTAGAGAGTTCCTAGAATTAGAAGGTTTCTGAAAATTCTTCCAGTTGGGATCAGGGGTGAAGGTCTCTGTAATGTGTTGGGGTTTGGACAATGATGGGTCGCTTTGGTCCAAAATGGAGAAGGTTACCTTGTAAGAGAATGGCCACTCCAGTAGGGTATCATATTCGCCAGGAAGTACACGGATGTAGATGGATAGGTGGGTGCCCTCCCCACTGCCATTCCCGTTAAGAAAAGCAGACACCTGCAGCTTATATCCATATCTGTGGGTATAGAATGGTGGGCTGAAGAATTCATAGTTGTTTCGAACTTTTGCCTCCTGCAGTTTTCGAGTATAATCGGAAATTTTCCAGATCAGCACTCCATCGTGACTCACAGACATCTCCTCAACTTCTCGGCGCAGCTCTGTAATCTCCTGCCGCTGGCGGCTTACAAGGGTACACATCATTGTGAGGTGAACTTTAGTTGCTTCTTCTAAATGGCGGGTCATACCCATTTTTGGGCACTGCAAATAAAAAAAGAAGTGACATCAGTTACCTTGACCCTGTGAGGGCAGCTGAAGTTTTGAGAAGTTGAAATCCGTTAAAAGTTGTGCTTGGACAAAGTCACAGAATGTCAGAAATTTCTAGACCTCACGCCTATGAATGCCTGAAAGATTGATAAAGACACTCAACCACATCCTGGCTGATTCATTCTGCTTTTGCTTATGAGAACCTTCTGAACCTGGCTGTTTCACAGGAATGGAACGCTCTCTTTTGTGAAAAGCTTCTGGCAGCTTGATGTAAGGCACTGAACTGCACTTTCCAGTTTCCCTGGTTTGGAGGTGAAATAAAGTGCGACATTGCAAGCACACAAAAATGGATCAGTCTGAGGTGTTTTAAGGACTACAGAATCCAGTTTACTGGTAATGTGTAATATTGTATGAATTTAAATGTGCCACTCAAGAAGAACCCACCTAATATATCCATCCATCAAGCTACTTTAACATAGCTCGATGTAACAGGGTCAGGAGCCTGCCCCAGCAGCAACCTAACCTGCATTAGGTTCCAATACATCGTAGGCTTGACTCACTAATTTATATGGACCCAGTTTACGGCTGAACAGCTACTTAACATTTACGTTTTTTTGGGATTTGGGAACAAAACTACAAAATCCAGAAGAAAGCCCCACACAAACACAAGTAGAACCTTCAAAACCCACAAAGACAATATATAGGCGGTGGGTCCAATCCAGGATGCTTTGTCACCCGGAATTAGCAAATGTACAGATTAATATAAAAAAAAAAAATGAAAACACACACCCAAATTCCATCGTCATATTTAAGACGAGAGGGAGCTACCTACCCTGTGCTTGCAGCCAGCATCTTTGAAGGGACAAATCACAAGGGCACTGCCACACTGCTCTTTCACATGACTGCCCAGGTCCTCCCGGGCAATATTGGGGGCACCACACTGATTCGGGCACTGCACTGGGAACCGTGGACAGTGATACTGATGACTCTGCAAGGCACAAAGACAACAAAAACATATTCTTAATTTACACCATCGTTAACATAAACACTTAAATATTATGACTAACAGAAGTTGCTGTGTAAACTTTGCCAGGAATAAGAGCCAATGTTACAGGAAATCCTCCACAGATGCTTTTACAAGGAAGTCTCTGTGTTACTGTAACAGAACCACCATTGACGGGTCAATGTATGAAAGAAGTGTTTAGAGATTCAAAATGTGTGTATCAGGTGATCTGGAGAGATAAACTGCACACCTTCACCATGAGGAACCACAAGCCTCTTTAACATGAATGAACAGAAGGGTCCTGTTTCAACCTACGGCAGTTTTTCAACAGTGAGGATGCAAATTGCGAGTACTTCTGCATATATTACCAGCATTAGAGACTTTCAATAATATAACTCAGATTAGTACTGCTTGCTGAAAATTCTAGACAAACGGCAAGCTGACACACACTGACATGGAGAGAGGACGTCTGTAATCTAAAGAACCTGAACAGGTTGGCAGGAAAGGGAATATTTGTACTTTGGCAGACACGCCGACTTAACTTTAGTCTACATCTAATCTGATGTTGTTGAATTCTTTCTGCATTATAACAAACATAATTGCACTTAATGGACTCAGCTGTTTTGAGAAGTACATTGTAACACTGCTTATTACGAAAGTTTCCATAAGAAACATAAAAAATGAGCTATATGGATTGACTGAGGAAGGTACCACTTAGGCAAGTACCTGCACTGATTGGCCACAATTCCCAGTCACTAAGAATTAGATGACCGGGCAGAGAAATGGGTGGAAGGAATATCATAACACAATTAAAAAGATTAATGTTCCACTGCCAAACACAATTAACTTGAGCAGACTTGCTTTTGGGATTAGCTATCCATGTTTGAACCCACTTAATCTAATTATAGTACAGTATTATGGAAATATGGAAACTATTTTGAGAGCACTGGGTTTCGGGGAAGAACTGTCCTCTGAATGGTGCCTTTAGTCCTCTGCAGGGTACATTCATCAATGCATGCACTTCTGATCACATCAGGTCGACTTAAAGCTTACAAACTAAAGTGCATGTGAGATGCTGAAGGAAAGAATGAAAATTCCAAATAGATAAGGGTGCCAAGCCCATCACAGAAGACACTCACTAACAAACCAATACTCATTCATACAGGGTCACGTTAGAGTCAAGAATTGACGTAACCCACAGTAAATATAATTGAAGGAAAAGCAGACATAAAAAAAAAAATACTACATTAAGTGACATATAAGCTCCACATACATGGCGAGCAGGCTTTGATTTGAGACAAATACTATTGAACTGTTAAGCTAACCACCATGCCACTTCCCCAAAACCAAAGAATAGTATGAGGTAGAAATTTACTGGACTAAGTAGATGTTTCATGAAAGTTACTGTAAAACCTTTCTTCCAGTATTTGTGATTTTATAATCTTATTAAATGTAATAAATTAGTAAAACATCTTTCTTTGAATCTGCTAAAGAACCAAAATAAAGTGGGTAACTTAGTTACAGTTGTTGATACTCCTTGCAGAATCTATTGCACCTTTAATTCTAAACTCCACCCTTATAAATTCCTCTGTCAGTCTATACAATCAAACACTACTGACCATCTAAAGAGGTGGACTGGGTGGGACTCTAAGATTGCTAGACTGCAGGAGGATTAAAAAACACTTTAAAAAGGAAATGTCAGTCAAACAAAAAACAGTTTTGAGGGAGGAGTGCCTTACCTGGATGGTATCATACACAAACTCTTTGCCACAGAACTTGCAGGGCTGTGTGCGTTTAGGACAGTCTGCCAAGCAATGCTGAGACAAAAGCCTCCGCATCATTCGTGCACCACATTTGTTTTCACAGTAGACGCTTTCCTGGGGACACAGTCCTTGATGATTCTGGGAAATGAAACAAAGGATGCCGGTCATGGACAGTTGTTTATTCAGCACATTTATGGAAATAAAAGGCAAAAAAATTAAGAAGCAGTACTTATTAAAAAGTAATTGGTGGACTTAAATATGTTGTGCAAATGCTCCACAGCTCTGGAATGCCCTACCAGAGAGCCTAAGAACACAGCAGATTGTGGGCTGTTTTAAAAAACAGCTAAAGACTTTTCTATTTAGGAAAGCTTATTAACAAGAATGCTATAATTATTGTTGTTTTATCTCTGTTTTTATCTTGCCTTGCGTTTGTTTAATCTTTTTATGTTACATTTTCAGATTTACTGCTAATGTAAAGTGCCCCTATAAATAAAATGTATTATTATTATTTGCTTTACCAACTGCACATAATCATCTTTGTATAACATACCCAATCCAGTATTCTACCATATATACTCTCATATAAGTCGGGTCTTGAAACCCGAAAAATCAATCATAAAATCAGACCCGACTTATATGCCCGTTCAAAAATGCGACACTTACATTTTTTTTAACATCTTTTTGCCTCCTCCGATCTCGCACTAGTTTCTAAGACGCATCGAATTTTGTTGCAGTTACCGATTGCTTCAACAACGTTTAATTTAAAGCCAGCTTCATATTTTCTGATTGAACGCCCCATCGTAGATAAGGGATGCTCTTATGATAAAGGTATACGAGGGTGTGAGATACAAAAAACACAAATCAGTGCAAATGTTGCTTCAGAATAGTTTGGGTATTACTATGTGGTCATGTAGGCACAATACATAGAAAAAAAAGGCAGTGTGCTCTGTGGTTACTCTCAGGTGGGTGTTAGCATATCATAATCTCTTGGACCAATAGCGTGAGTTTTCTGCATTTGATTTATACAACCGACATTATAAAATACAAAAAATTATACAGTAAAATCAAGCGCCGATTTATCTGTGAGAGAACTTAAGTATATACGGTAAACAGAAGTTAAATATACACTGCCTTCAAAAAGGTATTCAGACCCTTCACTTTTTTCAGATTTTGTTATATTGCCGTCTTGTGCTAAAACAACACTGTTCACAAATGTAAATGTATTATACGACCAACATTATAAAATACCGGAAATTATATGGTAAAATAAAGTCCCGACTTATCCACGGGTATATACAGTACTTAAAAAAAGAAGAAAAAAAAAAAGAATGAGAGCTCAATGCATGGCAATTAAGAAGGAAGTACTGGGAGTCCCAAATGATGATCCTGGGCAAATTATATGCATACTATCAGGATTGTGATCTTTTGGGTGAGCTTATGAGGACTAAATTAAAAAAGTCATGGGGAGACATGGTTGTGGACGCCCAAGATATAAAGTCACAGTCACTGTGACTAGATCTCACGGACCCGGAAGTACGAAAACCCAGGTCAACCCAAATACTCTCGTGAGGCTACTCTGTAGCATCCACCTGGATGATGTGATGGCAGCCATTTTTGAACCAGTACAATCACCATACATTAGGTGTTAGGTGGTGAAGTGGTTAGAGAAATAGCCAATTAGAGATAGGGGATGATTAAGTTGCCAGAATGACTTAGGCTGTGGTGGGCAATTTAGCCTGGATCTCAGGAAACACCATACTATTTACGAAGGATGCCCAGGGATCTTTTATGACCACAGAGAGTCAGGACCTCGGTTTTAGGTCTCATCTGAAGGACGGCGCCATACTTATAGCACAGTGTCCCAGTCACTGCACTGGGGCATTGGGATCCACATTGGGACCACAGGGTAAGCACACCTTGCTGGCCTCATCAACAGTGTTATGGGCATTGCCAATGGTGTGCTTGCACATATTATTTTCTCAAGGACCATCTACTCATGAGGTATTTCGAGCTGGGACCCCAATACTTCTCACGTTCCTTTTTTTTTAAAAATACAAGGTGTACTCAAACCTGCTTTATCCAGTTCAGGGCTGTGGAGATCAGAGTTTAACCTGGCTACAATCAGCTTAAGTAAGAAATAACCTGAGACAGTGTGTCAGTCCATCACAGGGCCCACATAAACAGACACATCTACACTGGTTATTGTCATCAATTATTGTAACTAACATCTCTTGCCATGTGAGAGGAAAACCCATATAGACACTAGGAGAATATGCAAACTACATTCTATGGAAAGTTCCTAACTTCAGTCAAAATGCCTATTACAATACACTGCAAAAGACTCCAGCTTTCTTAATGTGTGTGTGTGTGTATATACATTTATGCCACAAACACAAAGCACTATTCAAAATTCTCACACCTTCAATTAAAAGTAGAAATAAGATATACAAGGAGGCAAACAAATCATTGAGTACCCATGTTACAAATATCTGTACAAATATCAGCTACACCCTCAAGTCTGGAATTTTACAAAATAAATTTCCAAAAATGTCACAGCAATTCCTTCAAACCTAAAGCATATGGAAGCTAGTGTTTGTCCCAAAGAATCAAGAAATATCTATTTAGCATTCATTCACCATCTCACCTCATATGCCTCTCCAGAAAACTCATTGCCACAGAACTCGCACTTCACCTTCCTTTTTGGACAGTCATGCTGCAAGTGGTCAGGCAAATCCCGTCTTGTTAGTTTGATGGCACAGCGATTTGGACAAGGAATCACATTGAATGCACAGGTGGAGAAATGACCCTGTAAAATAGGAGAAAAAACAAAGAAAAACAAAAGACAAAAACATCAGAAAACCTGACATGCTCTACTTAATTTATAACCAGGTAAACAGTTAAAAAGTGGCATTGACAAATCCTTTATTTAAAGGACTGATATCTGGGTTAGAAATAGGGATCACTGCAATATATTCAGTCACTAGAAGTGCACAGTTCATGTTATATATCCTAAAAAAAGTTCAACACCACACAGCTTATCCAGACCTTAATATCCACTTTTAAGAAAAGTGCTGAAGGTCACAACAGACAAATAGCTTTTCTTGGCAACTCTGCCACATCAGAAGGCTAAAAGAAGAATTTCTACACCTGTATGATTCATGAAAGGATATTATAAATTTTCCCATCAGAAACTATCAAAGACCCCTTACTTGTAATTGCTTCATCTGGCCAGACCAACGGCAGCCCTCCTCACTGTGGATACAACGGATAGAAAGAGACAGGATCTGCTGTTCTAGGTCAGGGTCTGGGTAGATCTACAAGAGAGAAAGCAAGCACACATGAGCCATTCGGCAGTGGGGGAAAACCTTATGAAGAAAGACAAGCCTGCAGTCAAGTACTTAACCCTGAAGGATGGACGATGCTTTCACAAATGATAGATCTAAGCAACAGGAGATGTACTATATATGCCTACTGTATTTATGTACAACGGCAAATCTGATTTCTCAATCAACTGCTAACTTAGCAGTACAGCAGTTAGTCTTCAGGTACAGCATGTGTTTGCATTTTAGAAACAGCCAAGTCTGCTAGAGAGAGCTGATAAACACGCAGATCTATGTTTGGGCACAACTCTTAAAAAGAGAAATCAAAGTAGAATGAATGTACTTTTACTACACAATAGTATCTAGATTATTGACACAGAGTGAAAGGTTAGAGCTCTTTATTATATTTTTTGCATTGGTCTATGCAATTCTGAAATGTTTATTACAAGCTTGAACTTTCTGTAGATGCAGGGAATTTGATTCTATTTTTTCATTGAGTAATAACACATTAAAATAATTTCTGTTAAAAATTTTTAAATTTTAAAAATAAATTTATTTACAGTTCCTATATTCTGAACTTGACAATACAGTAGATAACTGGGAGGAAATATATATAACTGAAAAAATATTTTTATGACTAATAGTTTAGCATTAAACAAAACAATTAAAATATGTACAATGTTAGGTTTTTTTTCAGCTCTTCTATATGGAAGACACTGCATGGTACTACAACATTATTGGATAAACAGCCACCAGCCTTTTTCTTCCATATTTTTGCAAGGTCTTTGTGAAATTGTAATCAATTGCTCTTCATGTGCATAGCTTAAAAACATTCACATTTATGTTAATTTAATAAGTTACAAACTTCTGTCCACCAAGTTTTCTTACAGTAAGTAATATTCAGTGATTCATTAACTCATTCAGGATTAAAATGATATATTATCTATATGCGTTACCTGGTAGGTAACCACATATACAATCAGATTGTGATTCAGACTACGAATGCCATGAATGTAATTACCCCAATCTACATGCTGTCAAATGAATGAACCACACGCCGTAGTGCAACGTTAGGGGCTTCGCCTCTGGCGCAGACGTTCGATGTTCGATTCCCAAGAGGGGATGCAGTGAGTGTGTACGCCTGATGAGCCCAGAATTACGGCAAAACACGTGTCGCATTTGCATTATTTGACAGTAAAACCATTTTCAAAACATTCTATGATCTGCTTCTCGCAACTGAAAGAGGGCACCGTGGCGGATGTTAGCCGACTTGCTGACCAACCACAAGTGTTACCTGGTAGGTAACCACCCATACAATCAGATTGTGATTCAGATTACGAATGCCATAATATATATATATATATGGTGGGCTAGCGCCCTACCTGGGGTTTGTTTCCTGCCTTGCGCCCTGTGTTGGTTGGGATTAATAATAACAATAATTTTTTGCATTTATATAGCGCTTTTCTCACTACTCAAAGCGCTTAGCAATTGCAGGTTAAGGGCCTTGCTTAAGGGCCCAATAGAGCAGAGTCCATATTGGCATTTACGGGATTCGAACCGGCAACCTTCCGATTGCCAGCGCAGATCCCTAGCCTCAGAGCCACCACTCCGCCTCTGGATTGGCTCCAGCAGACCCCTGTGACCCTGTGGTTGGGATATAGCGGGTTGGATAATGGATGGATGGAGATATAGAGATATATATATCTTTCAAAGTGAGTAAGTCCTACACATACTTAAGTAGGTTAATTATGCTAGAAAATGTACTGCAATAGTTCTTCAATTCATGCAATAATGTACTTGGAAACTTAAATAACTAATATTACTCATTATATAGTTGGTAGGCAGGCAGCTAAATCCTATTTTTATTTCCAAACTTCTTCCCACAGTCTAATGAATTGCACCTTACCTGTATGTGCAAGTGTGTTAAACAATGCTCCCGCAATCTACCTGTCAAATATCAGTATAAATAACCCCTAATGGAAATCCATCCATTTTCATACCCAAGTCGTCAAACTCAGAGCGAAAGGGAGCTCAAGCTTATCCTGAAAGAATTAAGGGCAAGACAGGCGCAAACCTGGACATGGTGCCAGTTCATCGCCAAACACTCTGACATTCTTACATAAATGTCCACTGTTTAGTTACCAATCAATGTAACGCACACATTGCTGGAGGAAATTCACATACACATGCGTACAGAAAGAATGTGCAAACACTTCAGGATGACTATGCTTGTAATCGAACCAAAAATCTGCTGCTAAAATAACAGATACAGATTATCAAGTTCTCCTTTTACCTTATAAATGGAAATACTGTACGTCTGTATTAACCATATTTGAATGTTCAACATTATATCACATTCCTGAATATTCAACATCTGTAAATTGGAAATAGCATTTGTTTGCTCTGCCTTACAAGAATTCACTACAATGTACTTTTGTCAGATTGACAGCAATCAGGACCTCCAATTGCTGACTCAGAATCCATTTTGTTGGTTGTGGGTATTAAGTGGTGTAAAACTCATTACATTGTGCGTATAATGTGCAATAGGAACTGAAACTCATTCTTGTAACTCACTTCTGGGCTCTGAAAAGGTTAGATGTGACAGACCTAAAAATGCATTCCTTCATGTTGACCTGTCCATGAATTATACTTTCATTTTCTGTTTTTGAATGACCAAAAAAAATAAAAAATAAAAAAAAGGGCCAATAGTTGCTTTCCGCTGAGAGATGTGCCTTATCTGCTGAAGATACTTGTACAGATGCTTCTCAGAGCATAAAATTATCAGAGTGACTTGTATGACGTATATTTCCTAAGAAAAAGGCATTGATAAGAGCACCCAAAGAAACTGCAAAAGAGAACTCTGTAGAAGAAAGACTCTTTTCATTCCATTACACTATTTCTGTGTGTGCATCTATTTAAAAAAAGGTTGACTCCCGACAGAGGCTGGTCCCACATGGCCAGGGTGGGAGAGTGTATTACAGTTGCAATGCCTTCAGTTGTGGTTCCAAAACTTGGCAGACTTATAGAACCCAATCCCTTTTAATGCAATGACAAGCATTTAAATAGCTGCTAAAGTATTGTTCATTGTGTCATTTTGCTAACAACAGGGGCCTCATTTATTCTGGTTAATTAGCACTAGGTTGTTCATGCTGAAAGGAAACAACATGGGACTATCACTCTTTTCTTTGTGTTTAACTTAATTTTTTTTTTTTTTTTTTTTAAATACATTGGATTTGGTCGCAACTCCTGGGTTTTACAGTCATTTACAATCTTCAAAGTAGTTTAACTTTAGGTAATTAATGCGTAATGGTAAATATATGCAATTCCTCCACATAAAGGGTCCTGTGTGAAACGCTTAACAGTGGTTTTTGTAGGGACAAGGAAGCTGCTATAAATCCCCAAGGACTCCTCCTTATTAAATATGCCTGAAAAGGTTGGGAGTCAGCTTTCAAGGTGGGAGAGCGGCTGGCCTGCACTCACTGTGTTTTGAAAGCCTATCTTTAGACACTTGTTTGAAATGTTGGTTGTTGCTTTAAATTCATTGGCTGCACACCTGTCCTGTGACCCAGTAAGAATCCCTTAATTCAAAAAAAAATATCGTCCTGCCTCACGTCCTCTCTCGGTTTAGGTAGCAGACCTGGGAATGACTAATGAGAATTTTAGTTCAAGACAGCCATGAATAAGAGGTAATTTATGCAATGACTAGGCAGACCAGCTCAGTTTGTGAACACAAAATAAGAATTTCATTGTAATTTAACCCAAAGAACAAATCTGATGTTTGCTATAAAGGAACAACCCATCCTTAAAGTCTTGTTTTTTGTCAGTCTGCCAGAGAACATCTATCAAGTTTGAATGAAACTTGCTTTAATTTTTTTTTGCATTTCCTTCCTTAGCTACATCCTCAAGTAACTGCTGTAAAAGTAAGTAATATGCACAATTTCTCCTACTTTCTATAGAATCACAAAACCCCAGGGACTTTGTTTGTAACTGGGTGTGAAATTCCAGATTCAATGAAAACAGGTCCAATCTGAAGCTGAACAATACTTAAGCTTAGATGGGTTTTAAAGCGTTCCCTTTGAAGAGAGGGCGACTCTTGGATAAAAGGGATTTTTTTCTCAAATACAAAGGAGTTCCATTAAACAAATCATTTTAAATTTTAAGAAAATTTTTAAATTAACTACAATGTTGATTGCAATTTTACATGCAGTAGAGATGGAACATAGGTATAGTTTCTCTGCAAAGCAGTTTATTAGAGAATACAATAATAATATAGAGACAGCATCGTTGTACTGTTCATGAAATAAAAGTGCAATTTTATACACAGGAACCCTAGATAACGGTTCTACTGGACCCTTTGTGCAAGCTGCCACTTATGAAATATTAACTATAAATGTTAAACAAAAGCCCTAAATACCATAAATAAAGACAATCATTGTGATAATCCACTCAGCCATTTTCAAAACTTATTTCAATTATAGGGCTGTGGCAGGACAAAGCCTACCCTCAAAGTACCAGTTGTATGATAGGAACCAGTTCTGGATGAGGCACTAGCCCAGTGCAGGGCACATGCATACACACACACATACACACACACAGACACATTTAGTCAAACTAAACACACACGTGTAGGTGGAAAATCAGGTACTAAAGCACAAGAAGGCACTAATAAAATGTACAAACTCCACAGAGGCAGTTAATGGGACAGGAGTTTAAGCGCAGACTCGAGACCAATTAGGGGCATGACTACTGACGCATTAGTGTAATAATATTTGCTAAATCATATTGTTGTACAACCAATCCTTGAATTAAATCAGTCAATTCCTAAACAGTGCTTCTTGCTGAGTAACTTTTCAGACTATTTCTTTTCAAATAGAATGTGACAAAATACATAACCCTGCAATAATTATCGGCAAAAAAAAAAAAAAAAATCAAAAACAATACAGATGTTACAAACATAAAAAATGTTTGCTAACAAGTTCCATCCAAGAAATTGTAAGGTAATAGAAATTAGAAAAACAAAAAACTCCTATTGAGAAATTCCTGGAGAAAATTTAAAAATGTATTAGTGAGAAGTCTTATAACAGAATAAAATAAACTGAATTTAAACCTTTTCACAGTGACAACGACAACACTTTAACAGCTGGCTAACTTTTAATAACTTTACTATGAGTTGGGCTTACTTGAGTGCTTTTCATCACTCAGAATGCAAAGTTTTCAAGCAGCTCATAACAAATCGATTTTGTTTTAAACAAGAGACATTTTTTCAGTTATTGGGGATATTTTAGACCCTTGATCATCATCATCATCACTAAGGCTTTTTGAGTGATAACTCCATTATTATTTCACTCAGTAGAACTATGTCAATTGAACTATACAAATGCTGGTCACCTTAAAAAATGCAATTTTTAAAAACATTTATTTTAAATGTAACACTTCTGAATGGTAATGAAAAAACCTACTGGTCTTCGTTAAATTAAACAAGAAACCGATGGTTAGCACATGATTCTCTCCCTTTCTTTTCAATTTAACCTCTAGCAAAGCCAAGCTTGCATAAAGTACTTCCTTGACAATTTGTGGATTAACAGCCTAGGCAGAGTTTGAAATGGGAGTCTTCCAGTTTGTAACCTGTAAAGGGTTGTTCATCATTTACTTGGAGTTAACGTGTCACCACATATTTCTTAAGTTACAGATCATTTGGCATTTAACCAAGTATGTCCAAATCTAAACTATTTAAATAAAAGGAAAAAAAAAAAAAAAAAAACCAAAAACAAGCTGGGTGCCTTAACCACAATTCCACGAAATAAGTAATGACTATCTCAAGCAACCTTTATACTTGAAGCTTTCCCTGCTGAAATAGCATTAGCAGTGCACATGGTGATTCACCTGGCAGCCGCACATCATAATAAAAAGGGTGGACTTCCCATGTGATCACACACTAATTAAACTCTAATACTTTAAATCCTTCCTTCAAAGGCTGACTTGCCCTCATGGCACTTCAAATGTGCTATACTGTACTATTCGTTCTAATATACAGCAATGTTTTGTGATACACTATAAATTTCCCAATATCCTCTACCATTTTGTATTTGTTTAAGGATTTTGAGTTATTCTCAATGAATTATACATGCAATATAGATATATAAATGATGATTACTACAGATATTGGGGAATTTAACTTGTAGACTTTGTCTATCATCTACACCGTGTATTGCACACATCCTATAGTTATTTGCATCTCTTTATTGCACGGATTTGCAGTTGTAACCAACTTTAGACACAATGCACAAACCTACCTTCCAAGGTATTTATTCTATTGCAGCTTCATGGAATATGTTACTTAGCGTATCTCATTAGGTTAGCCACATGAGGGAGAAGCACCCCTGAAGGTCTTATAGAGACCAACAGAACTAAAAGAATATTAAAAACCAAAAAAAAAAAAAAAAAAAAAAAAACCACAGAAGACCTAATTAAGAAGCACATATCCTATGGTGAGGTAGCTTTACTATCTCCAACATCATGTGTAAAAAAAAAAAAAAAAAAAAAAAAAAAAAAAAAAACAGAAGCTGCCAAAAAACAAAAACAACAAAAAAAAGAAACAAAGCATCAAGAAGCAATAAAGACAGGAACACATCATGTCATCTATCCTTAGATAAGATTGCTACAGTTAGGTCCATAAACTTTTGGACAGAGACAACTTTTTTCTAATTTTGGTTCTGTACATTACCACAATGAATTTTAAATGAAACAACTCAGATGCAGCTGAAGTGCAGACTTTCAGTTTTAATTCAGTGGGGTGAACAAAACAATTGCATAAAAACGTGAGGCAACTAAAGCATTTTTTTAACACAATCCCTTCATTTCAGGGGTTCAAAAGTAATTGGACAAATTAAATAACTGGAAATAAAATGTTCATTTCTAACACTTGGTTGAAAACCCTTTGCTGACAATGACAGCCTGAAGTCTTGAACTCATGGACATCACCAGATGCTGGGTTTCCTCCTTTTTAATGCTCTGCCAGGCCTTTACTGCAGCGGCTTTCAGTTGCTGTTTGTTTGTGGGCCTTTCTGTCTTAGTCTAGTTTAGTCTTCAACAAGTGAAATGCATACTCAATTGGGTTAAGATCAGGTGATTGACTTGGCCATTCAAGAATTTTCCACTTCTTTGCTTTAATAAACTCCTGGGTTGCTTTGGCTGTATGTTTTGGGTCATTGTCCATCTGTATCATGAAACGCCGCCCAATCAATTTGACTGCATTTAGCTGGATTTGAGCAGACAGTATGTCTCTGAACACCTCAGAATTCATTCGGCTGCTTCTGTCCTGTGTCACATCATCAGTAAACACTAGTGTCCCAGTGCCACTGGCAGCCATGCACACCCAAGCCATCACACTGCCTCCACCGTGTTTTACAGATGATGTGATATGTTTTGGATAATGAGCTGTTCCACGCCTTCTCCATACTTTTTTCTTGCCATCATTCTGGTAGAGGTTGATCTTGGTTTCATCTGTCCAAAGAATGTTTTTCCAGAACTGTGCTGGCTTTTTTAGATGTTCTTTAGCAAAGTCCAATCTAGCCTTTCTATTCTTGAGGCTTATGAGTGGCTTGCACCTTACAGTGCACCCTCTGTATTTACTTTCATGCAGTCTTCTCTTTATGGTAGACTTGGATATCGATACGCCTACCCCCTGGAGAGTGTAGTTCACTTGGTTGGCTGTTGTGAAGGGGTTTCTCTTCACCATGGAAATGATTCTGTGATCATCCACCACTGTTGTCTTCCGTGGACGTCCAGGTCTTTTTGCGTTGCTGAGTTCACCAGTGCTTGCTTTCTTTCTTAGGATGTTCCAAACTGTAGATTTTGCCACTCGTAATATTGTAGCAATTTCTCGGATGGGTTTTTTCTGTTTTCGAAGCTTAAGGATGGCTTCTTTCACCTGCATGGAGAGCTCCTTTGACCGCATGTTGTCTGTTCACAGCAAAATCTTCCACATGCAAGCACCACACCTCAAATCAACTCCAGGCCTTTTATCTGCTTAATTGATAATGACATAACGACGGACTTGCCCACACCTGCCCATGAAATAGCCTTTGAGTCAATTGTCCAATTACTTTTGAGCCCCTGAAATGAAGGGATTGGGTTAAAAAATGCTTTAGTTGCCTCACATTTTTATGCAATCGTTTTCTTCACCCCACTGAATTAAAGCTGAAAGTTTGCACTTCAACTGCATCCGAGTTGTTTCATTTAAAATTCATTGTGGTAATGTACAGAACCAAAATTAGAAAAAAAGTTGTCTCTGTCCAAATATTTATGGACCTAACTGTATATTGGAAAACTGTACAAAACAACAGGTGCAATGTTTGTCTTACTTTTAAGCCTAAATGTATGCTTATTAGTATGAAAAGGGCACTTGTTCTTCGATCCCCTCCCCTAACAATCTTGTCTAAAATTCTGAAAATAATGAAGTTTGGCAAATATGTTCATTACGCCTTTTGAAATGGATAAAATACCCTCTCTCTTCAGATTACACATAATTAAAGTGCAGGCTGATGAATACACCCAGGGTAAGATTTTATTTGATGGTAAATGCAAGACAAAGCCTTTTACCACCTCCAGAAAATAAAGGCAAATGTTTGTTTTGTTTGGTGTTACTCTAGTTGCGCCTTCTCCTTTTTAAAGTGTGCAAAAGCTCCTTATCTTAAACAATATATAACTAGAAAGTGACCAAATGAATAATAGCTTCTGAAAAACCTGGGAAGATATGTCAACAAACTGCTCTGAAAAGCACTTCCTGAGTCTCAAGTCACCTGATCTAAGAGCAATTGATGGAAGCAGGAAGACAGAACATGTTGACTGCAGGGTTCATCTATGCTATATGAGGCATTTCTAAAGGCAGGCCAGTAAGGCTCATATATCAGTTTGGACCTCCTCTATGATTTTATTTTCACACCTAACATGCATATTATATATATATTAAATGCTAAGGATTGTTTGTCAAATAAAAACCAACGCACTCCTAGGCTTTGAAGATTGATCTTGGTCTCAAGCGAGACCTTATGATGTGAATGATGAAACATCACCTGTGAACCACTTAGGCAGGCCACCACAGCCACAGAATATGGCTTTGGGCCCTTCTCACGAAAGGTTTTAGGTGATGGGAAAAGAATAGCAGAGCTGCCACAAACAACTCTGTGAAGCACATTGCACAGGCTGTTCTGATCAGTCAACTCTGTGATACTGACACTGATTGATAAAGTCAAATGACTGAAAGCACAATGGTGACAAACGGATCTGTAACAGGAACGTATAGTGACAGAATGAGTGGTATTTTAGAACCAACAGCGGTAATGAAAACAAATTTGCAATAGAAACATGCAGTTCTTAGCACAGGGACAGTAAGAAAAACAGCACTGGACAGGACATTCATGTGCTTCCTAGTACAGAACAATAAACACACAATAATGCACATGATCAGTGTGAGAAAAACTAAAATACCCCAAAAAGAGGTGAAGAGAATTTTTAAAGAAACACTTTTTCATTTTTTTTTTTTAAACTTCAAGTGCCCAGCACTCGGGCTGGGAGGGGTATGTGGGGAAGAGAAAAGGATGCTTTGCTCAGATGTCCAAAAACCTGATAAAATAATGCTATTGAACATCCATAATTTGCTCAAGATGACAACCAAAAAACTATTTGTATCCTGGCAAAAGTGCAAAGGCTGCAGGAAACAATTCTATATGGACCTGCGGCTCAGTGTAGGGCACTCACCTGCATATATCCATATTGTCATGCACTACCAATTTAGATTCACCAGTTAATAAAAATAAGCATATAGCATAAGCATACGGACACAAGAGGACGTGCAAATAGATAATTAATAGGCCAGGAATTAAACTCAAATATTGGGAGTTGGAATGCGATACTGCTAAGTTACCCTGCCACCATTAATGTAAGATTATTCCACTTTAAAATAAAATTTACATATATTTTTACATATTTATAAGATCTAGGATTACATATGAAAAAGTGAAAGACTGCATATAAATGTAAGGTAAACATAGCAAATCTTATGCATATAATATATATCTCAAAAAAGTAGAAAGAAATGCTCCCAATCCAATATGTCAAAAAAAAAAGTCTCATACCTTTGCATAGTCAAGTGGTAGCTGATCCTCAGGACATTTGAATACTCCTTCACTGTTAAAAATAAAAAAAAGAAACAAACACATGAATCTGTGACCTAATACCTCACAGTTGGTGCTCTGTCAGCCATACAGTTCAGAGAGCCTGGTAAAAAATGTCACATTTATGGAAAGACATCTAATTAAATACCACCCATCAAAATGAAATACTGAAAGTCTCAAATCGGTGTCTATCAGAAATGCTGAAAAGCTCATTACAAGAAGCAGGAGGGACATTTTGTCTAAAGGGCAGCATGGTTCACGCAGCCATTAATGGTTCCGTTGTTAGAGAAGAACTCCTAAATACTGTGCAACACAGGCAGATAAAACTACTGCAGTGCAGTAAAGACCAGCCGACATTCTCAAATGGTGCCTTGTCCTTTAAAGCAGAGCAAATCAATTACCTAAAAACATAAAAGTGCCTCATGTAGCTGACCCCTGAGGGCCAGACTAAAACAGCAGTAATGAAGATGGGAACAAGGCTAATGAAGGCATCTATTCATCATCAAGTGTCCCCTGCCAGTTTGCAGCTGTAAACTATCCAGCGACTACGAAACAGAAAGCTGATCAAATGCCAAGTGACTCGGAATTTAAAAAGGTTCCTTACATCATTGTGCAATTAATGCTATTTTACCCATAGACAATGGCAGCAATCACCAAAAACTACCCCCCAAATACCCACGACTTCTTCACCTAATCATAGAAGCATTCTTTGTTTTCCATTTTTCTCATTTTGCTCCTGCATGGCACCTCCACTAGCTTTAAAGATGTCCTAGAAAAAAACGTGAAGCTGTAAAACGGGGTGGATTTAATTGACAATTAATTTACTGAACTGAGAAATGATTCTCTTATACTGCCTTAAAAAAGAAAAAAAAGATTTAACTCTTACTGAATTCCTTAGGAAGACACCTTGAGAGGGCAAACTGAACATTTTGGAAAATGCTGACTAAATGGATTTTCTAGGCCATTGGTTTTTATGATTTTGCCCTTTCCCAGTTCTAGGTGACTTTATTTTAACAATTCAGATTTTCACAGTTGAAAACCGAGGGCAGGAGTGTGTTCCCCCAAAGCTGTCTTAAGCCTCCATGATTCTCAGGTTGATTGTAAAATTCTTTAACAGGTTTAAAGGATGGCAAGAATAGGTGGTTGGGCAAGACTTGCAACCCATGCAGCGCAACTAATCGGACAGCTCTTTACCTGTAACTCAGTTCTTGCCTTTCAAATTTGCTACAAGCCCTTTTGGGCTTATCAAGTAGAAATGCAAATTGTATTAAAGTTGATGCTTATTTCACTGTTGTTCATAGAGAGTGGGCTTGGCTGGATTGGGTATTAGGGTCCATTGGGTGATATAAAATTAAGACCGATTGAACAATAAAATTCCTTACGTTCTTCAGCATCAATGTATCTCAACATTCAGAAACCAGTTTAATCCAGTACGTGGCTGTGGGAGTTGAGCCTACCATTGCACAACCAAGTGTGAGACAGCAAAGCAACTTGGAGGACAAGGCAATCAACTGCAGTAGTATCAAAGTAGAGCGGACTAAAGAAAGTAAAATGATAAATGATAGGCCCTGCACACACTGTGTTTATAACAAGTAATGTAAGAGTGCAGTAGACACTAAACAAAACCGAACGATGTAGATAAAGAATTAACAGCTCTGGTAAGTGGCCAGACTTTAAAAGCTCACACTACTGCTGAAGTTGTCAGTACGGAAAAAAACTGGTATCAAAAAGGGGGCCATGCTTTGAACCCCATTCATCCCCTCGTTGCTTTGACATATGTGCATCAAATAAAATTTGTTCCAATGAAAAAAGCTCAGAAATGTTATCTGAGTAGATGGCATTTCTGGGTAAAACTTTAGGTAACAAGATAAGAGATTAGCTACTGTGCTTTAAATGCATGAGCTTTCACATGTTGGATTTTTCAAGCAAAATATTAAACACCTCAGAGGAAGCTGCAGCTGTTCAGTGAGACCTCGGTTTAAAAGCTGAATAAAAGTTCAGACATGATCAATTAAACATGAGATATTAGTAACTTAAAGCGGTGGAACTCCTGACTTCTTTGTAAGCTGTTTTTTGCCAATCATCAAGGCATTGCTTAAATTAGCAGTAAACAGGTAGAACTGAAACATGGTGCTGGAATAAACATATCAGTCCCAGACTGTCTCTTGTACAAACCAAACTACAAAATACAGATCTCTCCAATCTTTCTGTGCGCACTTGCACACACTCACACACACCCAACCACCCCTGTTCAGACACAAACTGCATCTTCTAGCTCAGGAGGTTCAGTCCTCAGCAAGCAGCTGTGACATCTGGCCCCTTCCCTCACTCCCTTTGCATAAAAAGGTACACTATCTATTAAGCCACTCAGCTGTTCTCCATTCTGTCCCACTTAGGATGAAGCCCTTGTATTTAGGGAGGGGAAACTTGGCTAACTGAGGTCACTGTCTGTTCCTCTCCCAGCTGTTCATCAGCTTACGAATAAAACAGCTAGAATTAAATGGGGGAGTTTATCTGCATCTGTGTCCATCTATTGCACTGTGCACTCATTAGTTCCGTTTATAAACTGAATAACAAATAAAAACTGTAATTAACCCTTAATTTACCAGGACTTTTCTTTGCCCATCTCTTCTCCCCCAACTACAAAATGTTCAGTTCTGAAGTGGGATATTATATACAAATGCTTAAGTACCACAGCATTGTGCTACTACTTTCGTCAACTTTACAAACATGAACCCATCTGTTTTCTGAATACCGGTTTACCATTATAGAGTTGTGCGGAGCTGAAGTCCATATTAGCAGTATTAAGGCAGGAACACCACCCTGGATGGAAGGAAAGTTTATCACAAACTAAAGTCTATAGTCTCTCAACCTTAATAAACTACCTGTTGCTTTAACACTACTTTAGCTCTTCTACACACACACAATTTTTCCACCCATTACTTCATCTGTGAATACATGCCTATAATATATACTGTATATTTATAGGGGATACGAAGTATTATATTGTTTTTTTATCCATTGCTCTGAAGTTGTTTTTTGAGGAGGAGACAGGCCATGACATCACTGCAACTCCTCACATAGAGACTCTCTAACACACATTGTAATCCAGATAATGGTGTGGTGTGAAGCAGAGCCCAAGATGGTCTGAGAGTTCATGCGAGTTGGCAGATGTCATTCAGCCAAATCCAGCATTTTCTTGGAACATAAAAGGCACTTAAAATGTGACCATGATGGCCTAATTGTCACCTACACCAAAAGTCAACAGTCTCCAATTTTCAAATGGAACTTAACATAGTCAATCGACAAACTTACTACTAGAACAACAAAAGAAAAAAGTGAACATTTATGACAAAGAAGTGGTTTGCATGCTCTTTAGCATTTGCACAGTGGCTTCTTTTGTAAACTGTAGTGTAAAACCATACAGCTGACCTGGATTAATAGCAGATTACAATATAAACTGCAGTGTTAAAAAACAAAAAACAAAACAAACAAAAAAAAAAAAAAAGCACTCGTTAATTGTCTGCCTCTCTTGGTACTGTCCACATAGGCCCACATCTACCTGCGATAAATAAAATTCACCACATCCTATCCCTTAATAAGCCATTGTTATTTGGCCACCAAGTTAAAAACATGTCCCAGACAGACAGGTTCAATGATTTGCCATAAAAACAGTTTTTAAACAGCCTGTTAAACACAAATGACTGTTCACAAAAGGTAACAGTGAAAAGCATGCCAGTGCCTTTCAAATACTTTGGGCTGGAAATAATTTCAACACAAGCCGAGCAGACAGGCCTTTGCTTGCGAGTGCTGAATCCTGTCAAAATGACAGGGTTAATTAGTAGAGATTAGCTCAGGCACACAAGACATTCTGTCATATTAAAAGCACGGAGTATGTCAGCTGAAGGAGATGCCTCTCTTTCAGCCATAGCTGGACTCAGAACTACTCAGTTCATTCTCGAGGCTCAGAGTCTCAACAGCTGGAAAGGCGATTGCCACAGGGGAGAGGTCATGAAATATTCACAGCGATAAATAATGAATGAACAGCAGATCGTTCTTCTAGTGCCTGCAGCCAACCAATGGTACTCTAAATGAATGGTGCTAAACACACAAGTAGAAACCCAGGGGCCTTACTGCTGACAATGACCCAAGTCCCAAACCATTGAGCACACACAGACTCATTGTTTCCATCCTGGAGACTTCTTAATGCCTAGTCCTTTGGCCCCCTTTTTTTGACTGGATGGATCTGGCATATAGGTGGAAGTGATAACTCTGCAGAGATCAACAAGAAACAAAAAAGTGAGCTCTTCAGAGGATTCATTAAAAATCCAAAACGCCACCCTGATATGTTGCTCATGTGTCTTTAGTCTATCATAGAAAAAACAAACAACAACAACAAAATAAAAGACAAAAACCAAACAAAAGGGGTTTCATCCCATCTCAAAAAACATTTTTCTCATCATGCAAGTGCATTTCATCAGAATGAGCAGAACTAATCCTCTAAACTGCTGAGCTGCAAATACGTGACCGAAGTGAGGATGCAGGATAATACGACACACGTGAAGCAAAGCAAGAAGCTTGACCACGTGTCATTACAAATCCTAAAGGTACAGGACATACCTAAGGTTAACCTTTTATTACAGATGTTCTTACACATGGCAGTGGTGATTAAGATCATAAATCATGCATAAATATAAAAGATCAATAGACCTATACAACAAAAGCATAGACTAGATCAATGAGTTATGAAAGGTTTTCAGATTTTCTGACTTGCTAATAAAAAAGCTGGGGGAATACTAATAACCGCACAGAATTTGAAGAAAAGAAGTACAAAGGCAGTTCTATAATAAAGTATTAAATACCAAACTATGCATACAGATAGCAGTTCAAAAGAAACACACCGCCTGAATGTAAATGACACACTTATCTGGCAAGATCACTTTAGAGGGCCAAGATATCAAATGAACTTGCAACACTAAAACTACTGCTAAAGGAGTTTGAGGGGTACTGCACAAAAGAACAGGTGTGGAAATGTGGCAAAAGAAAAAAAGGACAGAGGAAAAACACACAAAACCAATAGGAGCCATGCCAACGGAAGTGCCACTTCAGAACTACATCTTTAAATATGAGTGATAGCATTGCAATCAACATCAGATTTTAGGACTAAATTATATAATGTTAACAAATTAGTGCAACAGTTTCCTAGACATTTTTGCTAATATAATATTTTCATTATTATACATTTGTAGTACTCAATTTGGATGCTTTGTTTTGGAAGTATCAAATGTAATTTTTTTTGTTTTACACCCCTAGAAGGAGGTCTGTAAGAGATTCTGTCACCTCCATTTTGGCCAAATTGGTCTCCCTTCATTTCTCATATATTCACTACACTAGTGTTAACACCAGACAAAGCACAATCATCAGACCTTCTGCAAAGCAGTGATCTCCCTTACAAGGTTATGAAACTTGAAGTGGTAGAGAAGGACACACTTTGGTAGAACTACACAATAGCAATGAAGATTATGTGAAGTGGGCTTAGGACATTTGTGTAAAGTACCACTGGACTACACCAATTACAGGGTTTCAACATGTTTTTCACCCTTTCATAATGAAAAGAGCTATGCAATGCCAGAGAAAGAGCCCACAAACTGCAACAAAAGCAATTGTGCGTAAGCACCAGGTGAATGGAAGCACTACAGAGATTTGAAAAACACAAAAGCAGCTCTGGCTTGTAATAGGTGGTCAATTAAAAAGCCAAATCCCTTTGACTCCTCGGGAAAGCTCTTTAGTTGAGATTAATGGCGGGCGGGAGATTCGAGGAGGCAACACATGTGAGCCTTTGTGCTTCGAAAATAAGTAAACAAACTGCCCACCATCCCCCCACCATTTTCAAACCTCAAGAAAGGCAGCTGACAGTTTTCTGTAGCACTAAAAATGTAAAGAGTCAAGTCAAAGATGATCCTGGTCCAACCAGTAACAGTACAATCGAGGCATTATAACGAAATGAACAAGGCATCATTAGCAGTCCTCTTTTGCTTGTGTCAGTTGTGCCTGTTTGGAGGTGATGAATGATCCTTCTATAAAACTTATAAAAAGACTGCTATTAAACCTGCGTGCAATAAAAACAGAGGCACAGACGTCAGTGGATTTATCAAGAAACATTTGCTTTCTCCACCCACTGAGCAAACACAGCTCCCTCACACAGCAAGTGGCAAGTTTGTAACTCATTAGTTCAGCATGACAAGGGTGCAAATAGGAGCATGCAAATGTACACAAAAGATTCAAAGGGCTACATTCAAACAGAAGCACAATTATATTTTGCACAGTTCTCATGGTGAAAAATACACATCCGTACTTAAGTTTTTAATTTTTTTTTTCTTATTTACTTATCCGGTGTCTTTATTCAAAGTAGCTTTAAAAACATAACAGTGAAACACAAGCATTTTTATTTTGTACAACTGGGACATCTCCATGAAATTATTTGATCCAAGTCATTCAGGGAATATGTGATGAGAACTGAACCAGCCACCTTGTAAGTTATAAACTAGGCATTATTTCTGTCTGCGTGCAACAGAAACAAGATGACACATACAAATATGCATGCATTTTTATGTATTTATATTTTCATCCCACTCATTTGAAATTTATATATAAATACATACACACACACACACAGGTGATATGGACTCAGTCTAGAGGTACAAAAAAATGAGGTACAAATAAAGAATTGCAAGTGAGTAACAGGATATTAGATTGACTGTCTATCTACATGGTATAGTATTTGTATGGAACACTTAAAATAATAAATGAGCTGCTCACACAAATAGAATTGACCTTTTGGCACCGATGATGTTGTCACCTCCCTCATGGCTCTTACATTTGGCATTTCACAGTCTTTACCCACAAAATGTACTAGAGAAACAAGACTGTAATATTACAGAAGCATTCTGTGTACTGCAAATCTGAGGGCACCAAGTGCGACAAGGGCAGTGCTCTGATGACTAAATTAAACGCAGTCAGCTGTAACAGTTCCTGCTCTAAAAAAGGGGTATGATAAAGCGAATCGCCCAAAAAGGACACTTCCCACCAAATGCACCCGTGCCAGCAGAATGGATCTCTTCCAAGCCATTGCTCTGACATTTGCATAAAGTCATGCATCTCTGAGCCTACATACAGACTCGTCATCATCAACCCAAACCCAAAAGGTTAGCAAAATGCCACATGTCCGATGTGATGGAATGCGGTGCTTTTTTGGGGGTCAAAACATTGCACACATCTATAAAGAAAGTTAAAAAATTACACAAAGTAGAAAATATATTTGTTATGATACTTCAAAATGCTTCACAACTTGCATTAAACAGTACCCTTTTTTTAAAATGTATTCTTTAAGAGACTATCGTATTCAAAAATGTGTGACACTTGCAGTCAGTAAAAGAGTGAAAGCACATGAGGAACTAACAATCTACTATCAAAGAGGAGGTCAGTTTTTAATATTACACTGTATCTATCCAAAGCAATGCCAACATCTGTTTCAATATCTGAAGCCCAGAATGAGGACAGCAGAGATCAAACACCAATCACAGAAGCTAAAACAGTGACATGACAAACCTATTCATCCATTTTCAAATCCACTCAGTCTAGTTCTGGGTCATGGAAGCCAAAGCATATTCGAAAAGAACTAACCATCATGTCTTTGGGATGTGAGAGGAAAATCAGAACATCCTGAGAATAGCAGGAACAAACACAGGAAGAACATGCAAACTTAGCCCAGAGAGTGATAGGGCTATTTTGTCACTGTGCTATGCAAAAGCGTATATAAATAAATGCAAAGTTCACTGACTGACTGACTTACTCTTTCACCATCAAAAACACCTACTGTATTTCCAGTTTACTTAAAAGCTGAAATCCGCACCGGATTGTACATCTAGGTCATTAGGTATCCGCTAAGAAAGGATATTTCGATACATCAATTTGGTGACATTATAGAAAAGAGAAAATCAGCGGATAGATTTTTTTGTTGACAGCTTTTTATATGTTGATATTTATTATTATGTAAACTAACATGCTCTGCATGGCACTGATGGGGGGACTTTATGTAACCAAAGGATGCAGCAGAAGCGATTGATTGCAGCACTAGCCAATACAGACAGATGAATGAAGGACAGGTGGTGTCACGGACAGGAAAAAAACAGATGTAGTCACGTTCGCTGTTTACAAATGAGGTGTGAAATAGAAAAGACAATGTTTGGTGAAGTTAAATGGTTAGCAAGCGCGATAAAACTAGAGTGTTAGTGCCAGGCGCTTCGCCACAAGCAAAAATGCAGGCAGAGAGGAGCAGAGGCGGAAGTGGAGTCCTGAGATCCAAGACAAGAGGGACAAATAGTGTAAGTTTAAACTGAAACTGCCCACGACAAATTGCTCCACTTTAATATATATTTGCATCTATAGACTTTGAAAGGGGTATCCCCACCTTGCCTTCTGAAATCATTCACATTTACATGCATGTCTGCTTACTTTGAATGGGGATGCCCCCTCCCACACCACTCTCTAAATTTATTTATTTATTTTTACATACTATATCATATCTATGGACTTTAAACAGGGACTGCCGAATGTTTAAGAAACCTCCAAAACAAGGTGCTGACAGTTATTTTCTTTCACTTGAAGCACTACAGGACATCGCCCCAAAACTAAAAACATTCAGTTCATTGCTTGGGCCACCTAAATGCACAGCCTGAAAAGGTTACTGCTGTCCGTGATAAGTTAAACTAAAATATGACCTGTTAGTACTTTACTGTCTACCTAGGGCCATGGCAAAAAAACAAAAAAAATACAAGCTTGAAATACAACTGATAGAAAATACTCTAGTGAATAATGTTTATATAAAAAAAAAAAAAAGGTGAATAATGCAGACAACTAATAATGGTAATAATTAGGGCTAGAAATAGATTTAAAAAATTAATTGCATAAATGTATGAAATGAATGTGATTAATCTTATCTAACAATAAATCATGTAATTATAAAAGTAATACAGAAATCATGAAGTAAATACACACTGAAATATAATGTAGAATGAACACAAAGGATTTAAAAAAAAATAATGGTACAGTTTAAACTTAAATAATAACCTTAAACCTGAACTTTTAACAAAATACTATAAGTACAACCTGAATTTGAATGCCTTCCTAAAACTCAAGTTGAAAAAAAGGCAACAAGAAAACAAGGCCAATGTATTAATTCTCAGATTGATATGGCGTATGAGACACAGACATGTCAAAGTAAAAAAAAAAACAATCAAAACAACTGTTACCTTCAAAGGTAGTGCTGAAGACTGATTTAATTGTCCTGCCCCTTTGGACAGTCTAGCACAGGGTTGCCAACTCCAGTCTTGGATGACCACCTTGGCTGCAGGTTTTCATTCTAACCCTTTTTGTAATGAGTGCCCTGTTGGTGCTGCTAATCTTGTGAATTAATTTTAATTGAAGTGCTTTTTTAAGATTTATTCCCCTGAATTTCTTCATTTCTTTCCTTAAATGGCACCCAAATAAAAATTAAATGTGAAGTGAGGGAGCCAACAGAAGACCAGCTAAGTCAGGGCCTCAAACTCCAACCAATTTCACTCCAACGAGCTGCTTAATGAGGTGCCGATTCTTGTTGTTAATTAAACCCATTCTTTAATTCCGTGGCTTGTTGCTGCTCTCGTGGTGCATTAGCAGACATTTCTGAAATTGTTGATTTTCTCTTTCTAAGAGCACTGGGGACCTGAGCAGACCAACATTCCTGAGACCTTCATGGTTCTTTACTTTCAGATATTGTATGATGGACACCAGTTGCTTTGGCTCATTTTGTATCTCATTATTGTTTGGCTTCTAATTAAGGAAAAAACAATTAAGGAATCTGAGTCTACAAGAGCAAGTTAATTAAAATTAGTTCAAAAGAATTTAATTAAGAAAAGGGTTGGAATGAAAACCTGCAGCCATGGTGGTCCTCCAGGACCGGAGTTGGTGACCCCTCGCTAGCACACAGAGATTTAATGCATTTTTGGGTTGATAGAATCGTGGTGTGCCTTGTGATTTTTTTTGGATTACAAAAAGTGTGCCACCACAGAAAAATGCTTGGAAAACACTGCTCCACCTAGACCTGGCACACACACACACACACACACACACACACACAAAAAAAAGAAAAAAGATCTCTGTAGTTTTTATCTCACTTAAAAACGGACACTGGGGACTGCTTGGATTGCTACATTGTATTTTTTGCATAAATTAGCGAAAAAACTGCAAACTTGAATCGTGGTATAGGGATAATTATTACACTTCTATTTCGTCGAATTTTGTCATTATATTATGACAGTCAGCTCTATAAGTTACCTGGCAGACCAGCGAGTTAAATACAGAGGTACTAGAGGCTTATGGTTTTAGTGCCACTCAAAGATGTCATATAAGTGCCAAATAAGTTATGACATTGATTCGATCTTCTTACAGAAACATGAAATGAAAAAAGAGCAATTTTGACCTTTGCAACGTTTCCCTAGCATTGCACCAGGACTGCTATAAACCCACCCCCTTTCCAGACACTCCCCTGCACCTATGTCAGTACAGTATGTATAAATCAAGAAAATGAACACCAGTGCTATGCTCTGACATGTGGCGTACCATCGTGAACCGCGTAATAAGAAATGTTAAAACTTTAAATCAAAATTATATTTCATAAAATTTTTTAAAGGTAGTATATAATTACGGTACTGAATACATATGTGATTCTTTAGGTACACACTTATTTGTACTATTGTTTTGAAATGAAATTTAAAAAAAAAAAAAAACAAAAAAAAAAACACACACACACATGAAAATGTTGCCCTGACCAAAGCACTGCCAAAGGCAGTTGCTTTGTTGCAAGCCTAGGAAACAACAATATTTAACACTTTAAACAGACCACGATAAATTGCAAAAATCTGCACGTTAACTTTCCCAGGCCTAGTAATAATATACTCAAATTTCATATTATTCCAACAGATTACATATTTCAATGCAAAAGAATAAACTTTCATGTAAAATTGTGTTTTGAAAAAACCAACAAAAGCCAAAGTCAGCCACTAGGAAAAGCAGAAATTGGTCTGCTGCAGGGATGTTTTACTCATGTGCAATTGTATATAGCATGTTCAAGAGCAAGTAGCTCCAGTGACCTAATATTGTTATTACTTATTATTTGACTGACATCTTTATCCAAGGCAACTTAAAATTTGGGATAAAATTAGTTACATTTCATTTGTTTTTACAATTGGAGCTCTGTCAAAAGAAGTCACACTGTGTCAGTAGCAAGATCTGAACCCTTAACCTCAGGGTTTGAAGTCCTAGGTCCATAGCCTTAACTATTAGACCATACTGCCTGACAATAATAATATCCTTTGGTTAAAACCCTACAAATATTGTATACAGAAAAGCACTTTGTTACACAGTACTTTTGATACACGAGTTTAACCGATGGCACTATAACTGATGCACATTGTCTTATGAAATTTCCTGGAAGAAGCAGAACAACAACTAGGTTTTAAATATACAGTACATCATTTGATAAAATTGCCCTGTATAAGTGTATGTGTGAGGTAAAGTGCATTTAGGTTTCAGTGGCTGTGTGGTGCCTGGGAGTACCAGAAAAGGGAATCAAATTAAAGAAAGGCTGGAAGTGAAACCTTGGAGTTCTGGATTGCAGTAGAGCCCATGCAGCACAGAAGGGCACAATGGTTGGGGACAGTGCCCTGTACGGAGCAGTGGCACTCTTGGGGTAGAGTTTCTCCTGCTAAACACTGCAGAGGAGCAGAAGAGAGCAACTGCTCCAAGGTCTCATGGACGCTGAGGAGATCAACAAGATTCCTACAAATAATATGCTCTCTGAAAAGCCTGGAGCCTCTAAATTAGGGCTCTATGATTTTGATTTTGTCTGTATCTGCAAGCATTCAAGATAGGATTCGTGTCTGGCCCAGAGTAGAACAGATAGTCAATAGTTTTACGGAATGTTAAATAACAGAGTTGTGGGTATTTCTTTTCTGCCAAAAAGTCAAACATTGAGAACAGTATCTGGTGGTTGGCAGGATTTTGTGAGGGGAAAAAATGCTTGGATGGTTATTAAATTGGACTGACAATTATCACAAAAATCATTAGTAACATTGACTGTCATTACAATCAACACTTTAACACACTAAATTTAAAATGGAACCATTAAATTAAATGAATATATTTAACTAGCTGAAATACCTGGTGTTGCCCGGGAAGAAAATAAAGTGTTTGTTTTTAATTGTTTGAGAATAATAAAAAAAAAAAACAAAACACAACTTTAAAAATAAAAATAAATTAACAAACAATGAAGACTCACTAATCTGCTCGTCTTGCGGTCCTGTATGTATGTTATAATCCAGTTGACGCTCAGAACCAGACAACTCTAATTTCAAAAGCAACAGGGGCGCTGTGGCGCTCAAACAAAGAATGCTGGCAGTCACCCCCAGTTTGCCCTCTGGTGGTCGTTCCGAGTGTCAACTGGATGATAACATGCATACAAGACCACAAGACCACCCCCCACCCTACCCAGAATGGGGTGGGTTAGGGCTGATTTCACCCTACAGTATGTTTAGTCGACCAATGAGAAACATATGTATCAAATTTCATGAAAATTATATACAGCTGCCTTTTAGGATTTACAAAGCAAATTTACAAGGGTGCAGTGATTGGAGATTGGGTCTGAATCCCAGACCCAGTCACTATGTTGCAGAGCTGGCACATTCCCTTCTCCTTTTTGCATTTTCAATTGGTGCTCTGGTTTTACCCCACCATCTCTAAGAAATGCTTGCCAATTAAATAAGTGACTGCAAACTCGCCTGGTGTGACAGAGTCTGGCCCAGGATGGGATAGTATCCATAGATAGCTCTGGGTTTCCTACCAGTTAGATGAGAGAAACAGAGAAAGAAGAATAATGAAAATCTCACATAAAATATACAAATACTGCTTTAGGGCTAAAAAGGCATAATACAAAAATTTCGCTGCCAACATTTTCAGAGAAGAATGCTAACATTTTGACCTTACCGACAGTGGTAAGCACACCGAATCAGGCCAAAAACAAGGACCAAATGTGGTTTGAATCAGGTGGTCAATTCTTGTTTTCATGGAATATGTACTTTTAGGCACTTCAAATGATAATGAGAGGAGTAAATTCCTTTGTCATTATTGGGCTTGTCCATTTATTTACTTTAAATCTGGCGCAGGCCCATTCTTGGTGAAATTGTGTTCGACTTTTGAACTAGCTGTATACAAGTTAACAGTTTTAATCTGATCCATGGTAGGGTACTTGTACCCTAAAAATTACCCGGTGGTGCTTCAGTTATAAAGCTTAAGCTTTAGTCCTAGTTTTTACAACACACTGTACACCAGCATCTGCAAAGAAATCTATGTGAAAAAGTTATTTTAAAACTTAAAATGGTGGTGGCAGGGACAGGATGTTACTCTTTTGAAAGGTTAACACTTAAATCTACATATTGTTCCAAAGCCTTAAATATTTCCACAGCTAAATCTCATGCACACATTCTTCTTGGTCCATGGCAGTAAAGTGGGCAGACCATTTCCACCAACCTTCATGCTGCTTTGAACAGATCAAAGGTAAACGTTGCATCAATAGATCACCTACAGCCAGAACACATATTACAAGCAATATCCTGTGCAGCCTAACTCTGTAGCAAAGCTGATCGGTGTTTTTCCAAAAAGAGCACAGCTCTATTGTGAATAACAATAATGATGTCAGTCAGCTGCTGATTTGCTTCTTTAGTAGCAGCTACCTAACAAAATAAGAAAGGACGGCAAAGGAGGAACAGATTGATGAGAAGGGTTCAACACCTGGCCCGAGAAGTGATACTTTACGGCTGCACTTAACACCTTCTTCTAGCTCATTAAACAGAAAGGAATAGTGAGGAAGTGTGATATCTATCATTTGTCAAGACCTATGTGTCAAAGCACTTTGGACAAGCCATTAGCTGCACAGAATGACATGCCTGTGACAGAACGTATCAGAGATAATTATCAGCTAGGATTTCATAACCACCTGTGATCAAATGGTTTGAAGGTAATAATGAAAAGAGCTAAAAAGCCAAATTACGGTTATGCTATAGACATTGGTTGAAAAAGATGGATGGATGCATACACAGTGATTTATTTATCCAAAAAATAATCTTATCTTTTATAGAAAAAATATAGAATATATAAAAAACAACCACCACTCCTTCAAACACACTCAAATTGCATAAAAAAAAACAAAAAAAAAAAAAAAAACACTTTTGACTTGACCAATAAGAACAGTTACAGTGAAGCATCGTACAAGCACAGGTATGAAGGAGTCCCAGTAACGTTTAGATACAATAAACAAATTACATAAAAAGTTTGACAAAGAGGATGAGAATATTTAAAGCACTGAGGAGGACTGGTTAACTAATAGATAGCTGTCCCAATCCCTCATTCAGATACATTGAAGAAGCTGTCAAGATTTCTGCCACTGATAGTGTGTTATAGATTTCCATGATCTTTTGTGTGAAGAAGTGTTTCCTACTGTAGGTTCCACTTTTAAATGCAATTTCCCTTAATTTGCACCAATGTCCTCGGATATGCGATTTAGTATTTAAATTGATGTTGTATAATACAAATACAACATGGCAAAATGACAAACAGTTACTAACTGTCCACAGAAGTGGCAATGCCATAGAAGTGAAATGTCACTCACAGTGAGACTGCGCAGGCAGAATGGTCTACTGATTAAGGAGCTGGATCAGAAACCACTAGTTAAACTCTGAGCTCTTCTTGCATTGTTTATGAAGCATCTCTAACCCATATTTCTCCAGCTGAGTGTGTTTCATTAAAATGTGTGTTCAAATAATTAAAAAATACTGAACAAATGAAGTAACCTGGTAAGTCTCATACCTCATCAGTGTACTTGAACACAGGTCTGAAATGGTTTATGAAATTAGTGTTTATGGATATTGAGAAAAAATAAAAGACAAATGTCAGGTTGAGAAATACAATAAAAATGTAAAAAAACCTGAAGAAATGTATATTTCTGAAAGAGGGGTTACCAGTTTGAGGTATTAAAAATCGCCATTAACTTAGGTTTAACTCTAAAATTAACCACACAGCAAGGATATTCATAAATCATTTATCTAACAAGTGGCGAGGTGTCACCCGCTGCACTCGGGTCCCAATCCAGGAGGTTTGTCGTTCGTTGAGTGTGGCAATGTGCTATCAGTACATGCTCAGCTCACCTAACAATAAATATGACAAACACCTTAAGAGAGGCAGGGAAAAAAAACAAGAAGAAATGAGAAGTGACCACTCAGTCCACCAAGCTTGTTTTGTTAGTGAATAGCTAAGCCGTTTCAATATTACATGCAGATACTTTTAAAAATCTACAAAGGTTTATACTTTTCACAAAAACAAACAGGTCACACTTCAGCTTGAGTTAGTTGTGTGGCAGAAGATATTTAAACTTCAGTAGGTGTGTCAGGTGCATTAAAAAATGCTGCACTTTCTGTAAGAGAATGGCACTCCATAAGCTTATTTTAAAGGTAGGAGGTAGAATGAAGTGTAGCAGCCCTAAACAGATCTTTGAACTTTGCAAGAACATGTGGTAGAGGAGATGTTAAAAGCATTATCCTTACTGAGCAATGAAAGACTGAAGCAGAAGGGAGAGAAATGAGACTTGATGATTCTTGTTTTTGAAAGATTAATATGTACACTAGTTGCTGGAAACAACCCCCAACCCCCATGCTCCCATGATTTGAATTAGGTAACCTGCTGAGCTCAAAACGACCCCCCAAGCTGATGGAGGCAGGAGCCAGACATACGGCAGAGGGGAGCGTCACATGTGTTAAACAGAAGGGGAGAGTCTCAATGGAGGCATCTCTCATTAATTAGCAGGCGGCTAAGCAACATGTCTTCGCTGGAGGCTTGATGCCAGATTCCACAGCCTGGGGCACCATAGCGCGCCTAACAAAACCTTCCTCCGCCCAACATCTGGGACAAATCCTTGCAGTCTCTGCAGAGTCAACAAAATATGTTACTCCTGTCCTTTTTCTCCTCGTGTCTCATGGACAAGTCCCAACAAGATTAATCCTCTTCATTTTTCACATTGACTTTGCTCTTGGTTACTGCAGTTTAACAAAAAGCCTAGGTGGTGCTTCCTAAATGTGTCCCACTGACTGCAGACCTAATAATGGCTGTGTTGAGATAATGGGAACCTGTGATGGAGATTTACAAAGAAAAGCTCATCAACTAAATATTTAGAATATTTAGTTAAGTGATGGGCGGCACTAGCGCTGCTGCCTCACAGTTAGGAGACCCGGGTTTGCTTCCCGGGTCCTTCCTGTGTGGAGTTTGCATGTTCTCCCCATGTCTGCATGGGTTTCCTCCCACAGTCCAAAGACATGCAGGTTAGGTGGATTGGCATTCCTAAATTGTGCTTGGTGTGTGGGTGTGTGTGTGTCCAGCGGTGGGCTGGTGCCCTGCCCGGGGTTTTGTTTCCTGCCTTGTGCACTGTGTTGGCTGGGATTGGCTCCAGCAGACCCCCGTGACCATGTAGTTAGGATATAGCGGATTGGATAATGGATGGATGGATAGTTAAGTGATCAGCGTAATATAACAGCACCAGTTTGTTAAATAAAAATTCAAGGCTGGTCTGTTAAGTATCCACTAGAAAACCAGAACCAACTGTCTTACTGCCACCTTAACTTTAAAGTGCAGCTTAAGGTTTTCTTGCATACACATTCTGCAGTAGGGGTTTATGACTGTGTCTTAGTGGATAGTTGTAATTGTTACCTTGTACTGCAAACGTCTGAGGCTGACACCAACCCTAAGATGCTTAAATTGGGAACTTAGCATGATTAAGGTAATCTCCTTCTCATGCACTAGTCTGCTATCTAAAAAGATTAGGAATGTCAATTAGCTGCATTTAGTATGAGTAACACTTCATATATTTTGTGGGTTTTTAAGGGAATTCCTCCATTTGCAGCAGGAGATAAAAGATGCTGCTGACACAGAATGGAACATATGGTGAAGTGAAAAGCAGTGTATGTTCTGCCATACTTAGCATGTAAAATACTAAAAACTGAAGACTTGAGAAATCCTTTAGACTAAAAATATATTTATTAGCCAAATTAGAATCACAGATCAGTTTCAAAATATACCCCATGGAACTTTGCTGCCCACCTCTAAAAACACCCAAAGAAAACTAACAGCATGTAAACTGTTGTCTCAGTTGTTTTCATAAAAAATTCCCTTGCCTCCTGTTCATGCTCACGGCCTTCATTTCTTTTAATGTCACCTGCACTTATCTGATGTATTGCCTGCATTTTTTAACAAATAAATTCAGTGCTGTCTTGCTCTTGGCTGTCACTGCAGTAACCAAACAACACCCCTTTCTGACATACACAATGAAAACCTTGTTGAAATTAAATATTTAGTTAAACATATATACACTCATATATGTCATTTTCCCAAAACCTCTCTCATAACTACAGTACTGAGAAAGCGAGACCATTGTTTTCAGCAGCTAAAACGATACTATGAGCCAAAAGACCAGTAAAGCATAAATTTGAGTGAATGTTCAAAAGGGTATACCCATCAACCAGGCCAAGCTCAATTGTCTTAGGGTAGGAGTTAATGAAGTGGTGTATAGGGTCTACAGAGGTCAAAAAAATCCCAATAGGTCAACAATAAAGTCCCCAAAAACAACCTGGCTGTGTAACAGTTGTGGCAGATGGCCAGGGCCCACACCCGGCTGGGACGCCCATTCTGTACATGATCTGGGGGAACAACCATGGGCAACACAACATCTTCCCTGGAACGCTTGGTGGCAGCCCCCCTGGGTTGTATCGGGGAAACAGGCATGGGATTTCGGGACTCAACTCTGTTGGGCTCCATGGCCACCACCAGGGGGAGCCGCATGGCTTCCTGAGCCCATATGGGTGGTTCTTCCGCCACATGCAGCCGGATGCAGGTCAACAAACACCTGGAGCACTTCTGGGAAGGCTGTAAAGGGAACCAGCAACCACCACTCAAGGAGCCAGAGTCGGGATGAAGGGGACAAAGCTGCCAGAGAGGAGTGGAGGATTCAAAGAATAGATTTGTGTTCAAGTTTGTTTTGTGCTTGTGGGGACTGTGTTGTGTCTGTGGGTACAGGGAAAACGTAGCCCACAGAAGAAGAAAATAAAAGATTTATTTATGTCACGTGTGCCTCTGGTGTTAGTCTGTGTCGGGTTGGCGCTCATATAGCGCCTTTATCACACAGTTCTGGGAGATTTTTCAGAATCTTTCGCATCTTCCCTAGGAGTTGGACTTTGCCCCAAAGACTGGTAAATGATTTGCACATTACTTTTTGATTCTACTCTAAATGACAATTTTGCATACTAGTCAAAAATTATAGGCTTGCCCATTCCTATATGTACAGTATATTATAGTATCTATGAGACCTTATTAGTGCAAAGTGACAAAAACAAATCACCAAGAATTATATTCAAATCAAACATATCACTAGTACATGGCACCTCCATTTTTCTGATTTGAAACGCATTTGATCCAGTTCATGTTTGTGAGGGTTAATGTCTATCCCCAGCAGCCGTCTACAGAAACCAAACATGGACAGGGTGCTAATTCATCATAGGGCATAGCAATACCAGTCCAATTCAGAGTTTCTAAATAACCTAATATGTATGTCTTTCCGAGTAAGAAGCCAAACCAATACACAGACAAAAACCCACAAGTACACAGGGAGAATGTGGAACCTCCACATGGATACTGACTGGCCAAGGATTTGGACCCAGTGTCCAGGATCTTTAAAGCAGCAGTGTTACACCTTGTGATACGGTTATTTACACATTACTACAATACATGCACTGTCAGAATAAACCTCAAATCAGCAACCTTATGATTTTAAGCCCTGTGCCTCAGCCGCTTGGCCACACTATCAAAGAGTTCAGCTGTGTAATATCTCATTGGTGCCGGCACATAACTAGAGCAAATGCTGCCAGTGTATTTCAGTAGACAAGCCAGCAGAATTCCACCTAATAAGTAAAGCAAATAGGAACTTTTTTTTGTTTAACCATACTGAAAGTACACAATTTTCACAATAATGAAAATACCTAGTGAATGAACATATTCCTCCTGGCCAGGGGAATTCTGCCATGTTCTTCTAGTCATCTAAACAACAACAATTTCTCCTTCAGAGGGAGAGAGCCTCTGAATGAAATACAGTAGATTAAGAAGTACTGGAATAGACAGAATATCATTTCAAAAATATTGTCACCAAATACTGAAGAATCTCCATTCTATCAGACATTTGTCATACAGCGGCTTCATAGCTTAACTCAAGTCAAGCATAAAAATTACATTTGTCTCTCGATATTCCAAGGGAATCTAATGCAGAGGCTGAGAGTGAACAGAGTTAAACAAGTGCGGCAAAATTACTAAAGCTGATGTGACATTACACAACTTTTTATTATGGGGCATGTCAGATTTGCCGATCTCGGACGCTGATCTCATCGCTGCTCCGTGACAAATTGCACTACTGCAAAATGCAAGCCCATGTCACAACTGAGCACCGTTCTTACAGTGCAGTGGTACGTGCCCCATTTTCTGACAGCCTATAGCATGCTGCCTGACAGAGTAGTGCTTTACAAAGGGTTAACAGCAGCAGGGAGTTCTGCAGCAATCTTTACCCCTTAATTCTTTTTCCATTCAGACAGACAAGCTTTTCTTCTGTATGTGAGGTCCAAAACATGTGCTCCTTACTCCTTGTCACTATATTCTATGCATTGTACTTCTGGATGAGCATTCATTGGTTCATTTGGATGTCAGCTGTCCATCGTACACCGCCTGCTCCGACTAATGAGAAAATCAAGTTTGTTTGATGTTATCCTAGCAAATCACTGACAAGTTGGCCATAGTCGTTAAGCATGTCACATTAGACAGTCAGCTACAGGGGAGTACATCAACTGCTTCCAACCAGCTAAGATTATGTAAATTGAAGTTATGACTGAAACTCGCTGGGAAACTTGTCTAATGTGACATAGGCTTAACCTGACAGGCTAGACCTGAAGTTTCTGTAAATCAATACTTTCACTGTATTGCTTTCAAGCAGATGTTTTCTTTACAAGATAAAAGATTAGATAATTTAACATGGAAAACCCTTGAACTGGAAAAGAATGCAAATATACGACAAATCAGTGACTCAATTCTGCCCTTTGATCCTTTGATCAAAAGTTGCCAAGTCATGTTTAAAGGAATACTCTAGTTGAACAAGAAAATTATTTTACGCTACCGATCCTGTATTTTTGTAGTGACAAATGGAAAGAAGTTTTGATCTCATGTTTTCAGAGTGTACTGACATAAAGTTATATGATAAAACAGGCCTTAATCTGGGCCAGAGGTGTCTATGAAAAAAACACTCCAGTTACTTGAGGCACAATCAACATATCCAGTTGTTTACTCGAAGCATTATAAACACATGCACTTACAGGAAAGTACATGCTTGAAAGTGACGCACGTTCATATAGGATCAAGTTTTTGGAACACCAGCCTCTTACTTCATTGAGTTGTTAAGACTCCTGTCTTCAATTCAAAACTCATTCATGTTTGCATGTGCTTCTATTCTGAGCACTACTCAGATTTTCCAGAGGTATTTTTTCCTAAAAGGCTGTTAAATAAATACATATGCCTTCTCAGCTGTCACTACAAAAAACACAGGGTAAAAGACAAAAAAAGATCATTGTTGGGTGCAGCATTCCTTTAAATTACTATCTCAGATAACATTAGTAACCCAGTCAAAGAAACTGGGGAAAGCTAAAATGGATTATTGTACATGTCCATTACCCTCCGTGACACTCCCCCAAATTATCTCACTGTCACATCTCAACACATGAAGTACACAAGAGCATGGCATGATCTCAAATATTCTTTCGTCCACTTTTGAGCCCATGTATTACAATCCAGAGCCATAGGAAGCCACAACATATCTCAGCAGTAGCCTCAGGTGCAAGGCAGGAGCCAAGCTCGATTCTAGAGGTTTGTAAGTTGAATTCATCATTTAGCCTGCCTAATCCAATATAGCATTCTGTGGAGCTGATGCTTATATTGTACAAAGTAGGAACCAACATAGTCTCACACTTATGTCATAATGGGTCACTTTTGACTTGCCAATTAACACAGATGTGTTTAGGATTTGGACAAGTGCATGCAGACAAGGGAAAATAAGAAAAAACTTAAGAAACTGAGTGTGCAGTGATATAAATGCAGTTTCCTGGAGCTGTGAAGCAATGCTAACCATCTTGCAACTTTGCTGCCCCAGTTATAATATTATATTTTAATAATATAAATGATCTAAAACAATTACAAAAAAAAAATTAAAATCAAAAGCACTGGAAAAATGAATGCCTGAAATCATTACTAGGCTCTTCCATTATCTCAGAAAGTCTGCTTTGATAATAACTGAGCTAAGTACTACCAATCTACAGTACTTGTCTCACTTTGTTTTAGGTCTTTTTCATTGAAGAATTTTTATCTTCTCTCTGAAAGACAGCATTGTAAGTATCTTTCAACCCCCGATAAAAGATGCTAGGGCACTAGTTCCGTCAATGCCGAGCCCCCGCCACTCATTACTCATTGCCCAAATGTCAGGGACCCTTTACAGCTTGAATCTCTCATGAATCACTGACTGCGTCTTCCCTGGGATGATTTTTCTTTATCACTTCAGATTCAAAAACATTCTTTTATATCTCAGGAGGCCCCCGCTCTTCACTGACCTCGATTTATTTTCTAGCAACATGACTTGGCATTCACTTGTCAAAGATGTATGTTAACTAATGCAGAAGATACTTTCTGCTGAATGTCAAAACACTTGGACTCCAACTTCACAACACAAGTCCAAATTCTCTCTTTGAAGGTGTGTTTCAAATGTGCCACATATAAAGTATTAAATATTTTGGGGTATATTTTTTAGGAATATGTCATTTTATATCCTTTTCTTCAAAGCATATACAATTCCTGGGCTTCACAGCACAGCTAGAGTATACATTATACAAACAGTACATACACATATAGTTAGGCATATTCACATAGGATGCATGTAACAACTGAAACACATGCTGCGTGACAGGCAGTCACATGGACTGGACTAAACTTTTCATCTTGAAAATTTTTCTTCTCAGGTTGCACGTATGTTGTTTTTTAACTACTAGTTTACATTGCACTTTTGATTTCCAATGTTTATAATCCAATGCCAATAAAAGTCATTCAGATTATTCTTGATGTATACATCTTACATTATCCTTTCAAAAACCTCTAACATGGTGACTCCACACCTTGTTAGGAAGACATCAGCAAAAAACTCTTGGTTGAGAAAACCATTAAAATGTACTCTGTTTTTCACTGGGATGATCTCAAGCTTAAGAAAGGAAACAAATACAGTACTAGATATTTAAATCAGCTGAAGGCAGCACTTCTAATTAGCTGTAAATCATATTAAAATGCACTCATGAAGAAAGAGAGGTAAATTAGATGGAGAAAATAGGTACATTGGCCCAAAGGTTCTAGAGCTTGAAGAATTGGACTTGGGATTAGAGACTATGGGTTTGATATAATTTTTTAGACGGCAATTACCTTACATCTTACAAGATGTTACATAATAAAAACAAGAAAGCAGTGCAGAGCATTATATAGCAGGCACAGTTTTTGGTGGTGCATGAATTACAGGCAGCAGTGGGCCAATAATAGTGAATATAAAAAGTACACTATAAACTATTTTTGGTTCCCAGAAATCCTCATACTTTAGTGAGAGCAGAGGTCAGGAGCCACAAGCAAAACAGCAATCTTATCTATAGAATGAAGTGAAATTGTCCGTAGCAGGTGATGTCTAGCATATGCAAATATCTTTGCGCTCTGGACACCTGTTATGGATTCAGGCCTGCTATACAAGACACCCTTAACCCTCAAATCAACCATGGCTGCATTCAAATTCTTGACATGCCTCCTGTTGAGGATCAATCCCTTTCACTGCTCTCGCCCCAGCTGTTCAGAAGAAAACACGGCTCAAATGCAGCTGTACATTGTGACACGTTGTAAACAGAATGCAAAGGGTGAAATTCTGGTAGCAAGAGACCACCACAGAACCACTGAAAAGTGTAGTGCCCTTACTTTGTGGCTTGTCATCTCTCAAGATTGGTCTATTGTATTACAATTGACCTAATTAAAGTGCATACATGGTTGCTGTCTGTCAGCAACCAAATTAAGAAGAATGAGAAGTCTGATTCAGCAGAGAAGGCACACGGAGATGACAATGTTGTATGCGCAGAATTTTTCTTATAATTCTCTTTTTGAAAACTGTCCCTTTGAACAACAAAATGGTAGATCTTTGAATGCATTTATACATACATTCTGCAAAGAATCAAGACCAGAATGAATGACAACGCACAAGAAAATGCAAAGACAGATGTATTAAGCATACACAGTGCATTTACCATTTTAATTTTTGCCTCTTTAAAGATGATTTCACTGCTTTTTCTCATCTATGTCTTCAACCACTTAGACATTTAAGACAAGTTGAACATTGAACCTTATTCAGATATACTATATTATCCCATGTTAATATTCACAGGAGAGTAAATAAAATACACACACACAAAAGGTACTGCTTATAAAAGCGAACTTTGCTACTTCCGGCAGTCCTTGGTGTAGAGTAGACAACAAGAAAACGCCAAATGGCCACAGGTGTACTTTGCGGTAAACCCAATATAAGCCTCTAAATCCAGTATAATTTGCCTTTACTGCCTAAAGCCCAAGCTAGATTATTTTCTTTCAATTTGGGCCCCCCAAACCCCGACAACTATGTAGTGACCATACTGCCATTTGGCATACTTTGTGAAAAAGAGTACCATTTATCCTGGATGTGTAAAGTATCTAATTCCTTTAAATATGATTAGCTGAATAATTTGTTCAGGACTCATCACGTAGTATGGGCCTCATGTGCTTTTCCTAAAATTGAAAAATTCAAATGAGAACTAAGAGGACAGATCAAAAATAAACATGAAATATGCAAAGTACATTACTCAACTAAGCAATGCTGCGGTGGGTTGGCACCCTGCCCAGGACTGGTTCCTGCCTTGTGCCCTGTGTTGGCTGGGATTGGCTCCAGCAGACCCCCGTGACCCTGTGTTCGGATTCAGCGGGTTGGAAAATGGATGAATGGATGAACTAAGCAATGTCTCTGCTCCTTTCATAGGGCGGCAAAATTTAATAGACATACTGTATAGTAATCAATCTCCAGGCACATCCGATCATACACAAGTTATACATGAAATATAGATGGACTGACTTCCGACCCAGGATTGTTCCTCCTGCCTTACACCAAGTGCTGCCTAAGATGTGGTTTAAATGATAAAGAGAAAACCCAATGTAAAGTTAACCCCACTTGTCAATTTGAGAAAAAAAAATGACATTAAAAGAAGAGTGCAACTTTACAACTAGGCACAAGATGTTATTTTATCACAAACTTAGAAAACACTTTCAATATGCTGAATTTCAAAGGAAATCAAAATTTAAAACGTCCAAGTGAATATTGTATACCGGGGAACTCATCTCTGTTCCTGGAGGATCACAGGGGGTTTTGCTTTAGCTAAGTTTTTAATTAGAACCCATTATTTACTACTTAAGCAATATTATTTTGGCTTACTTCTAATTTACTTGCTTGTTACATTTATAGAACCCATTATTGGCTATTTTGCTTTCTTAACCATCCATCAGTTATTAATGAGCTCTCCAGTTAATGTGCTTTCATTTAAAACCATGTATATGAATAATGAAATATCTGCTTTAAAAAATGATTTCAAATAAATGGGAGAGAAGGGAAAGACCACAAGGTTACTGTGCTGGACCACAAAACACATGGATAACGTTCTCAGAAAATGAAAAATCTAAAAATTTGATAAAAGATTTTTCTAAGAAACATAAAAAGTACTAACTAGCCATATAATTAAATACCATTTTCTTTTGTTAGGCCTGGCTTCTAATTACGAAACTGGTTGTAATGAAAACCTGCACCCAACGTGGAGCTCCAGGACCGGAGTTGAGTATCCTTGGTGTATACTGATAACACAAAATGACAGGCTATGTGAGCAGAACAAGTCCAAGCACTGTTGCATACAGCTCAGAAAACAAGTAGAAATGTATTTTGCATGTTGAATGCTATGCATAACATGTGAGAAAGCATATCTAACATTCAAAACTGTGCAATAATTGTTTCAAAATGTTGCTAGGCACCATTGAGAGTACAAGAAACAGTCACATTTTACTCACTGTCTATATGTTGTACTCCCAAAAATACTGCCCTTCAAAAAAAAAAAAAAAAAAAAAAAAAAAAAAAAATAATGATCACTAATTACACCTTCTCTCCGTATTTGTTTCTGTGTTGGATGTCAAAAAAAGAGCACAAAAACTTCCTGCTTACCCCTCAGCCAGCTTCTTGGTAGATATATGCCATGTTTACATTGAAAGCAAACACATCCATATTACTAACCGAGAATGGTAAACCGGATGGACGCAGTGACATCCGGCCATGGGCCGTAGCCACAAAAGACATACTGCGCAAGCGCCTCCACAAAATCCTCCTTCCAAGCAACGGAAACCGGATGCAAAGCAACGTAAAATAAGAAATGAGGCGCCCATAGCACACAGAAAAAAGGAGTCAGACGCGAAACGAAACACATACAAAGAAGAGAATTGAGACCCACGACACACAAATGAGGCAACGCACCCTAGCACAAAAAAAAAAAAGAAGTCAGACGCGAGCGCCACACAAACCCATTGGACACAAAACGGGACAGACTACGGACATAGCACATGAAACATACACAAAAAGCAGGATTCGGACCCACGACCACATTAACATAAATAAGAAATGAGACACAAAGCAACATTACTAAACGAACCATCCGTATTAAATATACGTCATCTGAACACATTCAAATTATGCAGCATAGGTCGATCTCATTACACTGATGCACTATTAACCGTTCAACCACAGAAAAGGCTCAATATTAACAGTGAGTGCGATCCTCCTTATTACTTATCCATATTTATAACGCTGAAGAACAAACAAGTCATGAATTCACGCTCACGGGTACAAAACGATACGGCTCGAGTGACGGGACCAAACACACGAACCCGCATGAAAAAAAACAATACATGTCGGTCGACTAACCGACATACAAAAACGGGCAAGGCTCAATACAAACAATGACCGCCGTAAAATGCAACGGGCTTCTCACACAGCACAGGCAAATCGATTACGGCTCCAGAATAGCACGTCCCAATTCCTGCACATACAACGACGCGCCTCTCAAACGGCACAGACAAAACATTCACATCAAGGACATCAACGACAGACACCTGCTAAACGATTGCGCCAGTTAGCTGACAACGCGTTCAATAATGAGTCCACTATTCATGAAAATTCATTGGGATTAATGAATGTCATTTGCAATCATTGTCATTCACTTAACTTCCCTGAAGAAACAACTGGCAATACAAGTAATGAATTTACACGTTATTGTCAAAAGGGTCAAATTTGACTGCCTCCTTTACATTCATATCCTACATATCTACAGAAGCTTCTAACTGACGAGGTACCTGAAAGTAAAAACTTTATGAACTGCATTACATCCTACAATAGTTCATTTGCTTTTGCATCTAATGGCATCCATTCACTTACTCAGCACCATTGATAAACTTCTACAAACGTTGATGATTAATAATATTCCCTTTGGAGGAAAGGTACTTTTATTAGGAGGAGATTTTACACACTGCTTAGCTATTGTTTCACATGTCATGCGCTCGGCTATTCTTCAGTCCACCTTAAAATACGCAGACAATTGGCATTGCTTTCAAAAGAGTTACGGAGATATTTGGAACAACAATCTCATTACACCAAATACCCCTTTTAACACAACGAACTATATTCTGTCCAAAAAATATTAATGTTGATCACATTAATAACCAGGTCATTTCATTACTTCCTGGAGTGGCACAGCTCGGACCCACGACCACACTAACATAAATAAGAAATGAGACACAAAGCCCCATTACTGAACGAACCGTCCGTATTAAATATACGTCATCTGAACACATTCAAATTATGCAGCATTGGTCGATCTCATTACACTGATGCACTATTAACCGTTCAACCACAGAAAAGGCTCAATATTAACAGTGAGTACGATCCTCCTTATTACTTATCCATATTTCTAACGCTGAAGAACAAACAAGTCATGAATTCACGCTCACAGGTACAAAACGATACGGCTCGAGTGACGGGACCAAACACACGAACCCGCATGAAAAAAAAAAATACATGTCGGACGACTAACCGACATACAAAAACAGGCAAGGCTCAACACAAACAATGACCGCCGTAAAATGCAACGGGCTTCTCACACAGCACAGGCAAATCGATTACGGCAAAAGAATAGCACGTCCCAATTCCTGCACATACAACGACGCGCCTCTCAAACGGCACAGACAAAACATTCACATCAAGGACATCAACGACAGACACCTGCTAAACGATTGCGCCAGTTTGCTGACAACGCGTTCAATAATGAGTCCACTATTCATGAAAATTCATTGGGATTAATGAATGTCATTTGCAATCATTGTCATTCACTTAACTTCCCTGAAGAAACAACTGGCAATACAAGTAATGAATTTACACGTTATTGTCAAAAGGGTCAAATTTGACTGCCTCCTTTACATTCAAATCCTACATATCTACAGAAGCTTCTAACTGACGAGGTACCTGAAAGTAAAAACTTTATGAACTGCATTACATCCTACAATAGTTCATTTGCTTTTGCATCTAATGGCATCCACTCACTTACTCAACACCATTGATAAACTTCTACAAAAGTTGATGATTAATAATATTCCCTTTGGAGGAAAGGTACTTTTATTAGGAGGAGATTTTACACAGTGCTTAACTATTGTTTCACATGTCATGCGCTCGGCTATTCTTCAGTCCACCTTAAAATACGCAGACAATTCGCATTGCTTTCAAAAGAGTTACAGAGATATTTGGAACAACAATCTCATTACACCAAATACACCTTTTAACACAACGAACTATATTCTGTCCAAAAAATATTAATGTTGATCACATTAATAACCAGGTCATTTCATTACTTCCTGGAGTGGCACAACTCTTTCTAAGCTCTGACAAAGTTGACTCTGATGACGACAATGACCATCTTAATTTCCCCTTAGAATATTTGAACACTATTAACCCAGCCGGATTAACACAACACAATCTTAGCCTTAAAAATGGAACAATAATCATGCTATTAAGAAACCTTAACACTAAACAGGGTTTATGCAATGGTACACGTTTAGTCGTCAACACCATGCCACACAATGTTATTAAAGCAAAACTTCTTACAGAATCACATGCTAACAATACTGTTCTAATTCCTACAATTACCTTACAACTTCTGATCTGGAATTACCTTTTACACTTAAACGGCGACAGTTCCCCATTAGACCTGCCTTGACCATGACCATCAACAAATCACAAGGACAAACCATAGACAAAGTTAGCATCTACCTCTCTGAGCCCGTTTTTGGACATAGACAACTTTATTTGCTTCCTATATGCGTCATCTACACCTTCACACTATGCTATATCTCATTCATACATCACGCTCTTTGTAAATTCACAACACATGGGGTTGGCGAGCGAAGCGAGCAGGGGGCGGAGCCCCCTAGTACTGTAAGAAAAGTGGTAAAATAAACAAGGTACTAGACTCACAATGTTTTAAGTTTCACTTCTATTTCATAATGTAGGCTCAAGTGTTGAATTTTAAGAAAACAAAACTAGTTGGTGTATATTCTACTTATTACTATACAAAGAGACATAAGAAAAAAATATACCAGCACATTTACCCATTTATTAAAATGAGGAAAACAATTTAACCACCTCAAACTTGGATAACAAGGATGGAGAAACTATGCTCCATCTCTAAGGAACCGCAGGGGACCTGGAGAGCTGTAAACAATTCAAGGGCAATAACAACTGATGACAGGCGCATTCCACCTGCAAGCATGATTTACACTCTGCTTAGCCCAAGGGTTTTTAAACAGGTTGAGCTTGTCAGGTACAGCGTTGTATCATGCGAGACCTTCACAGATTTTGTTGTCAATGCTCCTAACAAGTTTCAGGACAAGTCATGGCAAGCATGTCCAGGCCTTTGGCAGATTTTTCATCGGAGGTTAAACTAAATGCTGATAGGCAGAACTTTATTCTAGAGGTAATACGTAAGGTAAGGCGTATCACCTTAATCATTAGCTTCCTCACTAGAACATGGGGTTCACGCCCCAATATCTAACGCTTATCAAAGCAATTACAGAGAATAGACATCAACATTTAGGTACAGCAACAAAGTTTTATTTCACAGTAAACAATTCCAAAGCACTTCATCCTGGAAACATTTACAAACTGCACACTCTTCTGTTGGTTAAGTGACTTGTTCTGAACCATATAGTAAAACATTTATAGGATTCAAACCTACAAAAAAGTATTGGTTCAAGTCATGTGTCACTAGACTACTTAAATAGGTTTATAGTGTCATTACTGTCATGGGTAGAAGGTACAGTGAAATTCTTATTTGCATGTGCTAATCAACACGTCTCCACATAAGTCGACACTGCCTCTAAAGTCAAACAACAAACAAGAACATTCATGGTGGCCTGGATTAAAATCAAAAAGAAAAATATATATGTGTGCCTAAACAAATATTAGAAGCACTTGTATGAAAATGGTGCAGTATGACATGGTGTTAAAAACAATGTATGCAACAAAACTGGACAAAGTACTAATCTTTTACTGTGTATGATTTAAAATATTCCTCGCTCTAACTATTGTTTCTGAAGGCTTCTGTAGGCTACACTAGATTGCAGCTTCCTCTCAGTTTAAGTAGCCCTAAGAAACGACAAAGGTGTTTTTCCTTTTCTTTTTTTTTTCCTCAAGCAGATGAGGGGTCAAAGAATATCCTATGTAACAACCTGGAACTGGTACACACCTTCCTGCATGCCTGAACGTGCCACCCTGCAAACAACACTCTTAGTTTTTAAAGTTTAGGTGCTGGAAACAGAATCAACAGGCTCCAGTCACTTCTTCATGAAACTTGTATACAGCCGTGGTGGAGCTTATCTTTATTTAAAGCAACACCTGAAAGAATGCCCTGGCCTTCAATCAAAGGTTTCACTTCTATATAGGACAGGAGTCAATTTCCATATTTATCATGTCAGATACATGCAGCTAAATAAACAAAAATCTAATAAGTACTCCATGTCCTGCTTAACGGATAGCAGGCATAAGTATCAAGGGGTTAAAACCCCTACTTGCACCAGGCCTTATTTAGAGACCAACACAGTAATCCCATTATAATTTTCTTGCTAAGCTCAACTTCAGACACTGCTATCTTAAGTTTGTCATTGACAATTTCTGTAGCCCGTGTAGTGAGTAAGGAGTTACCATTACAATTCCACCTTTGAAACGATGTGTGACTCTAATATAATCTGATCTTGTAAATCCTTCTTAATGAAAGTGACTGTCAAATCTACTATTTTATTTATTATATATATATATATATATATATATATATATATATATATAGATATAGATAGATAGATATATAGCAAAGTTTTACTGTCAAATAATGCAAATAGTACACAACACATGTTTCCCCCGAATTTTGGTCTACATACTGTCAAATAAACAAACCACACGGCGTGGCACAACATAAGAGGCTTCGCCTCTGAAGCTGACGTCCGATTCCCAAGAGGGGGTGCAGTGAGTGTGTATGCCTGATGAGCCCAGAATTAGGGTGAAACGCATGTCGCGTACTCTTTGCATTATTTAACAGTAAAACTTTGCGAGAAGCAGATCATAGAATATTGCAATTGAATAGGGCACCGTGGCAGATGTTTGCCGACTTGCAGACCAACCACAAGCGTTACCTGGTAGGTAACCATCCATACAATCAGATTGTGATTCAGACTACGAATGCCATGAATTATATATATATTCCTAAACCTAAAAGAGCAAAGATTTTGTGCAATGATTTTATGTGATGTTTTTATGTCACATTTTTTGTCACGCTTTAAATCGGGCTTATTTTATAACCTACATATACTGTATATGTTTAGTATCATTCTTTTCAGAATTTATGAAACTTTAATGTGATGTTGTGAGATTTTCAGATTCTTATTCTGTTTTTAAATTATAATCTAAAGAATATCAAGAACTCATGTCCCACGAGACAAGACTTTGTGCCAAGAGATTTAACCATGCCCAGGGCCAGAAATAAAAGACAAAGAGTAGGACAGCTGCTGTACAGGCTTTTAAATGTTCGAAGTGCCGTGCGAAATGCATCAGCAGCAGATCGAGTAAAGAGGAGGTAAAAAAAGCTGTATTTGGTTCCCACTGTATCACTGTTTAAGAGAGGGTTTCAGGGGAGCGACTGCGTCTCCTTGGGATGTGTTCAGCCCTCCGCTTCACAACTTGAGCGGCAAAGATGCGAAGTAGCTGGCGCGTAGCACAGGCCAGGGGGGTTGGCAAGCAAAGCCAGCAGGGAGTGAACCCCGAGTATACAATAAAAGAAAACAACTGTGAGATGGAGAAGAGAACATTTACTTGTAATCACTTTTTTTTTTTTTTTAAATTATGATATACAAAACAGCAACCAACTCTATTTAACATGGCATAATAAGCACTACCTCAAACAGCTTTTAAAGTACAAAGCTTTAGTACAATTGCTTACATCATATATTTTGCAAATGGCCCATTGGCTGGTTTTAGTGTTATACCAATAGACTTGCAAATGTCTGGCTTTAGGTTTAAATCCTCAAGGTTACCCTACCTGCTAGACAGGGACAACATTTGGGTCTCCATTGTCCTCTTTTCTTTTACATACTAACCTCCACTGCACGATCAGTGACGTGGTATTGCCAAGAGGTAAATCTTCCACCATACTGCAGTAAATTAGAAGGTTAACATTCTATGTTCACTGAAGTATGCAATCATCAGCAAACTCCTTAAAATGTGAATACAACCAAAGAGCTCTTGCAAAACAAATGATTTTACAGTGCATTAAGTGAATTGTCACCCAATATCTGTAAAGGTTCCTGCCTTGTACCCACTGTTTCCAAGATAAGAGGACAGTTGCCTGTGATCTTCTAATGGAATAAGCAGGTTCAGAAAATGGATGGGCAAATGGATGAATTAAAAAGCACATAAATATTTTATGGAAAAAAACTCTCTTAAATATAAAAGAGTTAAACTGGAGTTCATTGCCAAAATGGAAAAACACTCTACAAAACCAAATAAGGATGTTGACTCTTCAGTAAGCGAAACTCCCAGAGTTATACCTGAGGGCATTAAAGCACCACTGAAACTACCACATTCTAACGTGATGAAGGGCATGTCACTGTGAAATTTGCCAATATAGTTTACAAAACACTAGAGACAAGTAGTCTACATGTGCATAACAAAGCATGTATGCTCCACAAAGCAACTGATAACGGACAAACATTTACACATGCAACTAAAATGTTGTATCAGAATAATACAGATAATTTGTAACAGACAAATAACTTAGTGCTGCTATATTTGTCAGGATTTTCTACTACTGTACATTTTAATTTTTACTACTTTATAAACCTATGCAAACAGGGCTCTTTTGCAGATTGAAATATTTTTAAAAACCATGCACTATTTCTTAACGAATAAATGTATTAAAGTGACCCTAAAAATCATTTAACTCCTGACAAATAATCATTTTAATAATTTTTCTGTATGCTATTGACGGTGGCTACCCAGTCAGAACAACAGAACAGGTGGAACATATATAGTAAAATGCAAAATGGGATGAAAATTGCTTGCGGTTTGGTCAAGATGTTACTTCTTGTAGTCTTTTTCCACATCCTAAAGTTCTGATAGTTTAAATTTACAACACTAAATTGGCCCAACATTAGTGAAAGTGCCATGCACGGACTGGCATACAAGCCAGAAACATTTTCTTTTGTGCATATCCCATTAGCCACAATTAAGCAAATTTCTCAGTGGATGAATGGTTAAACTGATCGTGATAAATACCAACCAGTGTTCCTGAAGACTGGAACTGGAAGGGACTGGGAGAAACAAACACCACTTGCAAGAATAGAGGCATTTTACTGCCTGCAACACTGACCGACTCCAGAAACCTGTTCAAAGCCTCTTTAACATCACCGCACAGTCATTTGCTTGGAAAATAACAAAATATTTGAAACTTTGCCCTCTCTTCATGAATGACAGCTGATCCAGTCAGATACAGTATATAATAAAGAATACAATTATTATTAGTACACATAACTAACAAAGAGCTCACGACAAGCTGTGTTCTACAATTAAGGCTTTTTTTTCCATTACACGGAGAACCAGCAAACCATTTTTTAATTCATTAAGAGTACTACAGATTTAATAACAGTCAAATTCTATCTATAAAAAATGAAAACATGGGGACAGGGAAAATATAAAATATTTCTCAAATAGTTACATTTGGAATCCTAATGTAATATGTATATCACACTGCAACTCAAACTCCTCTTTAACTGTAACAAGTAAGCCCGCGATTCGCTAGCGAATCGGAAATCCAAGAATGGCAATCAGTTTCTGTTCCGTCCGATATTTGGATGGATGACATATCATGGAGGGTGGGTGCGTCTGGGGAAATGTCATTTAATTAAATAAGCATATCTGTACTAAAGCGGTTTCGTTTTGTGGAGATGTGATTCTGTTGGCTTTGCTGACACCGACTGCTGGCAGAGTGGAGCACAGCAAGTGTAGTTTACAGGTTGTGGCGTTCATGTGCCAGCCACCGAGTCGGGGAAGCCGCTGGGTTTGAGTCTGTGACCATTATGTGATCTATATTACTGGCATAGTGGATTAGAGCAAGTGTAGTGAACAGGTTGTGTTGTTTGGGCGCCACCTACTGACTCTGGGAAGCCGCTGCGTTTGACTCTGGGGTGTGCGGCAAGGCGCAATATGCGCCTCGGTGGGAAGCTGCTGCGTGATGAAATATCATGGAGGGTATATGCGGTGGTGTGGGCGGTCGCGTCCGGGCGGCTGTACAACGTGGCGTGCACGCTTTACCTCAGGTTTAGTTCACAGGTCGTAGGCATGGTAAAATTTCCATTTAATTCAATAACCCTATTTGAACTAAAGCGGTTTCTTTGTGTGGGTGCCTTCGTTCATTGTATGTATCCATACGGGCTCGTGTTTGTACTACTAATCGATGAGCTCCCTCCATTTGAACACGTGCCTCCGTTGCCTGTGCTGTGTCAAAAGTACGTAGTGGGTGCGCTCGTTCATTGTCCGGGCGGCTGTACAACCTGGTGTGCACGCGTTACCTCAGGTTAAGTTCACAGGTCGTAGGCATGGTAAAGTTTCCATTTAATTGAATAACCCTATTTGAACTAAAGCGGTTTCTTTGTGTGGGCGCCTTCGTTCATTAAGTCTAGTTTACAGGTGGTGTTGTTTGGGCGCCACCCACTGACTCTGGGAATCCGCCACGTTTTGGGAAGCCGCTGCGCTTGACCCTACAGGTTGTGTTGTTTGGGCGCCATCTACTGACTCTGGGAAGCCGCTGCGTTTGACTCTGGGGCAGGCGCCACGGTGCAGTACGCATGCGCCTCGGTGGCAGAACGCATGCGCCTCGGTGCGTCCGCCGTGCATAAATTAACTGTGGTTTAGTAAGATAGATAAAAGGTAATGCCAGAGTATCACAATTCTGCATAAAAACTGAGGAAGTCCATGTTGTGAATGAAATTACACACACAAAAAAAATACTAACATGCCTTGCCAGCATACTTAACGTACTAAGAGCTAATCCAACCTAGTATTTCACCTTGTCATTCATAACAGAGCGCTTTGGCAACATGGCAAGGCTTTTATCAGATACAAGGGAACATGATCAGGAAGCGCAGCCCATCTGACAGAGAGCAGCTGGCCCAGCACATTAACACCAAACAAAGCAGCACACATTGATGCATCCCTCCCACATTTCATTCACTTTTTCAAACAAGTTAATCGCTGATCATCTCGAATTAGAAATTTCAAAAGAACCCAGGACTTCTGGTCAGGAGGTCATATGTGGAGCAAACTTTTCAGTAGAGTCAAACATACAGACAGCACTGCTGCTTCTTCCAACTGTAGAGATGCAAATTAAATCAGACTGGCAAACTGACAGAGTTGTAAATGCTGTCAATGACACTACTTGTGGGGTTTGCTGTCACTGCTGCCTCAGCAGGATGCACACCACTTTTTAAGAATGTTAAGCCACCATGTGGAGCCATGGATAGAGGAAAAACAGGAAACTCGACACAGAAAGGCCTCTATATACTTAGAGCCCCAAACACAAGACAGCAATGCTTAGCACAAAGCTGTCTTTTAACTATTTGATTAAAAGACGGTGCGTCCAAGTCAGAAGATTGTAAATCACAAGGTTACTGTGCCAGGCCACACAGTGGGGAATGTGAGCAAGTCACTTAACCTGCCTGTGGGTCCAATGTTAGAAATACAGTATAGAGTTCCTTGGTTAGTGTCCTGGTTTGTGTACTACATATGTGGCATTGGCACATTGGACTTTTCTTTAAATACTCTTACTTTTCAAGTCCCTATATCCACCCCAAAGATATTCACATTGGATTAAGAAGCAATTCTAAAGCATCATATGGAAGTGAATGTGGTTGTGCCCAAATGTGTCTTGTGGTGGACTGGTAACCTGTTCACCGTCTTAATAAATAAATAAAATAAAATAAAATAAATAAACAAACACTGAATAAGAGCTTAGAATACTAACTTATCCTGGTGGCCTTGGGCACAAACAAACTATCAAAAAGTGTATTTATCTACACAGATCAGCCAATGCACAGAGGTGTTAGATTTGGATCTAATTTGCATGACACCTCCACTTAGGGGAGGCCCATTCACAGGTGAGCTACATTTTAGTTTGGTGTGGTTTCTATGGAAACTTTATGCAAATTCAAATTCTTTTCCTTGAGTGTTTAAATAAGCAACACAAAAAATTGGGAGGAGCAGAACCTGAAAAAAGACAGGACAGAAACAGCCTGTTTAGACAATAGCAGCAAATATCTCTGTACTACACTACATGCCCACCACAAATAAGAATTAGACTTCTCCCAATACCACAACCCTGAGCTAAGATTGTATTAGATTACTAGAAATTAGTATACTAAACACACCATGCCTATCCTTTATAGCTGATTTCCAAATGCAAAACATCCTGAGCCCTTTGCTATACAACAAAGTTTAAAAGCCCCCTTATCACAAATGGCACATTAAAACAACCCAAACCCTAGTTTAAACATTTGCTCCTCCTCAAGAGTGAGACAAAATGTCCCAGTTCCCCGAGACCATCTATCCCAGTTTTGTTTTTTGTTTGCTTAAGATCAATCAGTCTTGATTTATTGAGAGCCTGCTTCAAATACCACACCATCAAAAGGTGTTTTATAAAACAAAAAAAGAACATATTTTAAACTAAAGTGAAGTTGCCTCAAAAAAAACTCTTGTTTAAATCTATCACCTTCATCTTCCAAGACACACGGAAGTGAATTTTACGACAAAAGAAAGGTGAGAAGCAAAACTACTAAGATAAATTGTCTATTTTATCTATTTTAATGGCTAAAATACAGTTGGCACAGGCATGCATAGATCATGCAATCCAATACATCCCCACCCCACCCCCTGCTAAAGTGCTTGGCTTAACTCCTCTTTAGGATAATATCACTCCTAATCTCTGTGATGCAAAATATCAACGGCAGCAAGCACATTATTAAAGCATGCGACCAGCGCTTCTTGTCCAGTGAAGCATTATGCAAAATTCAAGAAAGAAACTTGTATAATAACTTGAAATATCCAGCACCCTGGGTTTAATCCCTTGCCCATGTAGAGTTTGTACATTCTACTCATGTCTATGCGAGTTTGCCTTTGTGTACTCTTGTATTCCCAAACTGCCCTGCGAGGGTATGTGTGGTTGTGCGCATGAGTAGGCTCTGTGATGGCCTGGCACCCTGTCTGTCCAGGGCTGGTTCCTGCCCTGCACTCATTACTGCTATGATAGGCTTTAGCCCCTGCACTGTCCTGAAAAGGATTAAGTAGGTTTGAGCATGTTATGTAAAATCCAAAAAACAATATTGTAAATACTGTGAACAGCAGCAACAAAATTTGATTATGGATATCCACAAAAACCAGTACAAAAGGTGCAAACACAAGGAAACTATAATTGTTATACAAATAATGCATGCACATTCAGCTCCCAAATTTGTATTTGTTTAACTACAGAGATCTACACAAACAGTGATTAAATTATCACAACATAAATGGATCATGCAGTATATGCATACAGTATATCGATTTCTGTCTAGATTTAAATGACTGTCATTTAGAAAACTCTATACAAAAACATTTGATAAAGTGCAAGAGCCATGGGGTATAAAGACTTTAACAGCAGCTGGACTACAGGCTGTGCAGCTTTAAAAGTTGACAATGCAGACAAGCACTACATAAAAATAAACTAACAAGGGTGAAAGCAGCATTTGCCAATGCTCCTAACAACTGTTTAATTTTAACAGCACAAAATACTGTAGTAGTAACAACTATATGACTTCTGAATGAATGTTGTGCTTAATCTTAAAAATGATACAAATGTTTTGCAAAATTATAAACCAACTTTACACATACACCTTACTCTGCACTTCAGACCTAGTGTCTAGGGCACTTCATAAAAGTTAATGTAAGACTGGCATAGCTATAGAATCCTCCAAAGTATATAAAAATTATATGCAAGTGGAAACAGTGGACAATAACATTAAACATGTTAGCAAATGAAATCTGAGCCATGAATGGTCTTAAAGTGGAAAAATAATAAAAGGCAAACCAAGGAAAACATGCATGTCAAAATTTCATTTCTAATATCCAAGAGTGTGTTCATTGGTACCTTCTACATTGAAACTGAACCCACTGCATAATGCAACATAAGTATGCCACTGGCCACAGTAAGAAGAGCCCTGTGACTGCCATATCATTGGTCTAAACCTGAATGTAAATCACAGATTTTATATTCAATAATCAACTGAATTTTTGAAAGACTCAATACACTGCTAGGTTGTCTTGCAGCATTTTTCAGATCACTATTAAACATGGCTACACAAAAAATGCAAAGATTAGTTTATACTCCTTTGCCTTGGCATCTGTTAACGTGACTGAAAACCAAGTCACCCAATGTTAAACAGAAGAAAAACTGTCGAGATTACAGTGGACGTTGGAATCCAGAGATGTTAGTCTTTTCAGGAGTAAGAAACAAAGCATTGAAAAGAAAGGTGATGAACTTGGAACTGGATGTATTGACTGCTGTTTATTTTTGAGTTTTGATTTTAGGGCACTGGTTGTAGCACTGTTTCCTGATATTATTTCCAAATAAACACACAGGTAAAGAGGCAAAAACCACAGACAGATATAGTGCCTTTTGTACCCACCTATTAGAAAGGCGATATGTAAAAATTAAAAAGTTAATATAAGCTGATATATTGGTGGTAACAAGTCTGGATTGTGGAGTATTCTTTGGGTGTGGTGGAATCTTCATATGGTATACCTGAAGGAGACTACAAAGCATACATACTTTAGGTTTAAACATGCTTCCTTCTAAACTTCCAAACGGCAACAAACTCACAGTTTCAAAGCTTACTAAGTAAAACTGTGCATAGTATCTAGTAAGTGCATAGAAAAAAAAAAAACTTTACATATTGCGTGATACTGCAAGGTTGAATTGGTGCACGAGGGGTAATTTAAATTGTTTATAACAGATCTCCGCAAAGGTCATGGTTTAAATTTGTGATTACGTCAAATCTTTAAAAGACGCTATATTTATTTGGGATCGGAATAAATGGGCGGCCAATGTACCCCGAACGCGTTAAGGACTTTGGTAAATTGTGGTAGCATTAAAAAGACGTCCTTTTCAATACGGAGGACAGAGGTCCCATCGTAACTAACGAGAAAACATTAAAATTGGTTATATAGCTTTCAAGCCCACTCTATTGACCACTTCCTCCGTTTGCTAAAACCAAAAACAATATTCAAAAGCATGAAACGTACCGTTTCCATCCAGTTTAAGATCTGAACCCCTCCACCTCCGTCATTTCTCATGGGGTAGATCTACAATCCCGACCCGCAAGCAAATGTCCCAGCCCCCCACTTGTTTCAGATACGATTTACAAGTAGGACGAAGCTGCAAAGCAAGAGGCTCACCTGAGGAACTCTTGCAGGCAGGTATCACAGAACCGGTGGCCGCAGGTAGACACCTGAACCGGTTCCCGCATAGCTTTGTTACACAGCGGGCACTGGAACCTCCTCTTGGGTTTCTCCAAAAACTTGTAGTCGTATCCCGGCATAGCAGCAGCAGGACGCGGATCCGCCGGGTTTAGTGCCTGATCCCTTAATATCCCAATATGTGGTACTCAGGTGAATGTCGAAATGAACAAAGAAGCGCCGTCGCCGACTCAGTGTCTACGAGCTGTGGAGGCGCGTCACTTCTCGTTAGGGTAACCCAGCTTTGGGGGAGATGCTTTCTCCTTGGCAGTCTAAAGCAGAAGACAAGCGCAAAATAATTCAACCAGAAGCTGCTTCTACGGTCCCAAACCGAATAGGCAGAGCATCGAGAGACTAGCGACTCCTCCTCACGTGCACGAACGTACAGTTACTTCGCCAGGTCCTAGAGAGAGCCGGTTAACACGATGAGCCGTTAGTTCAAGACAGTCAGACAGAAGGGCGGGGCTCAAGACTGCAGTGAAAGTTGGAAAGTGGGGTGGAGAATTGCCCAGCCTAACACAAATTACCTTGTTTTTTATGACTTTATATTAATTTATTTGGCGACTTACAACATTTGAGATACTATTGGTTACAATTCTTTTACTTTTCATTTGGAGCAAAGGTGGGTGAAGTGACTTGCTCAGGGTCACAAAGTGTCGGTGATGGGATTTGAACCCACAACCTCAGTGTTTTTGGAGTCCAAACCCATAACCACTGCCTGTTTTTGCAATATGACATTCGTTAATTATGTAAGTTCGAACTACATTTAATGGTTTGTATTTCCAGACAAAAGTAAGCTTCAAAACAAACAAATAAAATAACACAATTCGGCTCAGTGTCTTGGGCATCAAATTAACAACTGGCAATTTACTGACAATGGCCCCTCTAAAACACAGCACCCAAAACTTTCATTAAAACACATATTTGATTTTTTTTTGTTTTATGTACACAATATTCATCCCTCCATCATTCTATTTTCTAAACCAATTTAGGGAAACTCTGGTAAAGAACAGCACATAATTCATTGATTTTAAGACTGCTAGTAATGTTCATCCATATACCAATGTGCCAACCAGCCCATCTCTTAGTTCCATGGACCAAAGCTAATGGAGTAGCCAAATAATATAACATGTAATGTGGGAGGAAACTCCGATTACCAGGAGTAACCTCCACTGAAGCACTGGAAGAACACGCAATCTCCGCACAGTGACCCGGTTTAATTGTCCTTTGATCATCAAGAGCGAAGTTCGGTTTTATGGTACCCATTAGCACTGGGTTGTGATTAAACAAGTCCATTGGACTGAGTACATTCATGGACATAACGACATGCAAGCCCAACTCTGAGCTGACTATCAATGTGAAAGCATTTCTTTTGAGCGCTGTGATTTAGAAGCGTAGTGACACCAGTGGCTGTAAAATGATACAGTATGCAGGGCTGGTAATACCAAAAATATATCTCTTTATATTAACGTTTCCAAAAAAAAAACAAAAAAATAAAATGAGAGGTGAGGCTATGTGACCAACAGTTAATATATCTGAATTAATATGTAAGTGAGGCTACAGTAACATTATAGAAACTCAATATTGATTTTTCTTATCTTTTAACTTAGTTAATATTTGTCTTTTTAAAGGTAGTGTTAGCTAAAACAGGTTTTATTAGTTTAAAGTGAATGCCGAGAGAAAGACAAGAGATTGTTAGTTTGTTACCTATAATAAATAAAATGGCGCTGGACAAGTGACATCAGCCAGCCTGGAATCACCAAAAGAATGAGCTGGCATGACATCACCACGAGCAGGAGTGCCTATAAAAACGGCAACTCTGCACACGCTTTTTCCAACTAGTGCGGAAAAAGGCAAGTGGTCCTGTTAAGGATAGCGAGCCACCTCAAGGAGCCACGTAAAGAGCAGAGAATCCATCCAGTCTGGCTCTCGGCGCTGACGATACAATAAGTAAAACACTACAGACTAAACTGATTCCCCTATTATCTTTGGAAATGCTTAGACTAAAATCCATCGACAATTAATGTTCTGTCTCTCTGTGCACTTTTTAAATTGTTTTCATTACAAGCCACAGGCACATTAAAATTGATTAATTTTAATAACAAAGCGAACCATATAATCACAATCTATAATCATAACCTTTCAAAGAAATACTACCCCCTCGTGGACCGATTTACAATTGCATTGTATGGGGTTTGCGCGCATATATTTAACTCCGACTTCTGTGAAGGACTAAACAAACTAAAAGTTGCACAGACGGGCACTACGAGGCATCAGCCAATTTAATCCCAATATTTCCTGGAAGCCAGTTTCACTGCCCTAATTTCTAGAATCCATATACTGTACGAGTATGTAATTAACACTTGAAACTTCGTAGTTTAATTATTAAATGTATACTTTGTTCATTGTTAATTTACTGATATTGAATATTCACTAATCCCTTTTCCAGTTACCACTGATTTGACTTTGTGTCGAATGAGTCACGAGTTACCTGCATTGTGCGGGAGCGTCACTTACGGCCATGTGGCGCGATTCTCTTAAGGTGATCCTCATTGTCGAGGACCCCAGCGGCTAGACCAGGCCAAGGGGGCGCCCACCTAACACCTGGCTGCGGCAGATAGATGGGGTGAGACTGGACCTCGTGTCTTCCTGGGGGGTTGTCAACCTGCATCCCTAGCTGTTTGATCGTGTGGTGGGTGCAGCAACGCGCTGTACCAGCGCATGCTCCCCAATCTGACCTGACCTTCCCCATTCACTCATTAACCTGAACACCCTTACTTCGCTTAAGGGTCGCGAGAAATCCACTCATTGTTAACACGATTAAAAGGGCAATAATCGTAACTATGGTACTGTGGTTTTACGTGCTGCCTGCCTTGCATCTACTGGTGACATGGATCCTCCCTAAGGTGTTCATGCTAGAATAATTTGTGTGTTTAAATACCAGAGTATGACAGGATTAGTCAGTCTAGTGCAAGCTCACTAATGCAGAATTTCAGAATCAATCAATGAGTCAAATAAAAGCTGGTAAATATCTTAGCGCGCACGTCTTTGGGGTGTGACAGGGCAAATGAAGAAAAAAAAAAGGGCGAGGACGCGAAAACTCCAGATAGTCAGCGATCGGGGCTAGAATTGTAATTATGACTTTAAGACACATCGCAGTGGAGCTCTATGTCTAAATCAATCTATTAAATAAGCACATCCGTCCATTTTCTAAACCGTGTATTCGGGTCATAGACGCGGCTTGCTGGAGTTCGTCCCTGCTGCACTGGACATAAGGTGGCAATCAACTCTAAACAGAGCGCCGGACCTTTGCAACACCACATATCACAGCGCTAATGTAGGGTCACCATTTAGCAGAATACTCAAATCTTTAGAACGTGTGAAGAAAACTGTACTACATGGTGGTCAAAGTCATCAAAAGCAGAACTTTCAGAAGCCACTTTGATACAGTAGTGTCCTGCCGGGAAAAAAAAAAAAAATTTACAAACATAAAGCGAGCATGCAGATTATGTGGACGTATTAAACACACACTTATGAAAATGCAGTTTGACAATCGAACACGCGCAGTGCAGCTTCAGATCTGTTTGATGTGCATTGTTCGTTTGATGTGCTCGCCACTTCAGTTCACTACCAGTAACAGCGAGGGATTTATTTCAAATACAAATTTCCAAAGTCACATGGCATACGCCGTTATCCGACTATATCCGTAGCTGCTTTTTCCATTAAAGGATACTGTGGTGCCGGAGCTAATCGCGGCAATATCGGAAGAAAGTTAGAAAATAGCCCAGATTTAAATACAGTCCGTTTGAGGAGCACAGCAGGTCAAGACCCAGAACCCTTTAAACGAACCACCAGTTCATCTTTAACTTACTTTCCTGGAATTGATGATGAGAGGGTGCTCGGAGAAAACCCAAATTGCCTATTTGAACCCAAGTCCCTGCGTTCCGCAGGTGTTTAACGGCAGTTCTACAATTGAATTTGTTAAAGTGGTTAATCCAGAAGGAATATTTAATATGAGCAGTATATTTAAGTTTTTAGAAAACTACGGAACTTAAACTATTTTTTTAGTACATATCCGTTTTTTCTGCTTCAACTATCTTACTGTTGCCATATTATTCACATCGTTTATTGTAATTTTCGTGCATTGCGACAGGATAATTCCGTTTCTGCAATTGCTGTGCATTGTTTTGCCATCGCTATAAACACGAGTCAGTTGTTTGCATCACAATGTTTGACCACACCAAGGGATGTCCGCGAGGCTGGAGGAAAAGGAGGGTCAAAACAGAGCTTGAATGGCTGCTGACGTCTGCACGGTGAGATCAAAAGAAGTTCAAATTTTCAATTAACATTGTGCTGATTATTAAAATCTCTCAGATTATAGTTTTCTTTAACTTTTGAGGGGTTATATCATAAAGATATTACACTGTAGTCTCACTCTGCTTTTTTCCCTAATGGTAGTCTAGGTAACAAAGGAACCCATACATGTAACCTCTCATAATCCAACCCCAATTCCCCCAAAAACCTACTCCCATCTCACTGTTCGTGTATTTACCTGCTTATCTAGTTCAGGGTTAAAGGACATCAGTGCCTGGTAGCAATGGGTACAATCTAGTAGCCTGAAAGGGAGTGCCAATTCCTCACAGGGCACACGCAGGCACACACTCACAGCACACTCAGACAAGGCCAGTTTAGTGTCACTAACCCACAAACAGGCCTTTGAGATATGGAAGGAAAACTGAAGTGGCTGAAGAAAAACTCTTCCACACATGGGACAAAGTATGCAGGCTTGATACTAATGCTAACCATCCAAGCTCAAAAGTCTGTGCTGACAAAAGCAACTCTACAGTCCCAAGTGTTGCTTGTAGGTCCTCTCTTAAGAATCAAGTGTAGAAAGTATTACTTTTTATATTTAAGTACTGCAATACAGGCATTTCCAAGGATATGTAAGACTTAAATATTTAAATCAAAGGTCTAATGACATGGCAAGTGAAGGTATGACCATTTCATTTGGCACAGTTCCTCCATTAAGCAGTGTTCATCTTTTTTCAGTTTTATGTTTTTATCATGTCTAGAAGGACAGGTATGTTGTGGCATTTAGCTTACTTTGTATATTAAACCCTAATTAGAATATTTTAAACCTATTTATTATATTTTATATAGTACTCTTCACAGCAACCACCATCAAAAGACAATATATAAAATGTATTACAATGCAAAGTAAAGCAACACTGAAAAAATAGCTTTTGATTACATAATGACTCAAATGTCAGGTAGAGCTCTCTGGGTAAACCCAATCTCATTCGTCTATCTATTTAAAAGGGCAGGCTCAGTTTTGGGAGATACTCTCGACACACTGTCTAGAAGTGTGTAAAGAAATGCTATTGGTGCTCCTTAATACCGACAGCAACACACTTTTATAATATTTCACTTTGACTGCCTTTTCTGTCTTTAGCTAGGTCAGATGTTTTTCTTTCTTTTTAGTCATTCTGGGTTTGTATTTGAGAGGGGGCTTGTTGTTTTTCACAATATAATATTTTTTTACGTATTGAGTTTTTGTAAAAAGTCAAGTTTTCCCTTGGGGCAAATAAAGTGCTTGCTTGCTATTTATCATATAGTGCCTTTCATATCAATCTCTTTATCTCCTGTGCCAGCTTTTACAATTACAGAGTGATATGGAGACAGTCTACCTTGACAGTATCAATGTAAGTCTAAAACAATAACACTTAATGTATTATCAGTCCATCCCAGGGCACTCACACACACACACACTCACACATGCCAGACTAATTTAGCATCACCATTTAACCTCAGATGCGTGGTTTTGGTATGAGGGAGTAAAAATGTTGCCAGTGTCTAAAAGTTAATCCATTCGTTTCCAATGTAACTTTGCAGGGAGCCATAGCCTATCTGGCCAGCTACAGGCACGGATCCATGTCTTGCACAATCAAAATGTCACACACACATGCAAATTTACTCCCACTGAACAATCTACACTTGGTAGTTAAATGATTGTGTATATAATGGGGCCATGGAAACAAACTGTAGCTAAAGTCAAATTGTTTTCCAATAAAAGTTTTTGTGTTTCAGAACTTTGTTGTTTTGCAGTGGACCCTAGATATAATAATATACTGCATATCCATCCATTTTTAAATCTGTCTAATGTGATTAAGTCAATAAAATGAATTTATAGAGCACCTTTTCCATGTTTATTGCCCTTCACAAATACAGACCCCATAGTTGCCTGGATGGATACTGTCTCCTTACAGTCCTAAACTATGTAAGTGGATGCAATGACCACTACACCATAAGGTTTGCCATGACTCACTTTTTAATGACAAAGACACTTTCACTTTTTTGTAGTTTTTAAAAAATTGTTTGGAATATCAATATTTATAAAAAAAACTCTTTCATAGTTCCAAGAACATTTGGTATTTGCAGCACAATATAATTTATATGATGTGATGCTTTTCCTGGAAACAGTTATCAAGCACACAATGGTTGTAGGAGTTCATTCCTTCATGTGTTTACAGAACACATACTGGTAATCGAGAAGATGCAACTGTGCTTAAAGAAAGATTCTAAATGCTGTATAGCAAAAAAGAAAAATCTGGGAACTGTTAAGTGGCCTGGTAAGACCGACACTATGTAGTAGCATTAAGTGCAGGTATGTGAATGTGCCATTACATATTCTTTTAATGTTTGAAACTATTGACTCTTCAAATCACCACCTGGTTGAAGGTTTTTGAGGTTCAGCCTTTGAGAAGATGGTTAGAACACTGAACTATGGTTATTTAGGAATTCAGGGGTATAAATAAGTAACTTATAGAGGGTCATACTTGCAAAAGTGCAGTAGCGCATATTTCTAGGACCCCTTGAAGATGGGTGTTTACTACATGTCAGATCAAACAAAAAACATTCTTTCCATTCTCTATCAAGTGTAGTGGTCCACTTTACCTGGGAAGTTAGGGGCTTCCAGCCTTCTTGCCTCTGATAGCAATTCTTCGTTTCCATGGTGATTTCTTTCTTGCCTAAAGGGTGGATGGAAAGATGAACCTACAAAAAAATGGCACAATCATATATTAATGCTCACCACAGAATTACAAAGGAGTGAATCACAACACTAATACTGCTTCAAGATATTCAGTAGACTCCTATTAGCTGAGAGTCATGCCCTTCTCCACACCCTTTGGCTCCAACACAGAAAAAAACTGAATGTTTAATTCATTAAATCCTCCTTCCTTTGAAATCTTTGCATGGCCACGCAATGACAGAATGTGTGAAGCTTGCTGTTTCATCAGTTAAGATTATAATATAGACTGCTCTCATCTAAAACAAAGACCTATGCTTGAATCTTAACCAGCCATAGCCATTGTATAATTGTTTATATATAGTTTATGCGAAAACATGATTCAGATGTGAGGACTGATCTGATAATCTTGCGCTCAAAGTGCAAAGTCTTACTCACTAGGTGTTTTTGCAGTGTATGCTAATCTAATTGAACAGTATGACATAGAAAATTGTACTGCAACCTAAAACTACTTGGGCTCTGATTTCTCTATAAACACCAACTATTTCTGGTGTAGATAAGATCACTTTTACAGTTGACTTGTGTCTCTTAACTTCTCCAAATTCTGTGCGCAAATAACACTACTTAAGCATATAACAGGTGAGTCTGGTAATAGACAAACACGTTGTGACTTTATTTTAGTTGTCACAGTGTTTTTGAGTAAGTGTGACATTCATGAATTAGTTTTCCAAATTCCTTCAGAGAATTATCTTGGCAGCGTCCAAAACAACACAGGAATCAACCAGGGCACACTGACTCCTAAAGAGCTAATTAAATGTCACAATGTGAATCTAGCATGCAGGTTTTTAAAATGTGGGAGAAAACCAGAGTAACCCATGTGGGCACAGGTTGAAAATGCAAACTCCTTACAGGCAGCATCCAAGTCAAAATTTGAACCCAGGACCCTTAAGCAATGAAGCAGCATTGTGCCATTTACATCTCTGCATGTGTGAAATGTATTCATATTATGTCTCTGGCTTACAAACACTAGTTAATATTACTGAATAATATTTAAAGATAGACCTTTGGGTACATGTAAAATGGCATATCCCATGGGGGAGCTACTGACTGCTAGGGTAAGCATCAGTGCCTAAAAACCATGATCAAGAAAAAAATCTTTTCATAAGGCCACTTTTTTATAGGGTTAAAGGGAGATGATCAAATCCTCAATGATGTGCCCATCCATTGCAAGGTACACTCACAAAGAGATTCAGTCATATTTTGATCCATCAATGAACCTTACAATTATGCCTTTGGGATGTGCAAGGAAACCCAACCCTGTGAGAAACAGATTAAAAACATGGATGGGTTTAAATAATCTAATTTAAACACTTGCACCACAATATTAAGCCTTGAACAGTAAACTCATTGTTGCTTTGTAAAACACCCTCTGATAGTGCTAGTTAGTTTGGAGGAAGTATACAAAATTAGGATCGACTAATTACCATGTTTTTGTTTGAGAATGTAGTGGCACGGTGTCATAGTATTTATTGATACTGCATATTTATGAAGTAAAGAAACTGAATGGCAGAAAATAAGAGAATACATTAAGCAAATGTCAAGGTAAATCAATCAGTTATCATCATATCTGTATTTACACACCCAAACATAATAGGCACAGCAGCACAAAATGTGGCAAAAGGAAATCCTACAGTCATCGAAACAGCAACAATCCAATCTTTGGGGAAACCACACCACATGAATAACAACTGACAGCAAACAAGGAGTTTTTCTAAATTTGACAATATAACACGTAGTCATAGATTTCAATGTAATTGTCTAGTATCCATCCATCCAATGTTCAACCTCCTGAATCCAAACACAG